>NC_059361.1:18405227-18718863 GCF_019703515.2 Myxocyprinus asiaticus
ATGTAAATTTATAGTGGCCTCGCTGTGTTTTTGTTGACTACGAGACATGACTCAATGTGATCAAGACTGCCAAGCACATTGTTGCACCAAGAATATTTTAAGATAACTGGAAAGGAGCCAGTATGGAGTTTTCTGAAAACTTCCGTAGTTGTTTAGGCCATACTGTATTTTGCTGTTTTTGTGTAGGCAGTGGCCAATGGTTACATAAAAAACACTCACTAAGCATTTTATTAGGAACACTGTATACCTACATATTCATGCGATTATCTAATCATTCAATCCTGTGGCAGCAGTGTAGTGCATAAAATCAGGAATATATGGGTCAGGATCTGTAGTTAATGTTCACATCAACAATCAGAATGGGGAAAATCTCAATGATTTCAACGACCGTGGCATGATTGTTGGTGCCAGATGGTCTGGTTTGAGTATTTCTATAACTGCTGATCTCCTGGGATTTTCACACACAACAGTCTCAAGAGTTTACTCAGAATGGTGCCAAAAACAAAAAATATCCAGTGAGTGGCAGTTCTGCGGATGGAAATGCCTTGTTAGAGATAACAACTCTGTACAATTGTAGTGAGCAGAATAGCATAGCAGAATGCACAACACGTCGAACCTTGAGGTGGATGGGTTACAACAGCAGAAGACCACGTCGTGCACTTTATTAGGACCATAGTGTTCCTAATAAAGTGCTCAGTGAGTGTATATCACTGTAACAAAACATCCACAAAAATGGGTTTTTTTCAGGGGTCCATCAATATGTCAGTCTATATAATTATGAATTGAATACTTTGTTTGAAAGACAAGTATTTCTGGTCACCAATCATGTGCTGTGTTTTGGAAGCTGGTCTCCATCATGAGATGCTGGTGTCTCTACCAGGCTTCTTAACTAGCTTAACCATCAAGCCTCCATTGATCAACCAGCTTCATAAAAAAAACATGGCTGACCAGTAGTTTTTACTGGTGAACAACATGGTTGTGCTGGTCCACTAGCTTGACCAGCACCAAACCAACACTAACCACCGTAAACCAGTATGTAAAATTCATGCTGATCAAAGCTGGTCATTTCAGCAGAGTAAAACCAACATGCAAGATGGTTATTGTTCCTACTGCATCAGTTGTTGAAAGAATTGTTTATGAAGGTTTAATAATATTGTCTGTAATGGAGGTTCCAATGTTCCACTGCCTAGTCACTTGTACACAAAAAGCTGTTGCCGTCTGTTGTTATTTGTCCTCCGAGTTTGAGCTGTGTGCAGCAGCTGTAGGTGGCCCTGCCACTGATGCACTTTTGGCCATTTCTAGGACACAGGGTTAGTCAAGGACAGTCGGTGTCCCTTCTCATTAACTTTAACATCACATGGTCAACTGCACAATGGCAATATATTTCCCACCTGGAGATCACAAAGTAAAATACAGCTCTTAAAGAAATTCTCACACTCTGATACAATTGCTTTTTGGACCTGAGATGTTATTTCAGTAAAATGCTAGAACAGAAACATTAATTAAATTGTGGTTAAAATTCTAATGTATGGCAATTTAATTGAATTATTTAATTTATATCCATCCATCCAACCACATCCATCCATCCATCCAGAAATAAATAATTAAATCAAATGTAATGAAATTTGCATTGTGCACAGTAACATTTCAGGGGGTACTTTAAGTTTTGGCTGACAAAAAAGATTGGGAACCTCTGCCATAAAAAATGCAAAATTAGTAAAACCACTGGACGTTAGCAGTTTTATATTTATCAAGTGTAATATGATCTCTGTGCATAATATAATAGTAATAATGCTAGTAATAAATGCTCGCCCTTCCTTGTTTATAAGAAAATCATAGAAAAGTAGTATTAAGTTACCTCTCTAGGAGGATCTGTTTCATCTAGCACTTTCGGTCAGTATGCATATTCATATAGTCTCTGTTAATGCCTGTGTCTACATGGAGTTACATTGGCTATGTTTCCATCCAGTCATAATGGTTTACTGAAACCTCTGGTCCTAAGTATGCTTAAAGGCTCCAACTGGGAATCTAGCTGGCCGCAGTCTCTTCATCATCTTCTAGCCTAAGCATCAAAATTAAATCTAGGAATATAAAACAATTTATCTCTGCACATTTTAAATCATAGGCATACTATCAAGTGTGTGTAAAGAGATGTTTTGATTACAGTATGTATGGTGTTTGGGGGCATGTTGTGGAGCTGGAGGGATACCCCATTAATATTTTATCCTCTCCTCTTTAAACATGCTGCATGTTTGCCTCTGCTGTTTACGAGCAGATCTGACTGAGTAATCTATGGACAGCGATGACTGTGAGGGTTTTGCAGAAAAAGTAGGCAAACATCAATGCACCATCCAGTGAAAGCAATGAGGGCATGCCAGGCAAAATACCTGTTTTCCATCATCCACTGCGACACAAATCAATGGAATTGCTGTGAAATTTTCGGTGAGCTGTTGAACTCACAAAAGCATATAATCACAGCCACTTGATGAGGGAGACAACTAATTATGGGAAGCATGCGTTTAAACAAGTCCTTTATGCACAGACACTTCACAGTTTTAGTGTGCTGCAAAATGTTTGTATAGCCATCATCACAGACTCCATGCCGACCTTATCTCCCTCTGTGGAGACTGGCTGAGTAAGAAGTGAAGAATCTTAAATTTATAAGTGAAGTGTGGAATTTCTGTGCTGCTTGTGGCACCAAACGGAATTGCAGTCTGTTTGTTTGAGTGACCGACTGGGCTGTGAATTTCCTATACGTAGGATGGCAGAGGAAGATTTCTCTGACCAATCAGGTAGTGCTTTCCTGATGAAAATAAAGAACTCTTCCCCTGCCATCCTAAGGGGACCAGGCTGGACATAGCAACATTGGCTAAACCAGTGGTTTTGAGTTTGGGGCAGGACTAACTCTTTGTTTGAGCAAATACAGAAGGGGGTCTGAGTTGGTTTTGTTGGGTGCAAGCTAAGGCTGCGCAACTAATCACTTTTGCAATAAAATGAATCCGAATGTAGTGCACCAAAAAGGTAACAGAGAGTTTAGAAAATAAATTGGGAAGGTATAACAACCCGTTCTCACTCCCAGGTGTCAAATACTGCCTCTTGTGCAAGAGCCTCACGCGTCCACATGTGGAAGCCAAGAGCACCCTGTTTCCGACGCATCCTGCAAAGGCATGGAAAAACAAAGGCACAAAGAAATAACCGACTCATATATTTATGCAAATATTTATTCCCTCCTGAAATGTGTTTTTGAATGTGTTAATAAGGAAAAACATTTACCAAAATTGCAATTAAAATGGCAATATCTATCAAAAGTTGCTATATGATTTTTTATTTTTTTTTTTGTCCATATTGCACAGCCCTAGTGCAAACTGAACATAAATGGACTTATGTTCAAGTCAGACTATTTGAAGATCCCATGGAATGGTTTGATCAATGCAATTTTATTTCCTGTGTTGATGAATTTCCTACTAAAGGAAGGAGTTGGTCTGGGACATATTGAAGGTCTTGTACTTTTATAATAGCTAATTGCCTTTTATTTACATCACAGCCAACAGCACTTGACAGCTTGTATCATGAGCTGAAGTAAAAGACAGTTTTGTTTTTCTGAGCTATTGTCTGCTGACTGTAGTAGCATTAGATCGGTGGGCAGTGATATTTATAATTAAAGGGATTTGAAAATAAAATTATTTGATCATTTACTCACCCCCATGCTTGTATGATGTTCTTTCTTCTGCTATTACTATTCCTTAATAACTTCTTAATAGCAACTATTCCTTTAAGAGAGAGGGGACATTCTCATTCTAGAGAGCATTTTATTGGACATAAAAGTTGGCAACTGTATCAACTGATTAATCATCGGTATTTGGCATTTTCTAGGAATAGAAATACTATAAATTTTAAATGCGTTTATCTGCAAAAAGTGTCATTTTTCCACTAGGGATGTAAAATAAAGTACTTTAATCCTGTGGTGTGTTTTTCCGTAATACCTGCATTAACTGGGGTCCCCATGGTGATTTTTGCCCTTTTGTTTTTTTTTTTTTTTTTTTTTTGCCCTTGTCTGCCTTAGGCAGAAGTACCTTTTAAATAGAGGCGTGTTCAAGGGCATACAAGGTTCTGCTGTGGTTTTGAAACTGGTATTAAGAATTGTAAAATTTCAGTTTTAGAGAGAAAATTTATTGGGATCATTAACAGCATTTAAAACTTTTTATGATTTATTTTTTTCTTTGTTTGGTAAAAAATGGCAAAGTCATATATGCTGTCAGCTCGCCCAGTGTACTTGTGTGTTGTGTAATGATCAAGGCTGCCGTTCTGTGATTACAGATGGTCAGAGAGATAGAAAGAGAAAGGCAGAGGGAAAAGACAAGCATGGGGGGATGGGATGGTAAGCAAAATATGTTGAGTGGGCCATTCTCAGTATTCTGTGCTCTCCGCAGCCTCACTAGCACTCACTCTAGCAATCAGTGTCAATGTAAGTGATTTCAGCCAATTTGCTAACTTCACCATTTTGCTAACTTCACCCCAGGGAATCAGGGTTTGGCTGGTTAGTTTCAGTAATTAGCCCCTGCCGGTAGATGCCATAACAACACCAATGTCTCCTTTGACAGCAATTCAAAATTAGCTGGGCAAACAAATTAGCAACAAATAAATAGCTAATTTCATTATAGTAGATATTTCACCAGTGACCAATATTTTGGAATGCTGCCTTTGACGTCACATCTCAAGTAATCAGCCTGTAGAATAGAGAGCTACAGTCAGGTTCTGGAAGTAAAAATCCCATTCATTTTTCCATAGGCAAATTTATTTTTAACGATAACTTATGTATTTTTAATACAGGCCTACCATGAGCGCTGAGATTGTTATCAATGGTAGTGTCACGCCACGTCATTCTTAGGTTTTCCCAAGGACTCTTAGTTTGAAGAGACACTTATTTAGAAGTTTTGTGTCTTCCTGTTTTTTGCCCTAGTTCTGTCCCAGGTGTTCCCCTTCTCCTTGTTGTCCCAAGTGTATATACAGTATACCATCTTGTTCCTTGTTCCAGTGTCGGTTCTTGTTTGTATGTTATTGCATGGTAAACCAGCATATTGCTGTTGAGTTTATGTTAACTACTACTTTGTATGATTCTTTCTTCATTGTATCCCCTTCTTTTGTTTATAATTAAAGTTCTGCATTTGGATCCTCACTCTCTCACCTCTTCTATACAAACCCTGATAGATGCTTCTGTTGAAGCCAGTAGTGTTATTTCAACCTTATTTTTTTAGAAATCATGTTTAATAGCGGAATTTCTAGTGAAGAACTACACTACCCATGGCCCACTCGCATGACGTACTGTGAATGATGCAGTTTAATCTAATTAAAATATATTGTTTCTATACTTTATAATAAACAGCTTTAAATCAATAGTTTTATATTTTTCCATCATTTTTAATTCGAGTACATCATTCGCAGTGCTTCATAGAATTGTAGTTCATGCCCTTAGCAAAGATGTTTAGTACACAGTTTTGTACCTTTTGTATTTTTGTCTGATTTTCAAGTTATTTTTTGCTACTAAACGGTGGAAAAAGTGGGCGGGCATCAGAGGCTATTTAGCAGAGACAGGCCACTTCTATTAAAATGATGAAAGAAATAGGAACGGCCAATGGTAAACGGATGTAGAAAGTAAGACTCATCTTACAGGTAAAAGAGCCATTCAACTTTTAATGCATGTGCATTAGCTAATCAAGCTGGGAAAGTTTCATTTTTTAGCATAATCTGAGGGAAAGAAGCACAATTTGTGATACCAGTGTAAAAGGCCATTCCGCTGGTCTGATGGCGGTATTCCAGTAGGATGGCAAAGGTATCTGCACATTCGTCTTTCTGAAGTGACATTGGTTTTACGACTTAAACTATTTGATTTAGTTAAGACCATTAATAATTTAATCTAACTCCAATTTAACAGACCTTGAATATAGACAGATTCCAATCAATTTCTGATAACATTTGTAGATATAATCATAATTTGATGTTTTAGAATTACTCGAATTACAGAGGTGTTGATTTCACTAAGAGTCTTTCGCTGGCCGTTTACGTAGATCTCACGGTCACGAGGTGGACAGTTTCAAATAAGTCAGCGGTTGCAGGGTTTACTAATATCATTAAATTTGGCTGGCACATAATCAAATGATAATTCATTTAGTCACGTACATACAACTTGCTTAAGTGAGCGATAAGTCAGTGACTGATAGGAGCTGAGGATTTGCCCGCATTCATGGCCCGCAGTAATAATCATATCCTGACCTGTATGCTTACGGTTACATAATATGTGCTTCATTTAATGGTAATAATGAGATCAAGAGAATCCTGAGTAATCATAATTAAAAATGTATTAGTCAGGTAAATATTTATCATGCCAGTTACATAATTAATCCATTCAGAATTCATTAATACAAATGATCCAATCCTCCAATATTAATCTTAAGAGTAAGAGATGCATACCTGACTTTTATAATAAAAGCATGGTGTTGTGGGTTTATCATACACAACACCATGGGGTTCAATCTGGCTGCAGAATCCCCCCGATCTATGTGCTAAATTGCCTTAAATACCCGGACCTCAGTACATCAAACCAAAAGTTAATTCGGGAATGAATTGATTCAGTGACACAGTAGGTGACGCCCTGAAAGTTATTTACATTGAGGATCCCTTGGAGACACAATCCGCAGCAGAAACATAATTTCTCTAAAAACTAAAAACAAATCTTTATGACAAAGTTTGCTGCTGTGGGATTGGGACCATAGTACCGGTCGCACTGAGACCTGTTAAATTATATCAAACATGAATATTTAGATTTACTGTGTAAATACAATAAAGTATTTTTTGATTCATGCATTAGGTGAGCTTGAGGTGATTTTTAGCTGACAAAGGACAGGACAGGGTAAGAAAGGGGAGGGGGTGGAGGAACCAACGAGGAGGGGTAAATCTGCAATTCTCACTCAGTGTGGTATGATGGCTCAGATAGTGATGCTAATCTGTGAGAAGGTCCATTTATTGCTTTTCTCTGTAGTCTTTTGTTTTCTCTGCAAGCAATGCTCACTGGGCCCAGATGACTTGGCACAGCCTTTCACCAGTGTTGTTCTTTTTTTTATGGCTTATTTGGAATATGTTCTTTGATCATAATCTTGACTAACCATTTTGGAAATTTTGGTCTTTCCTCATTCATGTAGATAGGAGCTGCACTTTCATGACTGGAAATAGCTTCCCGGGAGCATTCCAAAGATGGCCGCCAGTGGACTGAATTGCTAGAAAGACTTTGGCAAGCACTGTTGCACTCTATTGTCAGTCAGGTCAGTCACATAGCTTTTATAGCTCAGGTGATTGGATCTCAAAAAAAAAAAAAAAAAAAATAAGTATCTTGAACTAAGTGGACGTGTATCAAAGATGGCAGCTTCCAGGTTACATACATCCAACTGTGATTGAAATAAATGGGAAAGCTAACAAATAGCAGGTATATTCAACCACATGCCCTTGCTCCAAACCCAGCCCTCCAAAGACATGTCGGCAAACCTGATATCAGTGAGCCTGAATGTGCAAAATAATTGCTGGGCAATTTCTGAACATATTTGCAATTTCTGATTGGCTAGTTTTCTGACTGAAGGGTGGGCTGCTTCCTTGACTCCTTTTTTGTTGTTTACTGTCACAAAGACTGGTGTGATTTCTCAGGACACCTGTTTTTAATGATATCTGTCAGATAGTGAGGATATTTTGTTCATGGTTTAAAAAAAAAAAAACACTTGCAGCACTGTTAGAAGCTTATTCATGGTAAATGTGACTATAATAAGACCAAGGAGGGAGACGGAGTGAAGCGAAGATGTATTTTTACACGATAAGATGAATGAAGATGATTCAAGTGACAACGCACAGTTGCTAAACTCGGAGAGGAAATGAGATTCATACAATATAAATGGGTCATTTAATCCTAATCAGAAATAGTGAGCAAAAGTTGAGAAGCCGAGGAGGGAGGCAGCGAGAGAGAGGGATGGATGGTTTAAAAGAGAGCCAGCGGTGGCTGCTAAGTCTCAAACTGCAGTCAGGGCCATGTGATTTAGGGTAGTCTTCCTTTTAGTGTCCTTCAAGCCACAGTGCATTGACTGACAGGGCCATTATCAACAGGCAGCAGTGCAGGGGCGAGGAACCAGCACTTAGCAGTAACTGTTTGAATTATACATGTGAGCTCATGGTCCCTCAGCCATCTTAAATAAGACTGAAATCCAACTCAAATGTGTCCACATTTTAATTATTTTGACACCCTCTATTATTGCTTTTAAAGCAGTCTGTTCCTATTTTCTGTTGAGGGTAAAATTCCATTTTGTTTGTATCTTATTAAAAACTTCATGAGGATGGCAGCATGTACTGCTGTGTTTGATATGATAGTCATATCATGTGAAAAAAACAAGTAAACAAACAAATGTTTGTTTTCCCGCCCAGTCTTGTAGATTCGCGCTTTACAACATCAGAAAAATCAGATCTTTCCTGTCTGAATATGCTACACAGCTCCTGGTCCAAGCTCTGGTCATTTCAAGACTGGAGTACTGCAATGCTCTGTTGGCTGGCCTTCCAGCTAACACAATTAAGCCACTGCAGATGGTCCAGAATGCAGCAGCGCGTCTGGTCTTCAGTCAGCCAAAAAGGGCTCATGTCACCCTACTTTTGATTTCAATCCACTGGCTACCTGTAGCTGCCCGCATCAAATTCAAGGCTTTGACTCTGGCTTTCAGGACAGCCAATGGAACCGCACCCTTTTACTTCAATTCACTTCTTCAGATTTATGCTCCAACTCGCTCTCTGCGGTCCCATCACAAAGAGGCTCAAAGTTTATTGCACGATCTTTCACTTTCTCTGCTCCTCTGTGGTGGAATGAACTTCCAGCCTCCATATGATCTGCTGTTACCTTCTTCAAGAACCAGCTGAAAACACATCTGTTCCACGAACACTTAACCAACACACACTATTTGCACTTGCTTCTGCACTTAATGTAACAAAAAAAATCCTTGTCTGTCTCTTCTGTGCTAGCATCTTTACTACTCCAGCCACTGTGAGAACTTGGCAGTCCTATACTGCAGATGTTGTTAAAATTTGTACAACCCCAATTCCGAAAAAGTTGGGACAGTATGAAAAATGCTAATAAAAACAAAAAGGAGTGATTTGTAAATTATATTCACCCTTTGCTAAATTGAAAACACTACAACTAAACATTATATGATGTTTTACCTTGTGAATTTCATTTTTTTTTTAATGTACAGTCATTTCAAATCAGATGATTGCAACACACTCCAAAAAAGTTGAGACCAGGGCAATTTAAGACTAATAACAATTTGACGAGTTAAAATAAGGCAATGTGAAACAGGAGATGTTAAACAGGTGAGGCAATCGTGTCATAGTATATAAGGAGCCTCCAAAAACAGCCTAGTCCTTCAAGAGTAAAAATCATTCGAGACTTTTCAGTTTGCCAACAGATGCTTCTGCAAATAATCCAGCACTTTGAGAACAGTGTTCCCCAAAGATAAATTGGAAAAGATTCAAGGAATCTGGTCAAATCTCGGTGCATAAAGGGCAAGACGAAAACCACTTCAGAATGCACATGATCTCTGATCCCTCAGTCTTAAAAAACATCATTCATCTGTATGGATATCATGAACATGGGCTTTGGATTACTTTAGTAAACCTTTGTTAGTCAGCACCACTCACCGCTGCATACACAGATGCAAGTTAAGACTTTACTGTGCAAAGCAGAAGCCCTACATCAACACTGTCCAGAAGCTGTCCAAGAGTAGAACATTGGAACCGTGTTTTTTATTCCAATGAGTCCACATTTCAAATAGTTTTTGAAAAATACAGCTGTCTTGTTCTCCAGGCCAAAGAGGAAAAGGACCATAAAAGCTGTTATCAGCATCAGGTCCAAAAGCCAGTGTCTGTATGGGCCAGGGGTGTGTCAGTGCCCATGGCATGGGTAACTTGCATATCTGTGAGGGTACCATTAATGCAGACAGATATGTACAAATTTTGGAGCAGCATATACTGCCATGCAGCACTGTCTTTTCCAGGGCCTCCCCGTCATTTTCATCAGGACAACTTCAAACCACTTACTGGCTGAATTAGCAGAGAGTGCGGGTGCTAGATTGGCTTGCCTGCAGTCCTGACCATCTTCAATTGAGAATGTGTGGTGCATTATGAAGCGCACAATACGGCAACGAAGACCCTGTACAACTGTGCAGCTGAAGACCTGCATAATGGATAAATGGGGGAAAATTCCACTTTCTAAACATAACAAACTTGTGTCTTCAGTGCCTAAATGCTTAATTAGTGTTATTAGAAGAAATTGTTGTTTCACTGTGGTAAACACTCGACTGTCTCAACTTTTTTGGAGTGTGTTGTAATCATCTGATTTGAAATGACTGTACATTAAAAAAAACTATGAAATTCACAAGGAAAAACATCATATAATGTTTAGCTGTAGTGCTTTCAATATAGCAAAGGGTAAATATAATTAACAAATTATTCCTTTTTGCTTTTATTAGCATTTTTCATACTGTCCCAACTTTTTCGGAATTGGGGTTGTATGACAAATTGCTTATTATGTGTCTCATTTGTAAATCGCTTTGGATAAAAGCATCTGCTAATTGACTAAATGTAAATGTACAGTAAATGTATCACACTAAAAATGGATGAAATGAGTCATACTTTATCATTGCACTCTGTGTAAGCTGTTAACATGTACTGCTTAGTCAAATATGATTGCTTGTGCTAACTAGATCCGGTAATATGGAGAAGCGAATGGGGTTTGGTGTTAATTAGTCTCAGCCTCAGATGGCATGTCCCCGGACTGCCCACAGTCCATTAACTGAGAATTCGATTTTGGGTGTCAGGGTGCAAGGTTTTTACAAGTTTGCTAGAAAAGGTACCGGGCTGCTACCCTTTTGAGGAGGAAATAACTTAATTTAGCATGGTTTGTCAGTTTAATGGCATCAAATCTTTGAAAGATATTCAAAACTTTGTTTAAAACACTTTGGATGGACAAAAATTTGTGTTGAATGCTACAGATATAATACAATATTTTTTAGTGTTTTCTTTACAGCCGGACCAACCTGATTTAAGTTAGGTATGGGCAATATGTTAACAACAATTATACCTCTATATTTTTCAGCCTATTGATGATATTCAGTTATCTCAATAATTATGTTTTTGCTCTTATATTGTTTTAAAGGAATATTCCTGGTTCAATAGAAGTTAAGCTCAATCGACAGCATTTGTGACATAATGTTGATTACTACAAAAATGTATTTAGATTTGTTCCTCCTTTTCTTCAAAAACAGCAACAATTAAGGTTACAGTGAGGCACTTACAATGGAAGTGAATGGGCCCAGTTTTGGAGGGTTTATTTTAGAGGCAGAAATGTGAGCTTATAATTTTATAAAAGTACTTACATTAATTCTTCTGTTAAAACTCATTTGTTATTTGAGCTGTAAAGTTGTTTAAATTGTAATTTTTATAGTCGTTTTAGGGACTGTTTTTTTTTTTTCCTCCCTAATTTGGAATGCCCAATTCCCAATGCATTCTAAGTAGGGACTTGTCTCGATCCGGGTGGCGGAAGACGAATCTCAGTTGCCTCCGCGTCTGAGACCGTCAGCCTGCTCATCTAATCACGTGGCTTGTTGAGCACGTTACAGCGGAGACGTAGCGCGTGTGGAGGCTTCACGCCATCCACTGCGGCATCCACACACAACTCACTATGCGCCCCACCGAGAGCGAACCACATTATAGCGACCACGAGGAGGTTACTCCATTTGACTCTACCCTCCCTAGCAACTGGGCCAATTTGGTTTTAGGGACTGTTAACATTACATCATCATGGCAACGAAGTTGTAAAATTGACTTTACACAGAAAAGGTTAGTTAGTGATTTTATCACACTAAAATCATGTTAACACACACACATAGTTTATGTCTTGTGGCTACACTTTTGAAACAGTAAGTATTTTAATGTGTATGGATTGGCCCCATTCACTTCCATTGTAAATCCTCTCACTGTAACCCAGATTTTTGCTTTTTTAAAGAAAAGGAGGGGCAAGTAAAAATTTATTTTTGCTGTCAATTTAGCTTAACTTATATTGGACCTGGAATATCCCTTTGTTTTTTCTTTTCTTTTTTTTTTCTTTTTTTTTTGATCAGAGGGACCATAATTTTAACCAAACAGCCATTTTAGCCAAGTAGACTGAAAATGTTTAATGCATGAAGTAAAAATCTATAGTTAAAAATAATTAAGGCATGTTTTCCACAGTTTTTTACTAAATTACCACAAGGAAGAACAATATTTAATAATTGTTATTTACAGTATATGCACCAATATAAAACAATGCATAATTATAAAAAGCATTATTTACCTACTAACCTATTATTGTGGGACACAGCCAGGTTTATTATTATAATGTTTTTTTATTCAATAGGAAAATATTTCTGTCATATGTACTTCACCTTTATCTGGAGCCTTTATTTTGGTGGAAAACTAAAGTGTCGTGTGTATTTGACAGTTTATAATGTTCCTCATTAGAGAAACGCTCTGCGACCACTGAAAACATGCATGCACATAGAACAGCAAAATCATTATATCGTGAGTATATGAGATATCACCCAGCCCTAATTTTAAATAAGTTCTTTTACATTGGTCTATTTTTGTGGTATCATGGATTTCAGATTTATCCGCCACTAAATAGCGCATAAAAACTAATTGTGATTGGTCACTTCACATGTCAGTCAAACATTATCTTCCTGTCTAAGTGGGCGGATCTTGCCCAGAATAAGCTGCAAAGTTGACCAGACTTAATGCCGAAGTCAAAAGTCTGGCTATGCCTAGGTGTTAATCAGCAGCGTAGGTGGAGGGGAGAATTGAGAGGAAAGAGGTAAATCGGACCTCAGGGTGAGTAAGGACACAGTGGGAGGGCAGGTGTCAGACAGACTGATGGGTCCCTACATCAGCCTATAAGCTTCAAGAGAACTAATTACCATCGGAGTGACAGGAAGGTAATCACCCCAAACCAACACTGCTTTAAATTAGCTCCACTGATGTACCTGATGCTGTGAGCCCCACACCTGTCAAAAGAGCAGTGTCCCTGAGAGAATTAAAGGGACAGATAAGAGAGAGAGAGAGAGAGAAGATAAGATAAGATAATGAGAAATGCTAAAAGACAACGGGAGTGATCCATTCCAATGGAGCATTTGAAATCGATTGCTGTCTAGTTCTCACTCCCTCTGCTCTGCCTCACCTTTTTGCTATTCTCTGCACTTCACAAACCTGCTTTGCTTAGTATTTCTCTTCCTCTCCAGCAATGTGTCTATCTACTTATACTGGAACCTTTACTGAAAGGCTGTTTATTTCAGTTCTTCTTCTCATGTTTGCAGAAAATGCTCAAGGTGCAAATATGAGGGGAATCCTGAACATTTGCTAACTACTCCCACCTATTGCATGACTCTCTGTCTATCCCACTTACACTCACACTCAACAGCTGTCCCTGCACCTGTTCAGTATTTAGGGGAATGGGAGCCAGTGATCTCCAAATTGTCTTAAAGGGATAGTTCATCCAAAAATGAAAATCTGCCCTTATCCCATTCCAAATTATTTTTTTTTAAATTGTATTTATTTATTTTCAAGGCATTAGTTTTGACAGAAACAGAAATGACAAAACAAGACCAAAGGCCCTACAACAGGTCTACTGTATGGCATTAAATGTAAAAATAATTTAAAAAAAATTACATAGCATAATCAGTTTGACAATAACAAATGCTCAAATTCATTAAATTCCTGGAATTAGGTGACTAATGTCATTCCAAACTCATGACTTTATTTTTTTCTATGGAGCACAAAAGATGTTAGGCAGAATGTTCACACTGCTCTTTTCCATGCAATGAAAGTGAATGGGGAGCTCCAAAAAGCCCCATAAAGCAGCCCATATGACTTATTCCAAGCACTATATTCTTAGTCTTCTGAAGTCTTTTGATAGCTTTGTGTTTGGAAAAGATCAAATTTAAGTTGTTATTCAACAAAAATATCCCCTAACCCATAGCTGAAATGCAAATGAGACATGACTGAATTCTTCATCAACAATAGTTTACCAAATAAATTTAAAACATGAAATGACAGAATTGTAATTTTTGGGTGAACTATTCCTTTAACTGTCTGACTCCATGTCAGACTGATCACACTGTGAATTTGGCAACAGTAGGTCAAAAATTCTGCTGCTGAAATCAGCAGAATCAGTCTGTGCTTACTGAAATTCGAATCACTGCCCCCAGTGGCCAAAGCTGGAAATGAGGAATATTTTTACTTAAGAGCGGAAATGCAACCTCCGAATCACACTCACCATTGTTCATGTGAACGTGATTACTTCCTGGTTCAGAACCCGTGTTTTGGAAGTTGCGTGCGCAATACATAACCAGTAACATTAGAGGGAAATGTATTCAGATCTGAATTGATGCAAAATGTGTGATAGGGGATGGTGCTTGTCAGTTAATTTCAGGGTACATGAACTTTTGATGATGTTGTCCATAAATAGATTTTTAGAAAACTAATAAACATTGAGAGAGACCTGACTCATCTCTCTATCAATGTACAGCAAAGCAGATTTTGATGCTTTTAGCTTTATCTAAGGGTGACAAAACTATAAATTGCCTGGATTATCTCAAGACATACTCTGTTACTCTCTGCCCTGCTCGGATGACCAGCTCTGGCTTTCAAACTGTACTCTTAGCAGTTATGTTCTCACATAACTATGATGTAGCATAAAGTGCATCAGGTCCATTAATATGCAATGCCATCATTATTACACTCATAGAGCCACTCAACAGACACTTAAGTGCAGTCCTCAGTATCCACACTGCCACGCCTTATCCATTTGTGTGATAAATTAGTCTGCACAATTTGTGTGAGTGTGTGTGTACATTTAGGTGTGTTGTGGAATGAGAGGAAGGCCCAGAGAGAAAGATCAGGAAATTGCTAAGAGTTAGGAGCCATTAGGCCATTATTGGCTGAAACTAAATACACTGAGAGCTTGCCAGGGTTACAGATGCCCAGAATGAAGATGGAAAGGACACACAATGAGAGCAATGGCTATGTGCCGAAAGGCAGTTTCTCTCTCTCAGCCCACTCGGGTGAGTAACCCGGGTTAAAGCAGGATAGTGTGGTGCCAGCCTAGAAAATCTGACTGCACTACATGGCCAAAAGTATGTGGATATTCGAACACCACACCCATATGTGCTGCTATTATTTTGCTGCTATAACAGCTTCAAATCTTCTAGGAAGGTTTTCCACTAGATGTTTAAACATGTTGGGATTTGCTCCCATTCAGACACAAATGCATTGGTGAGGTCAGGGTGTCAAGTGATGTTTGGCGATGAGGTCTGGCTTGCAATCTCTGACGCTGTTTTCAACTGGTCGCTTTAATGCATCTCCTGTGACCACTTGAGTTTGGATTTTGAGGAGAGGGTCTCTGATTTCATGATGACATATATCAATCACTATTTTATGTCAGTGTGATACTAATTTATAAGTTTTTTTTAGTGGAGTAGCTGTATTAACCTGAGCTCCAGTTGTGTGTGTTTGTCATCCTGCATGTTGATATCAGACTCACTAAAGAAGATCAGTCAAATTCTTCCCCACTAGACTCAGTAAACCATATCTTTATGGACCTTGCTTTGTGCCTAGGGGCATTTTCATGTCAGAATAGAAATGGGCCCTCCAAAACTGCTGCCACAAAGATGGAAGCACACAAATCTCTAAAATGTCATTATGCCATAGCAATAAGATTTGATGTCAATGGAATTACTGGAATAGCCAAACATATTTATTAGAAAAGGGAATTTCCATATACTTATGGCCATATATTGTATCACAAAGCCATTGGTCACTGTTAAGATGCAATGATGAAACCCCATATTCAGGATTGGGTGGACCAAGTAGGCTATAACAGTTTAAGAATCAACAGTTGAAAAGCCCAGATTGGTCATCAATTTATCTGAATATTGGGGGAAACTGGTCCCCCTCAATCCCTCTTATAAAGTGATTACGACACTGTTAAGATGCTTAAAATGATGCCAGAAGTGTGTCACATATCTTTAGCCTATTGATTTATTGCTGTATTGTCCTAGAAGGAAATTCAATACGAATGTAACACCTCCAGTTCCTTTGTTAGCTGGGGATTAAATTAGTTGAACAGGAAAAGTACAAGAAATGAAAAGGGCAGAATGAGACAGTGGGGGAGAGAGAACGCCTCTACAAGACAAAGTCTAGTCAAAATGAAATTTTAGCTATAATGAACAAATGTAGGTTAAGGTGTTTCCTCTAATAGCTTTTCATATTTCATGTAATCATAATTTATCTCACGTCTGTGTTTGTAATGCCTCCTACACACTACACGACTTTCAAAGACGTCAGATTGTGGTATCGTTCATATTACACAACTGTCTCTCTTGTCATGGAAGTCGTAGGGTTTTCAAATTACATGAGGAATCGGTGACAGGGGTGAACACATTACAAAACATTTCACTATTGATGAATCCCCAACGACTCTGGACTCCAAATTCTGTTTCACAACAGAGTACACGTGAGAAGTGATACGAAAAATGAAAACAAATGCATGATCATATGTTATGCATTTCAGAATATGATGTGTATGTTTTTAATCTCATTTACATAATGTGTAAAGGCATCATATATTTTATTGATTACAAAATGAAAAAGTACCTCCTACTGAAAAATGTTTTTCCTCCATTACTTCAGTCCAATGAGACTTTCTTGATACCGCAGCCATGCTAGTTGATGTTCTGTTGCAGGTACATCAGGACTCCTCCCACTGAAACTTCCCGTGCCCCTTTTCTTGCTCTCTCATTGGCTGTAGGTCAACGCTGCTGTTGTATTCAGTCAAAACACATTTCACGATTTGGAATCGCAGACAGGTCCAGATAATTAACATGCTAGATATCTCGCTGACATTGGCGACACATCGGTGCTTCTCTAAGATCACGTCTTTGATAATTCATACATTGCATTTGTCGCTCACGGGAGCGAGCACTGATTTGCCTATGATTTCGGGCTTTTGTCCGCGATCTCCACAAAACTGTCGGCGAGTGAAAATCGGGCCTAAAATCGTGTAGTGTAAACTCGGCATTAGTTGTTGCCATTCCTTCTGTCTTTATAACCTTATGTTTGGCAAACCACGTTTTCCCCCTTTTTCTCCACTGACTATATATGCAAGTTTGATTTAACAGCTGTTTGTGCAGTCAGCAGATGTTAGGTGTTTAGTTTTTTCTATGTAGCAGCAAAGTTTTTCTTTTATCAGCAATCTCTGTTTTCTGGTGCTTATGTCATAATCCTACCAGTCTGCCTACAAACCTGAGGGATTTTATTTACATTTATTTTAATACAATTTTAAATGTAATTTAAAATGTAAAATGTAATATTTTTTATTTAAATTCAAAATTTAAATTTAAAATGTTACATTTTAAATATAAAAATTAATAATGAAATTTAATGTAAATAAAATCCCTCTGATTTGTAGGCAGACTGGTAAATCTGGAAGTCCAATGGTTTCCGGTTGTTTTTGATGACTGATATACAATAGTTTGTCATATAGTGCATTATGTTCTCATCATGTTCTTTCAGTATTCTTTTTTTTTTTATTTTGTATTTTATTTATTTATTTATTAACTATTTTTCAACTTGTGATGATGGAATTTGTTTTCAACATCTCTATTGCATTTCTGATTAAATAAATTAAATTTTTTAAATTAAGGATTCATTATGAAACCATTTCTTACAATAGTCAACCCATATGGGTTTTTCAATAGATGATGCATTCCCAATATATAATATATCCGTAATACAATTTGAGGACAGCAAATTATATATAAATAAATTTGTTAAAATGGAATGAACAACATGTCGTATGGTTATGTATGTGACCAATAAAACTTGAAACTATTTAATGAACATGGTACCGATAATATAAATATTAACTTATATTATACAGTATATACGTCAATCGGTAATTTTCATTCATTTATTATTTTTAGAGAGGGTTGTGACAGATATTCTATTCAGTTTGTCTACTGGTAAATTGACACCTTCCATGTTGTGTAGAATTTGTGTGTTGAGAAATTGTCTTGAAAATGTTTGAATATATGTTCAACCAATTGCTCTCTCTTATGCTCTGTTACTGCTGACTTCCTTTCTTGTGCTGATGTCCTTGACTTATGTCTTTCACGAAGGTGTCAGCAGCAAGCTGAGTAATGGTTAAAGCAATGTAAGAGGAGCGGACAGAGGGAGGTTGTCGGTAGCAGCAGTTTTGGTCAGTGTATTTGGTGGTCAGAAGGCTCTCAACTGCACAGACAGACATTAACCTTGGCAGGGGTCAGACCTCTGCCAGTCAGCCTGGGCCAAGGTTGGTGCTACAATGATGCAGTAAACAAGTATTGTTTTGGCAGACCCTAAGTGGGGATCAACATTTTTCAACCTTTTCTTATTTCTATTTCATAGTATTTGGTATGTCTCCCTTTTGCTTTAAATGAAAGCACTTGAACTGGCATGGACTTCACAAGTTTGTGCAAAACCTGATGATCCATGTTATCCCAGCATGATTTTAAGAATAGTCCAAAAAACTGACCTTTTGTGCAAAATAATTAACATGGTCACAAATATTTTTACATTTGATTTGACCAAGAAAAAGTGCAGAAATCAGAATTCCTTCATTTTGTCATAATTTAATGTTCTTCCTTTTAAACTTTTTAAAATCCTAAAACTTTGTTTATTTCCAGATTGAAATGAAGAGAAAAATCACATATTTTCAATGTGGTTTCCTACTTTTTGACCCCACTGTATTCTTTGGATGCACTTTTGTATCCATAGCAATCCATTGTTTAAAACAAGAGGTTTGATGATGGCAAGAATGTAAACAAACCATATGAAGTAAATAAGGTTTAAACATATACGTCATAAGATTAACCTAGAGATGAATTTAGTCCATAACGAGAAACGCCTGAACTTATCAGACACACACACGTTGGTGCGGCTATCTTTATGAGGACTCTCCAAAGACATAATGATTTTTATACTGTACGAACTATAGATTCTATCCCCTAACCCTAACCCTAAACCTAACAATCACAAAAAACTTTCTGCATTTTTACATTTTCAAAAAAACATCATTTAGTATGTTTTTTTTTAAGCGATTTGAATTATGGGGACACTAGAAATGTCCTCATAAACCACATTTATAGCATAATACCGTTGTAATTACCAGTTTGTAACCTAAAAAAAGTCCTTGTAAACCACCCAAACCCACCCACACACACACAGCATTAGCTGTAGCTTTATTTGAACCAGCATCCTTCGATATTTTAAATATTCAATAAAATATTTGCACACCATAATCAGGTATATCTGATCTGTCATTGGTCATTTTGTTTTAAATTCTGTTTTTGTTCTTTTTAGCCATTAACCTATAGATATTAAAGCTATATATTACATATTCATCAGTGCCTGGAGTTTGGGGTGGGACTGTCTGTCCCACCACTGACAGATGGGGGTAGTTTTCTGGAAAACTGGTCATTATTTTTGTAGTTTCATTTGGTGACACAATGAATCACGCACATTAGCATTTAGCCACATATTTAGATCTCTAGGATGTGTCTGTATTAGCTTCGTTTTCTTTAGACTAGCAGATAAAACAATTACTTCATCTCTGTTACTGAACAAAGAGTGGCTAAAAGATGCAATTAGACCTTCTCTTTGTGCCAGTGTGATTATCTGGAGCCTGACTGCAACCAGTAGCATTAAAAACAGCTGCTCTCAGACCTTGAGTACAACTGATGACTGTGAGAAAACATACTGTGCCTTCTCTTACTTTATCACTCAGGCCCGGGTGTTGTAGACAATGTTGTACCTGTTTATTTCCTGGCTATTTTGATTCCCTTCTCTCTAGCTGTTCTTTGATTTATTAATTCTCCCTGTTTTATTATTTTGCCCTGTCCTTGTCATTTTTCTAATCCTGCCTTTCTTTTCTCTTCCTGCTTCTCTCTCTTTCCATTTGATCCATCTGTCTTTCTAGCATGCTTGCTGCAGTCGGAACTGGTGAATTATGAGCGAGTTAAGGAATACTGTTTGAAGGTACTGGGACACCAGCAGGATCACTTTAAGGCCATGTATCGTGCTGGAATCGCCTTCTACCACCTTGGAGACTACGAGTGTGCCCTGCGTTACCTACGCGATGCCAAGTGCCGTGAACCCACAGGTGGGCATTTCGAATGATTTTATATCATGTATCCTACAGATAATATATGCATGTCATACATTGATTGAACTCAAATGTAATGGTTTGACATTTTTCCCAGATCTCACAGTGAAATCGGAAACATTAGGTTGACTTTTCTTTAGCCAAAATCTCTGTTCTTACCCAAATGCGAAACACTGCCCCCAGTGGCCAAAGCGGTAAGTGTTGTTGAGCGTATGGGTACGTGTGAGCTCCAAAAGTGATTTGTGAAGCAAGTTGTTTACACTGAAGAGGAATGCATATTTTATATTGAAGACATTTGCATATTGGGATGCCGCCCTGGGCAACTGCCCATGTCGCCCATGCCTAAATCTGCCACTGATTGCAGGCGACAATCTTAGGATGCATTCTTTTGTTCCAGCTACACTGCTTTTAAATTGTTGGTACACAATGTACACATGCAGCAGACCAACATTTTTGCCTGTCACACTGCAGTTTGGTCTTGTAGTTTGTGTGTGCTGCATTTTTAGGATGCCTTGTTAAAAAAAGTTCAAAAGGTTAAAATATAAAAAATAGTACAACTTAGAAAAAAAAAGTTGATAATTTCAAATATTCATATTTGATCACATTCATGGATGTACTGTATGTAGATATGTTTAAATAATGCAGCTTCTATATTACACATTTCAGTAGGTACATTTATTTTTAAATATGGATATATATTTTTTAACATGCATTTGTTTTGATTTGAAAATAACATGAAAATAATATGTAAATTGAAGCTACTACGTAATATGACGAACGTTTTGCCACAAAAATACAATTGAACAATCAAATTTATCTGGGGGCGGGATAAACATCATTAAATTATTGAATGTGTACATTCGAAATAGTGTTTGGGAGTTAACACACTCCTAAATGCACCTTCTGTTCAATTCTGTTGTGCACAGTCCACTCACGTGCATCCTGCGTGAACACCGCCCTAAGGCTGGTTTCCTAATTTCTTCCTCCCTTGCTTTTCTTATATTCAGGTAGTTAGTTACTGTTTAAATTATTGTAATTAGATTACAATTGCTGTCTTTCAATTACAGTAAGTACTGACTTTTCAAATTTTTTTATGTGAAAGTATTTTAGAAAGTAACTTAAAGGTAAAGTAATTAGTAATGTGATTACTTTTTCAATAAAGTAATCATTAAACTAATCTGATTACAATTTTTAGAGAAGTAATTAGTGTTTTGTTATGGATTACTTTTTCTTTTCTTTTTTTTACCCAACAGTTACTTTACTTTATTCTCTCCACCCAGACACAAACGTGCTTCGATACATCCAGCTGACGGAGATGAAGATAAGTAAGAGCAGTCAGCAGGTGCGTGAGATTGGGAAAGAGTCATTGGGTTAACTCCCCCACCACCCCCACTTCACCTCCTGAAGCCAGGCCCTCCCAATAGAAAGCCTCTCTTTCCGAGTCTCTCCCCTTTTCCACAACGCAGTTCATCCTATGGACAACCAGGATACACATGCTGTGCCACCCTATGAAAAGGACTCGAAACAGGCACAACTACAGCACAAAACCTTGCGACTGTCTTTTCTTTCTTTGAGGTATCTCTGTCCCTTTAAATCCAATGTCCCCGGTGCTTTTCATTTCCCAGGTATAGAGAATCAGACTGATGAACAAACAAACAAGGAAACGCTGTATAATAATTATATAAACACAGGGGTTCTGACATACCAATTTAAAATTACATTATCAAGTAAGGATATCAAAATGTGCATAATGTCTTTTATAGAATCATAATCTAATGTAATGTAGGCTGGTTGAATTGAGATAGGGCTCCTGTGTGTCTTGAGTCTATAGGCAGAAAAAAGAGTGAAAGCACAAGAATCAAAGCCACACTGCTACTGAAGTGCAGATGTTATAGGTCAATGATTAGACTAGTGACCATTGAACTCAAAGTGAGAGCCACTTGTTTCCCATCCACTCTGCTCAATAATGAGAAGGAAGGTCAACGTTTTAGAGCACCATCTCAATCTTGCTGGATGTTGATCTCAATTCACACTCGCCTGCAATGCCTGTTATTTTCTGATACCTTTCTCTCTCTCTTGAATTTGGGCATATCTCAACTCAATTTCTGAATTGTTTCAATTCAAGGGCTAATTCAAGTGTATGTAATCTGTCCTTTTAATATCGATTTTGTTTTTGTCCCAGTTCGTTATACGGTACTATAGTGGTTTAAACAAGTTGAAATCTTTCCATTTGTCAAAGATACAAAATCCTCCGTACTGATGTTAGCAGATGTTTTGTGAAACTTGTTGTCCATTTCCCACTGACAAATGTTGAAACATTGGTCTGTCTAATAACCCCTTTTCCCATATTCAACCTGATTATGTTATAATGGTTATGGAGACTTTTGGGATATTATTAACTAATGGAGCCATACTGAAAATGCTATGATGTGGCAATTGGTAGGGCTGCTAAACCAAAAAGTATAGTTCAACTCAAAATGATAATTCTGTCATCATTTGCTCACCCTCATGTCATCAAAAACACAAATGTCCAAGCTGAAAGTGATTGGTGACCATGGCTGTCCTTGACATCCCATCCCAGATGTTTATGACTTACTTTCTTCTGCTTAACACAAATGGAGATAGTTAGGAGAATATCTCAGTTCTGTAGGTCCATACAATGCAGGTGAATGGTGTCCAGAACTCCAAAAGCTCCAAAAAAAGAGAAAGTCAGCATAAACATAATCCATCAGACTCCATTGTTTTAATTAATGTCTTCTAAAGCGATCCAGTTGGTTTTGGTTGAGAACAGACCAAAATGTAACTCCTTTTTCACTGTACATCTTGACAGCAGTCTCTCTTGGTGAGCGCCATCTAGCGCTCTGCACATGCATCAAGCACTAGGACGTGTGATTGTGTTTGAAATCATGATCGTGCCTAGAGACTGCAATGACAAGATGTACAGTGAAAAAGGAGTTGCATTTTGGTCTGTTCTCAACCAAAACCAACTGGATCACTTCAGAAAACATTTATTAAACCACTGGAGTCATGTGGTTTACTTTTATGCTGCCTTTATGTGCTTTTTGGAGCTTTTGTAATTCTGGTCACCATTCTCTTGCATTGTATGGAGCTTAAATATTATTCTAAAAGTCTTTGTTTGTGTTCAGCAGAAGAAAGAAGTCATACAAATCTGGGATAGCAGGAGGGTGAGTAAATTATAAGAGAATTTAAATTTTGAGGTGCAATTTCTCTTAATCTTATGGTTTTTTGAACCTCAAAGTCCATATTCCTAGCCTTTTGATGGATACAACCTTACTCAACCACAAAAATCTGTTTATGTTTTGTCCGTCAAAGGAGTATCTCCAGTGGATTCATTAGAATGTGCAGATGCCTTTGACAGCACATGTCATTCTGAGTCTAGTTTGGATTAATGGCTTTGAGGAGATGGGGACAGACCGATGATATTATCCATCTGAACTAATATAAGGCATAGATTTAATTGTGTCAGTGGGACTCTGGGGATTTTGTGCCATAGATTCGCATAAGAAGACATCCTGATGAGATTCAGAAAGCAGAGTAGTAAGCCAATGGCAGTTGCCATACTATAGCTTTGAAACTGGAGGTTGTGTTGATAAAATGCTGTCTTAAAGGTGCACTCAGTAATTTCTTCACTTTAGTTCCACATAATTAAATAGCAATTTTGACAGCTGTAATTAAAATGATACTCCCATGATATTAAGACCCCTATCATGTCAGTGGCTGACCCCAAAATCCAACCTCAGAATCACACTCATCATTGTTTATAAGAACGCAGTTACTTCCTGGTTTTCATGTCTGGGAGGTTGATGGAAAAGTGATGTTAGACGAAAAGGTGATCGTGTTTATATTGATGCAAAAATGTCTGATGGGGGATGGCGCTTGTAATATGGCAGAATGGGGTCTATTTCTGGGTACATGAACATTTGGATCCAACATATCAGTTTCCTGTGTGATCATGTTGTCCAAGCAGAATGAATAATAAAAAAAGCAGCAGTGTGAAGTGGCAGCAGTTAACAAAACCTAATGCATCCATGCCTGTAGGTGTTGGTATATAGTCCGAGTACACTTGGGCAAAGAAGAGCCAGTGAAACTTAAAAAAAAAAAAAAACTTACTGAGTGCCCCATTAAGTGATCAAAGCAATTATTGATAATGCAGCACAGATTGACGAGAAATCAAGTGCTTTTTTCTGTGCTGTTCTGTCGCTTTCTACCTTTTAGCTCTGTCTCTTGTCTCTTCTGTTTTGTGGCTGCTCTCTCTACACATTACCTTTGATATGTTCTTTTAATTTCTGTATATGGTAAAGGTCATTTTGTCCATAACAAAGCAATGCTGATAATGCGGATATCCTGTATGGAATTTCAGTCATCACCTTTGCTTCTTTCAGCTGTGGTTCATATACTATCCCGACGTGCTGAATCGCTTTCTGCACAGATGGAGAAACATCAGACGTGACTGTTGTCAGTAAACAACAACAAAAACACATACTGGTTATGGACAAGCAAATAAACTATATGTACTTTACTTTTTTTGGATGTCACTTGAGGTATGTATTTGTTGAATGTCAAAGTAGACTTGTGCGGTTTAAAAATGGTTGTCAAAAGCTTTACTTGATTCAGTTGTTTTTATCAATATGTGAGAGAGCAAACGACAAGGATAAATAAAAGAGATTTATGAAAAATATATTTAACATTGTAAGGGGCAACTTTGTACCTGTGTAAATGTTCAGTTTCCCTCTTGTATCTTGGCTTATTTGTGATGTCTTAGGCTTGTTTTTTGTTGGAATTGCCAGTCCAAGGATTCAGGGTATGCCTTTTGACCTCTAGAGAGAAAGGTCATCTGGTGTGGGTTATAAAATGACAGTAGGGGATTCCCAGAAGAGAGAGTAAAAAATCCACTGCTTTCTTTTTCCTATTCCCTTGCCTGTTCTGGAGAGAGAGACATGGACCCTCTGGTTGCTCCAGTTACTATAATGGTAATGCATTAATGCAATCATTCATTGCCTTCTTGGGAAGTGCATACTTCCACTGAACATCAGAAGACCTGCGAAATGGTTACATTTACCTGCAAGTCCAGGAATGCACTATTGATTGGTATTTCAAGTCTACAAATAAAGTTTAAAAAGAGAAACTCAACGAGTATTTTTGTTTGCTTCTTTAATGTAAAATCGACTCTAATCTAGTGCAAGACCTAGCATTGACATTTAGAGAAGAAATGAAATGATGAAGGTCAGAGAAACTTGCATGAACTATAGTCCAGAAAATCCCCAGTTTCTGATGTAATCAAGTAAATGACGTTCTGATGTTCCTTTTGGAGAGAGTTTTTTTTTTTTTTGGTGAATCAGAAATGTCTTTCCAAACTGCCTTAACCATCTCCATCTGCACAAACCATCTTCATTTGAATATATGGTCAATAACAATCACAGTGAACTACAGCACCAAAATTGCCATCTTTTAACCAATAAGCTTTCAAATCAACATGAAACAGCATTCACAACCCTTTTATTTTCATCACGTGATGTAATTCCAAGTGAGAATAAAATGTTGGGTGGGAAGCAAGTTCACTTGAGGACTTGCGTTGTTATTGTGTTGAACGTGCAACAGACGTCAAGGGATGTCTCCCTACACTGACACAATTATTTGCAACATCAGAGAGGGGAATACTTATACATTTGAAATGGCCCATTTGTATATTATATCAAGAATGAAAGATTAAGGCTGACTGTCTCAGAAGCGGAGGCAACTGAGATTCGTCCTCCTTTTTTGAGGTGAGTAACTGTGCCATCGCAAGGAATTAGAGAGCATTGGGAATTGGGTATGCCAAATTGGGGAGAAAGGGGGATTTTTTTTTTTTTTTTTTTAAAAAGGAAGACTATATAAAATAATTTGAAGCATGGAAATACAGTATGTTGATACTGAGAGCAGCATTTTAGATCATTTAGAAAATAAATTATATAGCAGACCATAAAAGAGCATAAATCTAACAATTGAAGTAAATTTGTGATTGACAAAATCGAATCTTTGTCTCTCAGTGTATAATTCTTTTGACACAGTCCTTTACACAGTTCTGTCAAGTCCACCATCTTCCCCTATTTTCTTTGTTGTTGTGTTTTATAGCATTGCCATGGAAGTGAAGTGTGGTTGCTAAGTAACTGGCTGGCGTCTGGGAGTGTAAGAGTGGCTGCTGCTTTCACAGACGAGAGCAAATGAGCAAAGCTATGCAAGCGTTTGACTGCCTGTTTGTGTATGTGTGTACATGTGTGGTGTTGTAAGCAGCAGTGGCAAGTCTGAGGCTGTTATAGTTTATTGTATGAAAACAGCTCTGGTCAGCTGTTTACACTGCAATGGAAACAGAACCAATAAGGAATTAAAGGGCTAGTTCACCCCAAAATGGAAATTCTGTCATTTTTCACTCACCCTCATGATGTTCCAACCCCGTATGACTTTCTGTCTTCCATGGAACACAAAAGACTAACATAATTTTTGGGTGAACTAACTCTAAGGTCAGTCTCCTCATCCAGCAGTTTTATTGCTGGATTTATTTATTTAGCCATGTCTACAACACTGTGTCTTGTTTCCACTGCATCTCTCTCAGGGAGAGGAATGCCTCAGTGTGGTATCCTCCCATGTCCTCAGATAGTGGGCCGGGTGAGTGGGATCCAGAGTGATTTTTCCAGCCCTTTTCCTCACTCTGGAAGTGTATAGTTCTTAAAGGGAGGGCAGGGGCAACCAATAATCCGCTCAGCAGTCTGAACTGTCCTTTGTAGTCTTCTGATGTCTGATTTCGTACTGCACCAAACCAGACAGTTATTGAAGTGCAGAGGACAGACTCAGTGACTGCTGAGTAGAACTGTATCAGCAGC
Organism: Myxocyprinus asiaticus; assembly: GCF_019703515.2. Taxonomy (NCBI): domain Eukaryota; kingdom Metazoa; phylum Chordata; class Actinopteri; order Cypriniformes; family Catostomidae; genus Myxocyprinus; species Myxocyprinus asiaticus. Next base: position 18,432,414 of record NC_059361.1, read on the forward strand.
GCCTGTGGCAGGTTGAACTTCCTCAACTGGTGAAGGAAGTGCAACCTCTGCCGGGCCTTTTTCACAATGGAGTCAATGTGGGTCTCCCACTTCAGGTGTGAGATGGTAGTGCCCAGGAACCTGAATGACTCCACTGCTGCCACAGTGCTGTTTAGAATGGTGTGGGGGACAGTGTTGGGATGTTCCTCAATAAAGTCCACAATCATCTCCACTGTTTTGAGCATGTTCAGCTCCAGGTTGTTTTGACTGCACCAGTGAGCCAGATGTTCAACCTCCCTTCTGTATGCAGACTCATCGTCATCTCGGATGAGGCCAAAACTTCAGGAGCTTGACAGAGGGGTCCTTGGCGGTGCAGTGATTTGTATACAGGGAGAAGATAGATGTTGATATTGCCCACAGCTTTTATCTTTAAGCTTAAAGGAATATTTCAGGTTCAGTACAAGTTCATCTTGAGCAATGGCATTTGTGGCATAATATTGAATAACACAAAAAATTATTTTGACTTGCCCCTCCTTTTCTTTAAAAAAGCAAATATCTGGGTTACAGTGAGGCACTTACAATGGACGTTAATGGGGGCCAAACTGTAAATGTTAAAATGCTATTTCAAAAGTATAGCCACAAGACATACAAAATGTGTTAGCATGATATTAGTGTGATAAAATTAAAGCCAATTATTTGCCAACAAATACTAAAACCCTCAAATGACTGTTAAAATGATGATTTAAACAACTTTACAGTGCAAATAATACATGAGTTTTAACAGAAGAACTAATGGAAGTGCTTTTATAAAATTATAAGCTTCATATTTCTGCCTTTAAATCCTCCAAAAATTGGCCCCATTCACTTCCATTGTTGTTGTTGTTTTTTTTTTTTTTTTAAAGAAAAGGAGGAACAAGTTTTTGTGGTAATCAACACTGTCACAAATGCTGTCGATTGAGTTTAACTATTTAACCTGGAATATTCCTTTACTTCTTTTCAAGGTTTGCCTTGATGATTTTTACATTTATTTTATTTTGTAAATCTGTTCAGCAAGCTCTTGCTTTTTCATGCTTTTGCGAACATATTAGCACATATTGTACACATTCATTCGGTGAACTAGCAGTGTATGACTTTGTCAACATCTAGTGGCCACCTTTCAAACACATCAGACTTTCTCGTTTATGTGGATGGGAAAGATTTATTGGGCCTGGACACATTTAATTATGAAGATCTGAAGGCTTATGGTTAAATGCTTGAAATTAGTTTTGTGGAAAAATATAAATTGTGCCCATGTATGACTATTTTAATAACTTTTTCATTCGTTCAAATATTCATTCAATCATTCATTTATGAATGACATAGGTATGGCAAGCACATTTTTTTCCTTAGGCTTCTAGCAAGCTTTATCTATTTGTAGTTACTAGTAAGTATTCTAGCACTGATTTCCAATTATATCTCAGTTTCTTATCTCACTAGTTACAACTGATTTTTTACTTGTCAGAATGGAGACTGTATAGTTCAATTCAAAATCTTACTAGTTAAATAAAAATGTTACTAGTAATAATTGGAATAGACACTAGTGAATAGTAAATAAGTACTAGTAAAACTGGAATAGATACTATTGGAATGAGTACTAGTATATAATAAATATTTACAAGTTACATTTTAAAAAGATACTAGTCACTATTGGAATACATACTAGTCTAAAGTGAATAGTTGATATCTGACCCACAGATCCCCATATAATTAAATGGCAAAATGTTGTAATTTGTTACCAGTAACAATGGAATAGTTACTTGTTATTACTGGAATAGCGATTAGTATCTAATGAAGTACTAGTAAAATTGAGAAAGTTACTTGTCACTATTGGAATACATACTAGCAACTTAAAATTTTTAAAGGTTTTTAAGGAATCAATGATAAATATGCTTGCCATAGGTGTTGGGCCGGATAGTGATGGAAAAGCAGCCAACAAGCACCCAGCTTCCATGGTAACTATCAGGAAAGCATCCCATGTGGACACCTCATGAAGTAAGCTGACTTTGAGGTTTGATTGATTTGACATTTTTGGTCACTTTGTGGTACTCTCACTTCCATGTGTTTTACTGACTTCAATATTATTCTAATATGTGAAAAAGATTAATATTTAGAAAAGAGTAGCTGTGTCCAAACTTTTGACTTGTACTATACATCAAAATGTAAGCCCGATAAATTATCATAACAGTGCTCCATTAAGTCAGCTGTTAGTAGCCAAAACCTGTAATTGAAACAATAATGAATGTGCTATTACAGCTTGTAACAAGATCTTTAAGATGACGTTGTGTAATTCTTAAACCACAGCTGACTATTTTTTGTTAGACAGTGAGCAATGAAAGAGAAATTAGATTTCAAAAGCAACACATCAATACTTCAATTGTAACAATTATTTTAATAAATACACTTTGTGTTCCTCACACAGGAAATAAGGGGGTGGGTTTGCTCAACCCCTGCACAGAGAATTACCCCATACAAATAAGAACACACAACACATGCACACGCACCCACCCGATCTCTCACACACATACAGGCATACTCATTGGTGGACAGTCAATAAAATACTGTCTACTACCAGGTGTAACGGTTCAGCACAAAGAATTTGAAAAACCTCTGGTGTGTTTCTCAGCACACTCAAGTCCGTCAACAGAATAACGTCATTATGATGTCATCACATGCCATGACACTGTCCTTCAAAATGCTCTGCGGTTACGCATGGTAAAATCTTGTGTACATGCATACTGTTTCTTTACTCTTGAGCTGAACTGTTGAGTAGGCAGAGGAAGAACGTCAGGGGTTCCACTTAAGGAGGTCCGTCTGGCTATTTGGTACACAATAATAAAAAAACAGGTAGTACACGTTTGCTGTTTATGGCAAATTGTAACAAAACACCCTCTTTTCCCCATTTCTGCCCTTCCGCTCTCCTCATAATGCTCCTCAAGGGAGCTGTAATTGTGTTGAGAAAGAAGGGAGGCTATTCAGAGGATTTTTATTTTAGAGGAGAATGAATAAGCAGAGCAGGGGTTTGCTCATCCAGGGTTCATTAAAACTGACATGCACTCATACACATTCACAAACACACAATAAGTACCTCCACATATGGAGAGAAAGCCTCTGCTCTGAGCACAGCACACCAAACCACGTTTAATTTCACATTTGGACTGCTCTCACATTCTGATTAGGCCTTGCAGAGAGTCCATGAGATGACTTTTTTTTTTCACAAAGAAAAATATAAGATTCTTATAGTACACCTATTTTTGTATTGTGTCAATATGTTACAATGAATGCAAAGAGCTTCATGTGCCATTGTAATAAATTGCATTCACAATTCTCCTGATTGTAATATAAATAAGAAATAATTAGGCGGCGATTCACTCAAGACTCGTTCTTGAGTTTGAAAACAGCTAGGCGCAACATAATGGAACAGAACGCAGATGTCTCAAGACTCGTTTTTTAAAAGTTTAACGGTTTTAAACTTGACATGGTGTTTTATAAACAGGTCACTCACAATGTTCAAAGATGTCTACCTTGCACGTTTAAATATAAAAACCAGTTACAGGAGCGTTACTGTTTGTTCAATACAAGTTAAGGTCAATCAACAACATTTGTGGCATAATGTTGATTACCACAAAAAAATAATTTCAACTGGTCCCTCCTTTATGCCCTTATTTTATGCCCTCGTTACAGTAAGGCACTTACAATGGAAGTGAATGAGGCCAGTCCATAAACATTAAAATACACACTGTTTCAAAAGTATAGGCACAAGACATCAACATTATACGTGTTAACATGATTTTAGTGTCATAAAATCAGGGATTAAATGGCGTTATGGTGTGTACCAGATTGCCAGCGTTAGGTCGTCATGACAATGAAGTAGTAATATTGAATATGACTTTACACCGTTACGGTTAGTAAGAAATTTAATCACACTAAAATAATGCTAACAATACTTTTAAAACTATGTGTATGTTTAGCGTTTATGGTCTGGCCCCATTTACTTCCATTGAAAGAGCCTTACTGCAGCCACAATTTTTATTTATTTTTTTATAAATGATGGATGAGTTGAAATAATCTTTTGTGGAAATCAACATTATGCAACAAATGCTGTTCATTGAGCTTAATTTGTACTGAACCCAGAACATTCCTTTGACAAACAGCACACTCGAACACAATAACACGTCCCGTGTGAATGGCCCCTTACTGAACTTCACAATGTTTACACACTGGAAGGAACAATAGCAAAAAAAAAAGAGCTTGTAATTTTTCCTTCAGACCAAAAACTGGTTGTGTCTGCGAAGACCAAGATGAGAGAGACGGACTCTATGATAGCAGATATGGAAAAACAAGGAAGGTCACAGACCTACAGAGAAACAGGGGTGTAGATAGACTGCCCTCTCCTGCTCCATGTAATAAAGCTTCTTGCTATAGGCTGGCACTTAACCAAACAACCTCAGCCATTATGAAGCCCATTAAGCTTAGAGACAATGAGTCATTGCAGAGAGGCTGAGATAAACAAATCAAGGTCATTTATCTCTTAACTAGGTCCCAACCTGTCTAGATGGCATCTGTCTAGCCACCGCAGTGAGCAGCTTTTCCCATTTGAGCTGACTATCACAAAACGTGGTTTGCTGGAATCAGAGGGCAAACTCTTACGACTGTCACAGAGTGCTGGTTAGGGATGCATTATCCCAGGCTGTGAGAACTATGTCTTTCTATGAGAAATGTTTACCACACAGAGTGGGCTGCGGGTGGTGTTGTCTGCACAAGGGGACCGTGCTGTCCTGGTTCTGTCCCTCCATATCCATGTCCAGGAGGCTTTGATGAGCAGCGCTCACCCCTGCACTTACTCCACTATCTCCTGATCCCAGCGGACTCTCACAGCTGCTACCGGGAGATGAGCTGAGTGTCCGTGACAGAGACGAGAGCTTCCAGGGGTCTGGACGTGCCCGCGCTGGGGTGGGTCGTGGGCGGGGAGCAAACTCAAGGGTTTTGGGACGCTCGAGCGTGCCCGTATGAATGTCTGGCTCTGGCACTGAGATTGAAGGGGCAGGTTTACGGCGATGGGCAGGGGGGTAGACCATAGATGGGTCAGGTAGACGTGGAATGTCAAGAGTCTCATGAGAACCTGGGGGAAAACAAAAAAAAATATTATTTAAATCTATATATATATATATATATATATATATATATATATATATATATATATACATACTGGCAGCCAAAAGTTTGGAAAAATGTATAGATTTTGCTCTTATGGAAAGAAATTGGTACTTTTATTCCCCAAAGTGGCATTCAACTGATCACAATGTATAGTCAGAGCATTAATAATGTGAAAGATTACTATTACAATGAAATTTTTTTTCAGAACTCTTAAACTACTTCATAGTGTTCTCATCAAAAAAAATCCTCCACGTGCAGCAATGACAGCTTTGCAGATCCTTGGCATTCTAGCTGTCAGTTTGTACAGATGCTCAGGTAACAGATACTCTCTTTTCCAATTATCTGTTGTCCAATGTCTGTGTTTCTTTGCCCACTCTAACTTTTTGTTTTCTGTTTCAAAAGTGGCTTTTTCTTTGCAATTCTTCCCATAAGGCCTGCACCCCTGAATCTTCTCTTTTCTGTGGTATATAAAACTGGTGTTGAGCAGGTAGAATTCAATGAAGCTATCAGCTGAGGACATGTGAGGTGTCTATTTCTCAAACTAGAGACTCTGATGTACTTATCCTCTTGTTTAGTTGTACATCTGGGCCTCAATATGCAAGAAAATTAAGCATATTTTAGGACAATTAATATTTTTTTGCGTTGTGACATTTCCATTCAATTAAGAAAATTTTCCCTCCAAATTCTCATTATAAATCTCATACTTTGCATTGTAAAGTATTTCTACATAATTGTATTATTTGCTTTACTGCCTTTAATTTATGCTGATATAAATAAAATAAAAAACATTGCATTACAGTCATTTACTTATGGTAATATATAAAAAAAGTACTGTATTACATTAATGAGAATGAAGGGAATTTACAAAAAAACTTGAATGTAAAACATCCAGACACACTACAGTAATGATAAAAATACAGAAAATGAATTATGTTACATAATGGGCCCGTTTACACCCCTTATATTAAGTGATTGATGCTGTGATAAATTTATGTCGTCATGAAATCAGAGACTCTTCCTTCGAAATCCGAAACACAAGTGTTCAAAAGAGACATGTACTGTGTAACGACCAGGAGTAAACTGTTTCGCTTGGCCACTTGTATTTGGAAAAATGCCCAAAATGCATTTTAAAGGAATTTTCACCCAAAAATGATCATCATTTACTCACCCTCATGCCATCCCAGGTGTGTATGACTTTCTTCTGCTGAGCACAATATTTTTAAAAGAATATCTCAGCTCTGTAGGTCCAAACAATGCAAGTGAATAAGTACCAAAACTTTGAAGGTCCAAAAGCACATAAAGGCAGCATAAAAGTAATCCATATGACTCCAGCTGTTAAATCCATACCTTTAAAAGTGATATAAGTGCGGGTGAGAAACTGACAATATTTAAGTCAATTTTTACAATCAATATCCACTTTTATATTCACATTCTTCTTTTGATTTTGGTGATTCATATTCTTTGTGCATATCGCCACCTACTGGGCAGGGAGGAGAATTTATAGTAAAAAAAAAGGGATTTAAATATTGAACTGTTTCTCACCCACACCTATCATATCACTTCTGAAGATATGGATTTAACCACTGGAGTCATGGATTACTTTTATGCTGCATTTATGTGCTTTTTGGAGCTTCAACATTTTGGTACCCATTCACTTGCATTGTGAGGACCTACAGAGCTGAGATATTCTTCTAAAATCTTAGTTTGTGTTCAGGAGAAGAAAGAAAGTCATACACATCTGAGATGGTATGAGGGTGAGAAAATTATGAGAGAATTTTCATTTTTGGGTGAACTATCGCATTAATGCCAGGTGTAAACTGGGCCAATGTCACAATGAAGAAAATCTTAATGGTCCTAAAAGTAGGCCTCATTTTCTTTATGCAAAATTTTATGTGTTGTTTTGCTGTGAAATGTGAGCCGTGAAATTCACCTAATAACAACTGCATCTAAAGTATTATTTAAAATGTCTCCATTCAAGTGCAATGAATTGTACCTGTGTATGGTGTAATTGTGGGGGCTGGTGGAGGGGGAAAGGGCATACTCCCATCAGAGGGGGTGCGGCGATGCCCCACGACTGTCTTTGCTCGAGGACGGATGGCACCATCAGAGGGTGTGCGGCGGTGCCCGCGGTTCAATGCCATGCTAGCGGAGACATGGGTGGGGGTGAGGGACTGATTGGGCTCTCGTTTGAAGCTCTCTGCCCTCAGGTCCAGCAGAGGGTTTAATGCTGGAGCAGGAGAGACTACCGGGAGGGCACTGCTGGGGGTCAGAGCAAAGTCATCGGGATCAGAGGGCAACAGGGACTTGGTGGAGTTGCAGTCGGAGAGGGAGGAAAGGGAGAGAAGCGTGACAGAGGGAGAGGGGTCCATGCTAGGCAGGGTGGAGTCATGATGGCGGTTGTGGGAGAGGGACAGTGACAGCGTGCGGCTGGGTGGAGAGGTGCTGCGTCTGAATCGGCCTGTGCGCTGGAACAGGCTGTCCTTCTTCTTCCTCTGCTCCTCTCGCAGGTCCTGCTCATCTTGACTCATCTGTAAGCATATGACATAATAATCACATCAGAGTCAATTACACATACTAGTCATGCTGTTAAGTAAAATATAAATAACTATTCCCTGTCTTGTTTATGATGCTACATTTTTACAAATTAACTGTCAAAGGACAACAACAGGTACTGTATATGTTATGTACCTGCTGTCGTCCTAGCTTTAAAATGTCAGATCCGAGCCCCACAGCGGCCAGGATGGAAGCACAGCCCAGCAGCAGAAGGTCACTCTTCTTCCTCTGGCTGCAGCGTCTAAGTGAGTCCTGTGAGCCTCCACCTGGCCCTACACCCACTGATCCGGAGACCACCTCCTCCATCGCCCCATTACTGCTCAGGTCTGGGGCAAGACTGGCTGGGGAAGTGTCTTCAAACTCAGAGTGCTCCTCTACACAGAAGAGGGGGGGGGTGAAGAAATAACATTGAATAGAGAGAAACAGACAACAAAAATTTTATCACATTCCAGTTTTATTTATTTGTCATACTGCACTAGGGCAAGGTATTTGGACACTTAAGCCACACTTAAAAATGCCATATGATTGTCAATGCGCTAGATAACTAAATATCAAAACAAGTAGCATCACCAAACAAATGAGGCCTTTTCTCAGAACTAAACTTAAAATTTTGAGTGGTTTCATAACAACAGGTGTGTTTCATCACATTAACTATGGACATACAGGTGCATCTCAATAAATTAGAATGTCGTGGAAAAGTTCATTTATTTCAGTAATTCAACTCAAATTGTGAAACTTGTGTATTAAATAAATTCAATGCACACAGACTGAAGTAGTTTAAGTCTTTGGTTCTTTTAATTGTGACGATTTTGGCTCTCATTTAACAAAAACCCACCAATTCACTATCTCAAAAAATTAGAATACATCATAAGACCAATAAAAAAAAACATTTTTAGTGAATTGTTGGCCTTCTGGAAAGTATGTTCATTTACTGTATATGTACTCAATACTTGGTAGGGGCTCCTTTTGCTTTAATTACTGCCTCAATTCGGCGTGGCATGGAGGTGATCAGTTTGTGGCACTGCTGAGGTGGTATGGAAGCCCAGGTTTCTTTGACAGTGGCCTTCAGCTCATCTGCATTTTTTGGTCTCTTGTTTCTCATTTTCCTCTTGACAATACCCCATAGATTCTCTATGGGGTTCAGGTCTGGTGAGTTTGCTGGCCAGTCAAGCACATCAACACCATGGTCATTTAACCAACTTTTGGTGCTTTTGGCAGTGTGGGCAGGTGCCAAATCCTGCTGGAAAATGAAATCAGCATCTTTAAAAAGCTGGTCAGCAGAAGGAAGCATGAAGTGCTCCAAAATGTCTTGGTAAACGGGTGCAGTGACTTTGGTTTTCAAAAAACACAATGGACCAACACCAGCAGATGACATTGCACCCCAAATCATCACAGACTGTGGAAACTTAACACTGGACTTCAAGCAACTTGGGCTATGAGCTTCTCCACCCTTCCTCCAGACTCTAGGACCTTGGTTTCCAAATGAAATACAAAACTTGCTCTCATCTGAAAAGAGGACTTTGGACCACTGGGCAACAGTCCAGTTCTTCTTCTCCTTAGCCCAGGTAAGACGCCTCTGACGTTGTCTGTGGTTCAGGAGTGGCTTAACAAGAGGAATACAACAACTGTAGCCAAATTCCTTGACACGTCTGTGTATAGTGGCTCTTGATGCCTTGACCCCAGCCTCAGTCCATTCCTTGTGAAGTTCACCCAAATTCTTGAATCGATTTTGCTTGACAATTCTCATAAGGCTGCGGTTCTCTCGGTTGGTTATGCATCTTTTTCTTCCACACTTTTTCCTTCCACTCAACTTTCTGTTAACATGTTTGGATACAGCACTCTGTGAACAGCCAGCTTCTTTGGCAATGAATGTTTGTGGCTTACCCTCCTTGTGAAGGGTGTCAATGATTGTCTTCTGGACAACTGTCAGATCAGCAGTCTTCCCCATGATTGTGTAGCCTAGTGAACCAAACTGAGAGACCATTTTGAAGGCTCAGGAAACCTTTGCAGGTGTTTTGAGTTGATTAGCTGATTGGCATGTCACCATATTCAAATTTTTTGAGATAGTGAATTGGTGGGTTTTTGTTAAATGTGAGCCAAAATCATCACAATTAAAAGAACCAAAGACTTAAACTACTTCAGTCTGTGTGCATTGAATTTATTTAATACACGAGTTTCACAATTTGAGTTGAATTACTGAAATAAACGAACTTTTCCACGACATTCTAATTTATTGAGATGCACCTGTATATCACTACTGTAAGTTTTACATCTAGAAAGAGTCCAAATGCTTTTTTCTCTTCATTTTCAACAGAAAATCTTTTGCTGTCTCATTTAAAACCTAACAAACTTTTTTTTTTGTAAAATGTTTTGCTTTAGAGGTGTACTTGAGCTAACTTTCTTTAAAATATATGGCATTTGGTTTGATATTTTGATAATAATGTAAAGATTATTTAACCATCAGTGTTCCCACCCTTTTTGACCAATGAACTTTCATGACTTTTCCAGGCATTTGCGATTACTCGGTACAGATTTTTAATTAACATTTTGATTCAGACCAGTTTGCTAACAAATTATTTAGAACGATTTCTGAACTGTTTCAACTAAAGGCCCTAAAGACTATATACTTCCAGAGAAGTTCTTCTTCGTTTTTCGTTCAGGGATAAAAAGAAGTTCTAAACAGCCAAGCAACAATATACTATTTGCGATTCAGACACCGGTCACACCGCCATGGGAGGCGTTTTGAAGTACATTTAAATATAAGGATGTTCAAATTTAAGGATGCTAATGTGACATTACAATTTGCTATCAAAGACTTTATGCCTCATTCTTTAAGTAGAATTCAAACTAGTAAAAGAAAAATAATCTGTTTTAACTATTCGATGATGATTTAAAGTAATATATATGCAGCAGAAAATGTGTAATTTGTGTTTACATTCTGAATTCATAACGCTAATGCGCTAACGTGGCCATAATATGCGCCAGTTACACTGTTATTGTAATTTATGATGAAACTGATACTACTGCAAAGATCGATGTATAAAAGAGTGTTAATGTGCAGAATAAAGACAAAAGAATGATGATAAGAGAGGCATATCTTACTTTGGGAAGATGTGTGAATGGCTTTCGCAGCAGATGGTACATGAGTGAATGGGCACTTGAGAGTATTTGAGTAGATTTGATTGCTTTTGTAGACTAATTAAACAAAATTAAAATTGCACGATGTGGTCTTGGAAAATGTCTCTACGCGAACGATCATACAGATGTAAGTCAATTTGCACCAGCTTGCTAATAACTCTACACCGTTGTGTTCATAATGATTGATCTTGACTGACTGAACAATGTAAACAAAATTAGCTGTCGGCCTCAATGTAGGTGGAGCTCCAGGTCACACCTACCAATGATGTGGACCAATGGCAATAAGAAGGTGTTTAGCAGCTGGTAAGAATTTTTCCTAAAAGTTCACCCAGGTGAGCTGTTATGAACCACCGAAATGAATGCAAAAACACTATTTTGTTGTAACTGACCTCATACCTGTTTGTTCTTCGATTTCGTATGTAGTATATTGGGGCCTTAATTCACTGAAAATAACTGACTCAAAAGAGCATGGCATGGCTTGGGAGCATGTTTTACTCTACACAAGAACAATATGAAGCTCATTTAATATTTACAAATTGAATAAGAAAAAACTGAAAATATCTATATTCACTATAGAAATGTGCATGACGTTTCAGATTTTATTAATGTATGTATGACTCTTCCAGGCCTGGAAAACACTATTTTAAAATTCCCTCATATTTCCAGGTTTTGAATTGGCCACTGTATTAGCAGAACATGACTCTTACTCACCCATTTCATTTAGGCTTGAGAACCCTGTCATGGGAGCATGTTTTGGGGACTTCCCTAAATTTGGAGCACTGGATGACCACACCTTTGCTTCCCCGAGTGATTTCAACCTACAGAAATACACGAAAGTAACCAAACTCTCCCAAAAGGTTTAAAATATTCTGTAGTAAAGTCTGACCAGACTATGATGTACCTGTCTTCTCCACCCACTCTCTCTCGCTGATGTGTGGAGCTGGGTCCCCATGTTCGACCCTTCTTCTTGGTCCCTGCCAGGTCCTCTTTCTTACACACTGCTGTTCTGCCCCATGTCTTCCTCCCATCACTGGGTGCCACTAGATCACATGTCAGTGATGATAGATTTCAAAATGCATACTGTTTCAAATGTATTAGTAAACTATACACAAGTGTACAAGTTAAAACAGTCTCGATGCTCCTTTAACCCTCCTATTGCGTTTAGAATCTGCGGGTCAGTTTGATTGGTTTTTCCAGCAGGACAATGCTCCATGCCACACAGCTAGGTCAATCAAGGTGTGGACCACCAGATCAAGACCCTGTCATGGCCAGCCCAATCTCCAGACCTGAACCCCATTGAAAACCTCTGGAATGTGATCAAGAGGAAGATGGATGGCCACAAACCATCAAACAAAGCTGAGCTGCTTGAATTCTTGTACCAGAAGTGGCATAAAGTCACCCAACAGCAATGTGAAAGACTGGTAGAGAGCATGCCAAGACGCATGAAAGCTGTGATTGAAAATCAGGATTATTCCACCAAATATTGATTTCTGAACTCTTCCTAAGTTAAAACATTAGTATTGTGTTGTTTAAAAATGAATATGAACTTGTTTTCTTTGCATTATTCAAGGTCTGAAAACACTGCATCTTTTTTGTCATTTTGACCAGTTGTCATTTTCTGCAAATAAATGCTCTAAATGACAATATTTTTATTTGGAATTTGGGAGAAATGTTGTCAGTTCTTTATAGAATAAAACAACTCACCGGCCACTTTATTAGGTACACCTGTACATCTACTTGCGATTATCTAATCCAATCATGTGTCAGCAGTGTAATGTATAAAATCATGCAGAAATGGGTCAGGAGCTTCAGTTAATGTTCACATCAACCATCAGAATGGGGGAAAATGTGATCTCAGTGATTTTGACCATGGCATGATTGTTGGTGCCAGAAGGGCTGGTCTGAGTATTTCTGTAACTGCTGATCTCCTGGATTTTCATGCATAACAGTCTCTAGAGTGTAAAGAGAATGGTACGAAAAACAAAAAACATCCAGCGAGCAGCAGTTCTGTGGGCGAAAATGGCATGTTAATGACAGAGATCAGAGAATGGCCAGACTGGTCCAAGCTGACAGGAAGGTGACAGTAACCCAAATAAACACGCATTACAACCGTGCTATGCAGAAAAGCATTTCAGGATCAGAATTAGCTTTATTGCCAAGAGTGCTTACACACACAAAGAATTTGTCATGGTGTCAGAGAATGCAAGAGAATGCAACGTATAAACATACATACAAACATATACATTTAAACATATATACATATAGTGACTTTATTTGTATTTTTTTTAAATACGATATAACAGATAAAAAAAAGAGAAATATACAATAGTGCAATAATGAAGACCTGGCACGGGAGGAGGGTGGTGGCTTTTCAAATCTACAGTAAAGCACATTCAGGTCGTTAGCCAGTTGTTGATTCCCTACAGTGTTAGGTGATGGTGTCTTGTAGTTGGTAAAGTCTTTCAGACCTCTCCACACTGATGCCGGGTCGTTAGCAGAAAACTGTTTTTTCAGCTTTTCAGAATAGCTTCTTTTAGCCACTCTAATCTCCTTTGTCAGTCTGTATTTGGCCTGATTGTACAAGATTTTATCCCCACTTCTGTAAGCATTCTCTTTGGCCTGACGAAGCTGCCTGAGTTTTCTGAATGTTTTCTGAAGACCCCTCTGTGTACCACTACTGTCAGCTTAGAACAGGAATCAGTGAGCACAGGCTCACCAAAATTGGACAGTAGACGATTGGAAAAACATCGCCTGGTCTGACAAATCTGGATTTCTGCTGAGGTACACAAATGATAGGCCCACTGCAGCCTCAGCTTTCAGTTCTTGGCTGACAGAAGTGGAACCCTACATGATCTTCTGCTTTTGTAGCCCATCCGCCTCAAGGTTCGATGTATTGTGCATTCTGAGATGCTATTCTGCTCTGAGGGGTTATCTAATCTATCTTACCGTACCCTTTCAGTCAGCTCGAACCAGTCTGGCCATTCTCTGACCTCTGTCATTAACAAGCCATTTTCACCCACAGAACTGCCGCTCGCTGGATGTTTTTTGCAACATTCTCTATACACTGTAGAGATTGTTGTGTGTGAAAATCCCAGGAGATCAACAGTTACAGAAATACTCAAACCAGCCTGTCTGGCACCAACAATCATGCCAGGGTTGAAATCACTGAGATCACATTTTTTCCCCCATTCTGATGGTTGATGTGAACATTAACTGAAGCTCCTGACCCATTTCTGCATGATTTTATACATTACACTGCTGACACATGATTGGATTAGATAATCGCAAGTAGATGTACAGGTGTACCTAATAAAGTGGCCGGTGAGTGTGTATATATATATATATATATATTACTAGTACTATAATGGAATTTTTTTTTTTTTGGGGGGGGGGGGGGATTTTTCCCCTTTTTCTCCCAATTTGGAATGCCCAATTCCCAATGCGCTCTAAGTCCTCGTGGTGGCGTAGTGATTCGCCTCAGTCCGGGTGGCAGAGGACGAATCCCAGTTGCCTCCGCGTCTGAGACAGTCAACCCGCGCATCTTATCACGTGGCTTGTTGAGCGCGTTGCCACGGAGACATAGCGCGTGTACTATAATGGAATATTAAGAAATATATCAGATGTTACAAAAAATAAATAGAGGAATTCATTGCAGGGGCATTTTTTGCACCTACATTTTGGATTTTGGGTGCATTATTGTCACTTTTGGTGGCATTTTTGCCCAAAGCCCCCCTTAATTTCTGACCCTGAAGCCAACAACTGCACAAGCTGAGCCTGAACTAATCTTTACTCCAACTAACACTTAAAATGTTTTTGTTTTCTGTCTGGATTGCTCGTTCCTGTAGTTTTTACCATTGTTTCTTATGGAGACCAAAACCAGAACACAGTCGAGTGGCTATCAGAATCATCATGGCGCCAAACACAAAATGCAATGAGCTGAACTCATCTCTGATGTCACTTACAGCATATGGCTCTGAGGCGAGGGATGACCCCTGGGCTGGCTGGAGGAGTGGTGCTCTCACTGCCCTGACCTTTCCTCTTGTCCACACTGGGTGAAGCTTGCACTGTGATCTTATGCTCAAACCCTTAAGCAAAAACATGCTGTCAGAGACTTTAAGAATATGATTAACAGCTCAAAATGTTCATTACACTTTATTGATGATTTCGACTAATTTCCAGCAATGAGCCAAGTAATTTACAATTGATAAAATCTGACTGATTTAATTTATTTTTTCTCGAATGGTGTTGTCATAAGGTTTGGGAAAAGAATACCATATTTTAACATACATTGGCCCAAAAACTTATTTGGACACTTTAACTACACTTTAAAAGATCTGAATGTATTTTCTTTTTAAGTGTCAAACCAATGGCATTCACTGTAAAGAAATATAGCACAACCCCCTTGTCAAGCAGAAATTTTTCACAAAAAGAGGTTTCACATTATAATACAATAAATATATTAAAACCAAGACAAAAACTGTTTAGACAATTTTTGGTTGCCAAGCATTAGTGGAAGATGTCCATAATCTTACATTACACTGCTAGGACACCTGTCCACCTGAACTTGATAATAAGACCATTTGGTTAAAAAAAATAGGGGAAAAAAAGCTCAGAAAAGTGAAGCTAGTTCTGGGAAAATGTCTAACATTAGTTGTTTGATATTTTGAGATCTAATGCAGTGAAATCCAAACATTTTAAGTGTGGCTTAAGTGTCCAAAAGTCTTTGAACTCAAAAAGCAATATACCCTGTGCATATAACTGAACATGTACAGATTCCACCCACCAGAGGGCAGACTGATGCAGTTACTGTCTCTGCCCAGTTTGAGAAGTCGGCTCTTTTTGAAATTGCCTTTGCGCTTTGTCACGTGTGGTTTCTCTTGGTACATCTGATGAATGATGATGTTGAGCTCTCTCTCTACAATGTCGATCTCCCGCTCGGCTAACTCTTGCTCGCGCCTCCTCAGATGCTCCTCCTGCTCTCTCTGCTCCTCGGCTGCCCGTGCAAGAGCTTCCTCCCAAGATCGCAACTCCTAACGTACAGGAGGTTAATTAGACCACTAATCCACTATGCCTAAAGGTTCTTCCTTTTAATTTAGCATCTAGTGTAATTTCTCCAAACATAAATGATTCGATTTTCCCTCGCAATAGGCTCTCTTTGGTTCAGTTTGTATAATGGTTTACAATACTTGCGTGTGTAATTTTTATACTAGTGTATTTTATGGGTAATTGACTCATAACATGTCCATAACATGTTGCTTTTTTTCACATCAAGAGTTTAGGTTAAAATGTGTATGAATGTATGGGGAAAGTGAATATTTTAGGTACTGTTTTTATACATATATGTTTTTAAAATTTCTAATCACCTTTTTAAGAAGTACAAATATTCCTTGTAGTCTCTCAATTAATATGAGTTCATAAAAGCTGGGCATTATTGTGTTACCTACATCTAGTTGCATTTTCATGTTTAATAAAGGTGGATTGTAAATGTTTCAAATTTTACAATTAATGGGGACAGTTAAGCTTGATCCCCATTGTATCCATATGTATTTATGATATAAATGATTTAAAAAACATTACTAAACTAATCTTTGGGAAGTAAACATTTAACTTTTTGAGGTTTCAAATTCATAACTTTACACTGGGATGTGTGGCAGAGTGCATTTCATGACCTCCGTTGGGAAAAGCAATGGTAAAGAATATGACAGAAATTTGAGCTAAATCTTTTAAGGGTTATAAAAAGATAAAAGTTAACTTAATGTTTGTAAATGTTACTTATGATGATTTATGATATGAAAGTGTATAAGAAAATTAAAAAAATTATTAAAATAATTTGTATTTATTTTTTATAGAATAATTTTTCTGTCCCACTGCCTGAAAAAACCTGGGAATTGGTCAAAATTGGGTCTTCAAAAGGTTCTATTTCCCAGTATTGAGTATTTCTTTGTTTTGCTTTTGACTAAAGTAGGAGACATCCTAAGCTTTCTATGAAGACATACTGTCAGGTTATGTGGCATTTGGATCATAATTAAAAGTGCCAAGAAAAGTACAGTTTCCAAAAGTCTCCACTTTGCCCATATTCACCCTATTACAATGCATCCGGAAAGTATTCACAGCGCTTCACTTTTTCCACATTTTGTTATGTTACAGTCTTATTCCAAAATGGATTAAATTCATTATTTTCCTCAAAATTCTACAAACAATACCCCATAATGACAATGTGAAAGAAGTTTGTTTGAAATCTTTGCAAATTTATTAAAAATAAAAAAACGGAAAAAAATCACATGTACATAAGTATTCACAGCCTTTGCTCAATACTTTGTTGAAGCACCTTTGGCACCAATTACAGCCTCAAGTCTTTTTGAGTATGATGCTACAAGCTTGGCACACATATTTTTGGGCAGTTTCTCCCATTCTTCTTTGCAGGACCTCTCAAGCTCCATCAGGTTGGATGGGGAGCGTCAGTGCACAGCCATTTTCAGATCTCTCCAGAGATGTTCAATCGGTTTCAAGTCTGGGCTCTGGCTGGGCCACTCAAGGACATTCACAGAGTTGTCCCGGAGCCACTCCTTTGTTATCTTGGCTGTGTGCTTAGGGTCTTTGTCCTGTTGGAAGATGAACCTTCACCCCAGTCTGAGGTCCAGAGCGCTCTGGAGCAGGTTCTCATCAAGGATGTCTCTGTACATTGCTGCATTCATCTCTCCCTCGATCCTGACTAGTCTCCCAGTTCCTGCCGCTGAAAAACATCCCCACAGCATGATGCTGCCACCACCATGCTTCACTGTAGGGATGGTATTGGCCAGGTGATGAGCGGTGCCTGGTTTCCTCCAGACATGACACATGCCATTCAGGCCAAAGAGTTCAATCTTTGTTTCTCATGGTCTGAAAGTCCTTCAGGTGCCTTTTGGCAAACTCCAGACAGGCTGTCATGTGCCTTTTACTGAGGAGTGGCTTCCGTCTGGCCACTCTGCCATACAGGCCTGATTGGTGGAGTGCTGCAGAGATGGTTGTTCTTCTGGAAGGTTCTCCTCTCTCCACAGAGAAATGCTGGAGCTCTGTCAGAGTGACCATCGGGTTCTTGGTCACCTCCCTGACTAAGGCCCTTCTCCCCCGATCGCTCAGTTTGGCCAGGCAGCCAGCTCTAGGAAGAGTCCTGGTGGTTCCAAACTTCTTCCATTTACGGATGATAGAGGCCACTGTGCTCATTGGGACCTTCAATGCTGCAGAAATTTTTCTGTACCCTTCCCCATATCTGTGTCTCCATACAATCCTGTCTCGGAGGTCTACAGACAATTCCTTGGACTTCATGGCTTGGTTTGTGCTCTGACATGCACTGTTAACTGTGGGACCTTATATAGACAGGTGTGTGCCTTTCCAAATCATGTCCAATCAACTGAATTTACCACAGGTGGACTCCAATCAAGTTGTAGAAACATCTCAAGGATGATCAGTGGAAACAGGATGCATCTGAGCTCAATTTTGAGTGTCAAATGCAAAGGCTGTGAATACTTATGTACATGTGATTTCTTTTCATTTTTTATTTTTAATAAATTTGCAAAGATTTCAAACAAACTTCTTTCACATTGCCATTATGGGGTATTGTTTGTAGAATTTTGAGGAAAATAATGAATTTAATCCATTTTGGAATAAGGCTGTAACATAACAAAATGTGGAAAAAGTGAAGCGCTGTGAATACTTTCCGGATGCACTGTATGTACCAAAAAGTAAAACGAAAATGAATTCAAAGTCATTTTTATTTTAGTTTAGTTTTTTTTGCTCAATCATTTCAGTTTTTGTTTTTATTTAGTTTTAGTGTTAACGATAATAACACTGCTGTACACAGACAGACCCCACGTATGGTGCTGATGATGAAATTTACAAAATCGAAGCTTACTTAAAAACAAATGGTTGAACTGGGTTTGTAGGCTCTCTCACCTTCTCCTTCGCCCGTAGTTCATCAAACATCTGCTGGATCTCCAGCCTCCAGTCCTCCTGTAGGGAATGGAAAGACTCCAGTGGCATCTGGAACATGGCGGACTTCTCAATGGCCAGCAGTCTCCTCAGGATACTCCCGAAAGAGGGACGACCATGTGGGTTAGAACACCAACACTCTGTAGAGAGGAAAAGTGACAGTGGACAGATTAGTGATCAAATGTCACTTACAAAATCATATTTTTGTACTGTGAGGGTACATTTTTGTAAGGGGCAAAGAGTGGACAAAGACAGTATAATGTGACAATTTAGGGTACAATTTAATATGGAAAGATAATTTTCATCTTGGCCTAGCAAAACTTTTTTCTTACCTCCCAGTAGCTGTGCAAAGGGCTCAGGACAGGTGGAGGGGATGGGTAGCGTCAGCTTGTTCATGGCAACACCGTAAGCTACAGCCAAAGCATCGATTTCCCGGTATGGCACCTCACCAGTGAGCAGCTCCCAGAGTAACACTCCAAAACTGACACAAAAAAGACCACAATCAGTCACAAAATCTCCAGTTAGACCACAACTGACAGGCCAGTGGAGGACGAAGTCTTACCTCCACACATCGCTGCTTTTGGAGAACAGGGACAGCTTGATGACCTCAGGAGCCATCCAGGCGTACGTGCCTGCTGCACTCATCTTTGTGGTGCAATGCCATTCCCGTGCAAGCCCAAAGTCTGTGATCTTCAGAGTCTTCCCGCTCAGGTCGTCTCTCTCCACAGGCTCCAGAATCAGAACTGAGGGAGGAGCGAAATGAAGAACAGAGAAATATGAAGACAAAGTGGGTTGGAAGGAATGGAGATGAATGTAGCGAATTTTGGCTCACTGTTGAAATCAAACCAATGAGGGTTTTGGTAAATGAGATATTTCAAAACAGTTTTAAGCCTTTGGATGAACCCATTGATTCTCAATGTGAAAATGCACAGTAAATATACAACCCCAATTCCAAAAAAGTTGGGACAGTATGAAAAATGCTAATAAAAACAAAAAGGAGTGATTTGTAAATTATATTCACCCTTTGCTATATTGAAAGCACTACAACTAAACATAATATGATGTTTTACCTCTTTTTTTAATGTACAGTCATTTCAAATCAGATGATTGCAACACATTCCAAAAAAGTTGAGACAGGGGCAATTTAAGACTTAAAACAATTTGACGAGTTAAAATAAGGCAATGTGAAACAGGAGATGGTGAGGCAATTGTGTCAGTATATAAGGAGCCTCCAAAAACAGCCTAGTTCTTCAAGAGCAAGAATCATTCAAGACTTGTCAATTTGCCAACAGATGATTCAGCAAATAATCCAGCACTTTGAGAACAATGTTCCCTAAAGACAAATTGGAAGGATTTTGGGCATTTCACCCTCTACAGTGCACAATATAATTAAAAGATTCAAGGAATCTGGTCAAATCTCGGTGCTTAAAGGGCAAGACGAAAACCACCTCTGAATGAACATGAGCTTGGGAATACTTTAGTAAATCTGTGTTAGTCAACACCATTTGCCGCTGCATACACAGATACAAGTTAAGACTTTACTGTGCAAAGCAGAAGCCCTACATCAACACTGTCCAGAAGCGCTGCCGACTTCTCCAGGCTCGGTCTCATCTTAGATGGAAAGTAGAACAGTGGAACTGTGTTTTTTGGTCCGATGAGTCCACATTTCAAATAGTTTTTGAAAAACACAGCTGTCGTGTTCTCCGGGCCAAAGAGGAAAAGGACCATCCAAGCTGTTATCAGCGTCAGGTCCAAAAGCCAGTGTGTGTATGGGCCAGGGGTGTGTCAGTGCCCATGGCATGGGTAACTCGCACATCTGTGAGGGCACCATTAATGTAGACAGATATGTACAAATTTTGGAGCAGCATATACTGCCATCCAGCACTGTTTTTTCCAGGGACGTCCAGGCATTTTCAGCAGGACAACTTCAAACCACTTACTGGCTGAATTAGCAGAGAGTGCGGGTGCTAGATTGGCTTGCCTGCAGTCCTGACCATCTTCAATTGAGAATGTGTGGTGCATTATGAAGCGCACAATACGGCAACGAAGACCCTGTACAACTGTGCAGCTGAAGACCTGCATAATGGATAAATGGGGGAAAATTCCACTTTCTAAACATAACAAACTTGTGTCTTCAGTGCCTAAATGCTTAATAAGTGTTGTTAGAAGAAATGGTGACGTTTCACAGTGGTAAACACTCGACTGTGCCAACTTTTTTGGAGTGTATTGCAATCATCTGATTTGAATTTACTATACATTTAAAAAAAAACAATGAAACTCACAAGGTAAAACATCATATTATGTTTAGTTGTAGTGCTTTCAATATTGCAAAGGGTGAATATAATTTACAAATCACTCCTTTTTATTTTTATTAGCATTTTTCATACTGTCCCAACTTTTTCAGAATTGGGGTTGTAGGAATGAATTTACTAATGTCAATGAATAGAACTGTATTGTACAGTGATAAAATAAAATTTAACAAATGTATATTAAAATCAAGCGAAATGACCCACATATGTGTTTATGTTGAAAGTTATTCAAAATAACTTACATGTTTTTTCAACCTTTGAAGGAATAATCTCCCAAAATACACGTATGTGGACATCATGTTTATAAGCATGCTGACGCTCAAAGATGAATTAATTTTTTAAAGCGGCATATCAAACGAGACTAGAGACGCTACTCTTTACATCCAAACAGGTTTCAATGACAAAACTTACAGAGGTTTCTTACCAGAAGCACTTTTGTTGGCTCTGCACCCGTAGAAGCGCTTCACGGAAATCAACGTCATGTTGTTGTGTCATGTGACTCATTGCGGCAGAAGTTTAACCTTAATTGACAGTCTAGAGTCTTGTAAACAGTATTCAGTCAGTTTAAATTCATTTAAATTATGTGTTGCGTATAGCGAAGCCAAAATACGTCCACGCATGTAGACGCGGGGTCGCACAAGGCTAAAGAAAACATCAGATAAAAGTAGCTGGCATCTATGGATTGTCTAAAATATCTCGAAATTATCATATTCATTTTCTGGCTTTTGTAATCGTTCTCACTAACTTCCATTATTTTGGTCGTGAACGATTGTTTTTTAACGAATCAGTTGAGTCATTTACTCAACTCACTCATAACATAAAATACACTAATCTTTCACCACCTTCTGGCATAAATATGTAATTGGCAGAAATGGTTACTGAACAAATTAGTAAACTAAATCAAAATTAACAATGAATCAAAATCCCCATCATTGTTCAGAAAATCTCTATAAATTACAGTAGCTGGCATTAATGGATCTAATATTTCTAGAGAATTCCATATTTATTTTCTGGCTTTTATAATCTTGAATTTATTTGTTTTTTTTTTCCTCTATACTGCTCTCATACTAGTTTTATTCGTAAACAAATTTGTGTTTTGAACGAATCTTTTAAGTGAACCAATTGTTCTTCATCACTTCCATTGTTTCGGTCTTGAACAGCTCTCTGCTTTTTAATGAATCAGTTGAGGCAATGCCTCAATAACTCATTTATAACATAAAATATGCTAATTTGTTGCCACCTTCTGGCATAAAGATTCAATCGGCAGAAATGGTCACTAAACAAATAGGTGAACTAAATCAAAATGAACAATAAATCAAATTTCCAACAATTATTTGGAAAATCCCTACAGAGAAGTGCAGCTAGCACCTACGGATCATCTAAACATATCTAGAAAATAGCATATACATTTTGTAATCTTGAATTTGACTCTTTTCCTGTTCCTCTTCTTCCCATTGTTTATAGAGTCAACATGACATGGCAATTATAACCCATTCTACAGTACATTTGTAATCTGATATATTTCCGAGATAAACAGGATATTCTATGAGGAACAAAATTTAGGATGGGACATTTTTATCCATGTGCAATTGATTTGCTACTGTTATCAGTACCGTAACCTAAATTACTCTGTTAACTACCAACTACTGACAATGCCTAAATAGCTGTTTGGCTATTGCTTAACATTATCCAATAGCCCAAGTGGCCTTGGTGACATCAGCTGAAAAGGAAAGCTGTTTAACTCTAATAAAACCAGAAATGTGTTCTAAGAAGCAAATAGGGTCAATTTTGATTTCATGATGACTTCATAATAGAATCTATTTAGATTCAGCCATTTGGATACTTCTTCACTTTTGGAGGGAGCCAAAGCTCTATACTCTATCAAATATTCATCATCCTGTAGCATGTGTGCAGGCATCACAGAGAAACAAGATCTCCCAGCCAGCGGCAATGTTCTTAAACACACACACACTTAAACTCTTAAAATCCTTTCACGTAGCAGAGTTAAAGTAGATGCTAACCGGTGCCATAGCATTTTATACAAACCAGTCATCCTCAAAGACTTACATACACACACTTGTAGGCAAGCATTAAACTTCACACACAGCAGGCCCTAATCAACTGCCTGTGGAGTACAGTATCAATATTTCACAGAAGTGGCATTGGACAACAGACGGATCCTGTCATTGTTATCCATGAATTCAGTCCCGTGTTTACTGAAACTACCAACATCTACACTCTCAATGACTTTAGAAACATCCCACAACCAACAATGCACCTTTAATTTATCAGAACAAGAATGATATGTTCTAGGTGGAGGTGTTTTAAGCCATATAAGGCACTTTCATCCAAATGGGACTCTGCAGTTGGCATAATGACTTGAAAGAGCTTAACTAGACTTTCTTATATACAATTACAAACATGAGTCACACCGGATGGGATAAATCCCACCAATAAATCATCACTGCAATGCCGAATGGGGCACTCATGACCATTTCGATACTATACGTTGCCAAGGACCCTCAAATATGATAAGCCTAACTGCGAAGGAGACCCACTTCCTAAACTATAAAGGGGGACTACTGTATATATTTTGATGTATAAAGACTCATTTATACTATGTGAGAAAAAGTAGTAAGCATGGCACTATAAAAACAACATGCTGTATGCCAAATTAAACATCTGGCTTTTATTTTGTCATTGTACTAAAACTAAAACAAATTATTAAGTGTTATCCGGAAAGTACTGACTTTGTATTAAGTTCACGGCATATCTTTTTTCTATGCACTTTTAGAGTAAGTTAGATGTATAAACCTAAAGAGAAAGATTTTAAATGTATTTCAGATTTACTTGTATGGTGCTTTTCACAATAAATAAATAAATAAAAAGCAGTTTTACAGAGATTTATTTATTAATAAATGTTTTACACTTTTATTCCCTAGATCCCTCTCAACAGAGCCGTTTGAAAACTCATAAGATCTGTCTGTTCATAAGATCAATTTAGTTTAATGTCTGTTAGCCTTTATATAGTATACACACGTATGTGTGTATGAAAGAGAGAGCGAGATGCTAGTTTGTGGTGCCCTGTAATTTCGCTCCTCCCTGTATTTCCAGGCTATGGAAATGTTTGGAGTGTCAATAGTCAGCTGGACTGGTTTGAGTGGGGTGGAGAAGGGTGAGGTGCAGTGTGCTATTCCTTTATCACCACACATATGCAAACGGGAGGAGAGCGAGTCAGACAGAGAGAGAGAGAGAGAGAGAGAGAGAGAGAGAGACAGGAAGGGAACACACAGCAGAGTTTCTGTTTGACCAGCAGATCACGAGCTCAGGTTGAACAGGTGGAACATTTCTCTCTCTCTCTTACTCTCTCTCTCTCTCTCTCTACATCCACTGTTCACCTCACAAACATACTGCATACAAAACACCTCTCTGTATTATCACGTGTTTGTGCTGATGTTAGGCTCAGCATTCCATCCCTCAGCATTTATAAAATCAAACTGTTCCAATAGATATATGTTATATATCTCTTACAGACTATCAGATTATCATGTTCTAATTGTCAAATTAATTCCAAACTCTTAAACTCACTTATTAATAAACTGATCATTTGTGTAAAACATGATGTACCTTGTACAAATGAAAGAATCTTAAATGTGTTTTAAGTAGGGCTGGGTATCGCTAGCCACCTCACGATACGATACATATTGCGATGCATATGTCACGATTCGATATACCACGATACCATAATTGGATTCAGATTCACAAGCTTTTAATTCTAAATCTTTTGGGTACATTTCAGTTATAACGTCCATTTTACTTACATACAGTATGAAAGAAATTCTTTTTCAGCTAATGCTGTTATGAATTATACGGGGGGAAAATATTAATTTTACAAATTCTATTAGCTCTCATCATTCGCTTTCATCATTTTGGTAAAATTTTAGCTTTTTAAAAATAAACAAAGTCCCGGTATTCCATAAAAAAAATATATGATTGCATTTATTATATTTCATTACAATATTTATATTTTGTTACATGTTTTTTATTTACATGCTAATCTGTACTATTTACAAGTATTTACATTGATATGTAGAGCAAGAGCTAAAACAGTACTGCCTCTTTAAAACCAGCAGTAGGTACTTTAATAGAAGTGTTTTGGTTGAATGGCTTCTTTACAGCATCTGTGCTATGTGTGATTAGAATAAATGTTTATTTTTGTTGTTTTGATCAACAACTGACTGTAAAGAACAGAAAAGGTATTAAAAGAGACATTATTCAATGACAAATGGAGGCAAATCACTACGCGACCATGAGGACTTAAAAGCGCATTGGGAATTGGGCATTTCAAATTGAGTGAAAAAGGGGAAAAATCCAAAAAACAAAAACAAAAAAAAAAACATCTATTGTGTTCCGAATAAGTAAGAAAGTCATACAGGTTTGGAACGATGTGAGGGTGAGAGAGTGTGCATGGGAGTGAATGAGCAGAAACAAAACACATTTTCTGAACATGTTTGAGGTTGAACAAGCAAGGGCGTGTCATTGATGGTAAATGTGTGTGTGTGTGTGTGTGTGTGTGTGTGTGCAGTGCATACATATGTGTTTGTTCCAATTAAGTTGTTATTTAGGCTCTTCACTAAATTCTACTGGCAGTCATTCAGGGCATGTATATAAGTGTGTTTGTGTGTGAGAGATTGTTTATGTGTTGGGATGATATCTGAGAGGACAGCCACACAGGTTTTACAACTCACTATTGTCTAACATCCAATGCTCGCAAACCGACCATCATATGTCCAGGACATCCACCGTAACTCCCATTCATTATTTTGATATTAACACCTCAGTCTTTGTATTAAATTGATATAAATATTCACTACACAATCTGTATCAGATTATGTTAACTGAAATGTTGATACTGGTATCTTTCATCTGACTTAACACTCTTGAACCCAGTCTGCAAAAATGTAAACCTAATCAGCAGTTCCTTTACATCACTATCTGCAGGTATTTGAAACTGAGCCTGACAAAGATTAAGTTTTGTAATGTGTCACTGAACACACATCTGTTAAACACTGTTTGTCATCATTAAGGCAAGCAGTTTGACCTTTGACCTTTAGTAATCTGACTCGACTATTTTTCTCTTCAGCAATCCATGTGAACAACATATAATCCAGACATCACAATGTCTACACCCAGGAGAAGGGGATAAAAATGCAATAATTAAGCAATGTGGCACAACTTTATGACTTGAACACAATGACCAATCAGCATCCAGATCCAGAACTATTCATTTTATATTTAAGCAATAGGGTAAGAGATTCTGTGCTTTATTGTTACCCCTTCAGCCATGACTATATTCATTATATGGCACAGCCTCGAGTGCCTTATTGCTTTTATAAAATGGTTACCACATAATAAAAATATTAAGGACACAAATATTTATTCAAATGTTATATTTTTATGTAAAATCATTAAATGCCATTATTTCGCTAGAAGATATAAACTGTGTCCCAAATTACGCACTATGCACTTACATTATGCACTCGGCCATCTAGTGTAGGAATTTTCAAAGTGCAGTACTGTCCCAAAAGGAACACTAAAATCTTTTTACAACACAGAAGCATTTACTGTTTTTCAGCTGACAAACGTGACATTTCCAACGTATGCTATGTGTTGCGGCTACCTTTAATGCGTTAGCCAAACTCAGTTTACTCAGTTAACACTTAACATTTACCAGTGTTAATGCTGGTATCGAAATCGGGTTCAATACCGCGGTCATGTACTTGTACTAGTGCTCATTAAAATGCTCCGATACCAAAAAAAACCATAGTATGAATTACATTCCGAAAACATTCAGTGCACAAATTAAAATCATGTTATGTCCTAGTGTGATTATTAAACTACAAAGGCTCCCATTTAATGCGATAAATATATAGTTTGCAAGTGCTGCACTCTTCAAAATGAATGAGTGGAGCTGGTGTTGTGCTGAGACCAGCTGCTCATACAATTTAGAGCTTCTTGGCTCATACACGGAAAACACCATCATGCGCATTGCGCGCTCTGTTTGTTGCAAATAACAGCGAGCAGAGCGCCAATTCATTTTGTAATGTGAGGCACATACAGATCTTATATATTTAATTAAATGGAAGCCTTTTGTGGTTTAATAATCACATTGCGTCACGTAGCTACCTGCTTTTCCAGAGGTGAGAAGCTACTGTCAAAAACAAACAGAAAAGTAAAGAGCTTCACTCCAAAATAAAAGCTGAATTTAAATGGAAAAAAGACAGAAATCTGTCACTACTGTATAGTTGTGTAATATTCACTGCAATACTACTACTACCACTACTACTGATAATAATAATAATAATGATATTTAAGCAATGTCGCAAATCTGTAATGCTCTGATATGCAGCACTTTTTTTGACAAAAATAACTTCTGTATAAAAGCACTTCATTTGATAAAGATAATACAACAATACGTTGAAAATTAATTGTTCTATTTTCATTTGATGGAAAAAGTTTTAATTCATTCATTTATTTAGACACCAATTTGATGAAATAAATTGAAATAAACTGTTGACATGGAATTCGGAAAAAATAAAACAAAAAAAATGTATCGGTATCGGCGAGTACTGAAAAGGAAGTAACGGTACTCGTACTCGTTCTCAAAAAAATGGTATTGGGATATCCCTAGATTTAACTTACATCTGTAAAGTGCTGTTTTCACAGAAATTGCGCTAGCTGCCACATTAACTGTTAATTACAATTGTTTTTTCAGGCTAGCAACGTGGCCAGGCTACTCTGACCCTTCCGCTACGTAGGGCAAGCCGCGACTCTTAAGTGCATGAAGTGTCCTACATTATTTCGGTTGAAGAAGTACATCATCCGGTAGTATCATAGTACTCTCTTTTGGTTGCATTTTCCGAGTGAACATACTTCTCGCTCTACAAAACGGCATAGAATGGTGCAGAAGTGATTTATAATAACTATCCGTTTTGTAATATCTCATAAACTACATATGCAGGGCACAGTCTATCTGGTTTGTCATGCCTAAAATCCACCACGGACAATGATGGCTGTCACTGAAAAACATTCTTTCACCCTATCAGTGCTGTCCTCTTTGTGTCCCTAAAGCTTTCTGAAAAGGTCTGTGTCTTAATTAATCAGTGAGTCAGCCACTCTTCCATATCTTCTAATCTGGAGGCATGAATTCTCCTCTCAATGCCATGTATAGTGCACACTCAGCAGGGTGCATGAGGGGTGAAGTGGAACTGTCCCCTGAAGGCAGGAACAGCTGGTACTGTGGCTGAAACAGTTCCCTTTCTGTGTGTTCGTGTCCAGTGGCATGCACAACCCCTCAGCAAATAATGGTACATTTCACACATTTTTCTCCTTGCTTTTTTTGGGACATGGGATATGTCTTTCCTGTGCTTTAGCAAAGTAAAAAGCAGGGAAAAAGCAGTCCTAACAATTGGAATATGCGATCATCCTCCATAGTGCACTCGCTCCAATGTTTACCTCTAACGTCGTCGCAAACTGACGTATTTGTTACGTACATTCAAGCACCATATGGAAAAGAAACCATAACAGTGCCAACTGGCCCGGATCAGCATGGAACGGCACGGTTTCGCAACAAGAATGGTTCGACTAGATGGTAGAAAAGTGGCTATTGTTATATACAGTGGACCACAATGAAAATCCAGGATTCAAAATGTAATTTAAACCTGGATATAAACTGAAAGTTTTAGGATTTAGAAAAATCTAAAACAAAGAACCATTATGATGTAACATTAATACGAAATATTCAAGATTTCTATGTCACTAATCAAATCATGAAATTATTGACATTGTTAACTCCTTTGTACAAAAGGTCAGATTTCCTTGTTTCCACTGATGCAGATAAGATGCTCTTTGGATCATTCTCAAATCATGCTGGATAACATGGATCATCAGGTTTTGCACAAACTTGTGGAGTCCATGCCAGCTCAAGTGCATGCTGTCATTAAAAAAGGGGCATCTCAAATACTTGTAAATTATGAAATTCTTTTATACATTTATCAGTTCAACTTTTTGCTAAAATTGTTATGCTGATTATATAATTTGTAATGAACTGTATATACATGTATTCAATATATTTCTGTACTGATAGCACTCTTATCTACTTGATTCTAAGCACTCATCAAAGCAGAATTTCACTGAAAAGGTTTCTGACCAAGAGTGCTGGTAGCAAGCATGGCACTGGACCAATCAGCAGAGGCATGACTAAACTGGGTGGGGCTTGTCTGGACCAATCAGTGAAAGTGGCCATCTTCTCCTATCTATCCTCAGCAGTCTCCGAGAGACTAAATTTCCTCTTTATCACTGTGCCCTATAGACAATCCCTCTCATCCCCCTCTCTCTCTCTCTCTGCCTGCCTGCCTGCCTCCTTCCATTCCTGTCTGAATCATATTCCAGCTGTCGCCTGTCGAGGCATCCATTCTTGCACTCAACCAAAGGAAGAGAGAAAGAGGGAGGGATGATGGGAATGGATGAAAGAGAGACTGGAAAAGAAAGGACGGACACAAGGAAAAGAGGAAATAGGGCATACAGTATTATCAGTGTGTGTGTGTGTGTTTGCATAGGCATGAATTTGTATTCTCGTGCTTGTGGCTTTGTGTGCTTTTTATATGTGGGAGTATAAAACAAAGGGAGTGATGATGATATTTTAGACAGTTAGGAGCACCAGAAAAAGACAGCTAAAGAAAGAAAATGGAATAATAACATGAAAGAAGGACTAAAGAGAAGCTATATCTGGCAGTCTTTCTTAATCTGGCATGTCTGGCTCTCTAGTGTCTAATGTGACACTCATCATGTTGACAGTCATATGCATCTCATAAAATATGTTTAACAGTATAGTTAATCAAAAAATGAAAAATCTGTCATCATTTACTTCATAGAGATTATGTCTGTTAAGCTCCAAAAATGACACTAAAAAGCACCATAAAAGTACTTGTTCTAAGGGCTGTTAACAGTGCCACGAATAAAAGTGTCTCGAGATGCGTTTTTAATAATTGAAGTTCTTTGTAACTTTACAAGGCATCCAAAAAAAGTGGCGCTTTTTTGCGTGATGCAATGATCAAATATCCCAACTGGGCATAAAAACATGAACCTGGCAACACTGTGTTTGGTTTGTATACAGCTCTCTGTTTATGCGTTAAGGGCGAAGACGTGTGAATGAGCTTTTCTCAAGAACGTGCATAGGAGATCTGGGCGGAAGTGGAGATTTTTTTCTGAAAAAGGACTGAATTTTTGGTTTGTTTCTCACCCAAAGCAATCGTATCGCTTCAGAAGGCATGGATTAAAAGTCTCGAGTTGTATGGATTACTATTATGTTGCCTTTATGTCCTTTTTGGAGCTTGAAAGTTTTTGACCCCATTGACTTACATTGTATAGACTAAACACTAATGTTAACCAATGGAACCTTATTGAAATGTATGGTAAAAAAGGACTTAAATATTGATCTGTTTCTCACCCACACCTATCATAACGCTTCTGAGGATATCGATTAAACCACTCATACTGTACATATCTTTGTTTGTTTTCTGCAAAAGAAAGAAAGTCAAGTTTGGAATGGC
The DNA here is from genome assembly GCF_019703515.2 of Myxocyprinus asiaticus. Taxonomy (NCBI): domain Eukaryota; kingdom Metazoa; phylum Chordata; class Actinopteri; order Cypriniformes; family Catostomidae; genus Myxocyprinus; species Myxocyprinus asiaticus. The sequence goes on from NC_059361.1 coordinate 18,463,165, forward strand.
ACGCAGATGAGTAAACAATGAGAGAATTTTTATTTCTGGGTGAACGATTTGTTTAATATAGCACATATGGACTACTTTTCTGATGATATTTTGGTGTTTTTTTGTCATTTTTGGAGCTTAACAGCTGTGGTCACAATGAACTGTTATTTTATGGACAAAACTGTGAGGATTTTTCAAAATATCAAATTTTTTTCATCCATGGACAGGTTCGGAGTGACATGGTGGGTGAGTAAACAATGACAGAATTTTCATTTTGGGTAAACTTTTATTAACTTTAACAGTACAATATTAAAGCAAATTGAGTGTAGTTTATGTGATTGTTTTTCCTTTTTTTTACCTCATGTTACTGATACCTTTGCTTGGCTGCAGATGCAACACCAAAGGCTGATTGAGGTTTAATCAGTTTCAACAAGGCACAATGTTGCCCTCCAGGAGATATATTATTATGGCTTTGTACCCATGCGATCTTCTGCATGGTGAATTTCAGACATTTTGACATTAGATGCTGCTGCTTTGTTGCCTGTGCTTTTTAGTCCTTGAGGTTGCACATTCACGATTAGAGTCAAATTTCTGCCCTGACTCTGTTCAAATGTCAATATTAGACTGCCTGTAGTGTCAACAGATAACAGTGTAATTAGAACCTGTGCTGTAATGATGGCTTTGTCCTCTGGACATACATTGAGTCTCTTTTAGGGACATTTGGAATGCAAACCACCAACCAGGAACTGCATAAAAATTTGCCTGAATAGGGAGCAGGGACATGAGAAGTGTGGATGAACTCCAGGACAGTCATTTCTTCCCTTTCTCTCTTTTTAACTGTCTCAAAACACTACTGTTTATGTTATTTATTGAATGTTGTGTAATTTGGAGAAAACTTAAAGGAACAGACAAATCAAAATTCTCTCAACATTTAAGTTCCCTCATGCCATCCCAGATATAGATGACCTTCTATCTTCTGCTGAACACAAACAAAGATTGTTAGAAGAATATCATAACTCTGTAAGTCCATACAATTCAAGGGAATGGGGTCCAAAACTTTATAGCTCCAAAAAGCACATAAAGCCAGCAAAGAAGTAATCCATAAGATTCCCGTGGTTTAATCCATGTCTTCTGAAGTGGTCCAATCGGTTTTGGTTGAGAACAGACCACAATGTAACTAAATTTTCTTGACATGAGCAGTCTCTTTGCCGATCATGATTTCAAGCTTGATTACCTTTCATAGCGCCATCTAGCGCTCTAAGCATGATTCCATCACTAGGAAGTGTAATCGAGCTTGAAATCATGATCGTGCCTGGAGACTTTAATGGCAAGATGTACAGTAAAAAAAGTTATATTTTGGTCTGTTCTCACACAAAAACGCTTAGCTTCAGAAGACACTGATTAAACCACTGGAGTCTTATGGGTTACTTTAATGCTGCATTTCTGTGTTTTTTGGAGCTTCAAAGTTTTGGACCCCATACAGATTGGACCTACAGAGCTGAGATATTCTTATAAAAATCTTCCTTTGCGTTCTGCAGAAGAAAGAAAGTCATATACATCTGGGATGGCATGAGGCATGATGAGAGAATTTTCAGTTTTGAGTTAACTATTCCTTTTAAGATGAAAGCTGTCATTCTTTCGATGTTAAAATACCTTCTCCTATATCAGCTAGCTTAATATGCAGAGACAACTATAAATAAGCCATTTGTAGGTTGATTTCCCTAAAACTTGCAAACACTGTGACTCTGTGGTGCTATTAAAACATGACTGATTGTTTGAACATCTTATCCAGCCCCACACAGAAACAGTGCCTCAACCAATGTTGGGACTTTGGGGCAGGACTACCTTTTTTTTGTTCTGACCAATGGGAGACAGTGGGAGTGTTCGGGAAACCTGTTTGAAACCTGAATAGAATTAAAATTTGTAATTGGACACCAGAGGTGGTAACTGCACAGCCTCCCCTCACAGGGTTAAATGTACATGCAGAGGTCCAGCTTTTCCCAGTGTCAGCTGTGCTGCTGTCAGGCCCCTTTGAGGTAAATGTCACCTGAGGCACATGCAAAGAGACACTTTATGACACAAGCAGCACCTGACATTCACCAAAGCACCTGCATGTCAGAGCTATTCTGCTTATCTGTGTTTTACAGTCTTGCTATGCCACAGACACACAACTATTGCATTTCTTGGCTTTTCCATAACTAAAGCATTATTAATATACTAATGTAATTTATGTATTAAAGGCACAAAAACACATAATCTGAAAAGTATTTCTGTATTAAGTCAGTATATTCAAATGACTAATATACAGTTCATATATGAATATAACAAATATATTACCCTTAAAGGTGAAGTTTGTAATTTCTGCGCCACTTAAAAAAATAATCACTGTTCTCAAACAACATAGGACCATAGGTCGAAAAAGCAGATAGCCCTGCCCCAAACTCACGCCATTGGTTGAGGCAATGTTGCTGAGTCGGGCTGTTAGGGATGCTTAAATAAATAGAGCAATGATTTGATAGCACCACTGAGCCCCACCTTTCAGGGAAATCAACCTACAAATGGCTTTCTTAAATCTGTCTCTGCATACACTGAAAACAATGACTAGTAAAATAAAAAAAAAATAAAAAAAGTACATTTTAATGGTATAAAATTATCTAAAATACTTAACTTCATGGCATAATATTGATTAAAGTGAACTTTTAACATTTAAGTTAATAAAGTAACTTTTACTTACAAATCTGCACTACAAGCACATGGTACTTAAATACATTTAGTAAAATTTAAATGAATATTTTATTGGAACATTTCACATAACACAGTGAAGCTTTATGCATGCTATGTAATCTATAAGACAACATCACCTTCCATTACTTGCGGTAGAAACAAGATACAGGGCTGCGCATGCAGACCTCACCCCTTGGTGCACAAAACACGATGACGGTAACAATCAACAGACTTCAGACTTCACAAAACAAGAAGTTACCAAACATAACAACAAAATCAGCAATAAAAATGGTGTAAATAAACTTGCAAACAGTGAAACCATGCAAGCTCATTAATTATTCAAGCCCAGTGCATGCTGGAAACACCAGCTTTGAAAAGTTAAGTAAAATTTACTTATTTTATTTACCTATAAAATGTACTCAAATTAGCAAATAAATATGACAAGCTTTTCTACTTTTGGATTGATACATGATGACACATTGTAAAAATAAACAATTATGAATAATATTTACTTATTAGTTAGAGCATTCATTTCTACATGTTTGAATTGAGTACAAATGTAGAATTTACTTAATATTTTCAAGTTCACACTTTAACTTATTCAATTTAGAAAGTACTTAATCTTTTGTACTATATTTATTTCAACACAAAATAATTTTTTCAGTGTATTTACTATTTATTACTGGGATAGAAGTATTTTAACAATGAAATAATAAGTAATTAATCAATTTAAACCATATCTGTGTAATTAATACTGCTTTCCAGTATTAATTACATGATACTGACACTTTTTTCTCAAAATATCTAGACTAAAATTAACTAGACTAATTGCTTGTAAATAAAACCTATATTACAATAATGGAATAATAAACATGGATGAGAACAGTGCAGTCTAATGATCTGTTTACAAGACACACTAACATGACCTGTTCCAGTCTGAGGTCCCATGCAGGGAGGCTCTTTCTTGCTCCCCCTGCTCCCGTCTGACGTCCTTTCAGTGCTCCAACAATACTCTTCTCACTTCTATGGCACTGTAAGATGGCAGAGGAGCAGGCCACCGAAGGACATTGTGCCCTGTGAGACTTGACCATAGCAGTGTGTTCTGTGTACAGAGCTACTGTATATGCATATGCATGTATTGTTTTCTGTGTATTGCAATGGTATACAGACCACAACACTATACACTTTGTGTCTCCCACCATATCCATGTCATGACAATACTCTGTACTTTGTGTCATTTGTGCTTTCTTGGTAGGAATGGATGTGTGGTACTATACATGTTAACTGTGTCACAGTAACACCTGTGTAGCATAACTGTATGTTCTTCTGTAAGGCCTGTTTCATACCACACCATAAGCAGTGTGTAAGCTGGCTAACATTGTGCTGTCAGCATGAGAGTGCTTTTCTACTGTGTAACAAAGCTGCGCTCTATTAAAAAAAAAATAAAGTGTTCTCTGTGTTACTACATTGAGTATTTCCTTTAAAGGAAGTTCATCCAAAAATGAAAATTCTGTCATAATTTACTCACCCCGTCATTCTATGTCATTCCAAACCGGTATGACTAGACACGCACTCACGTGAGATCTTGAGATCTTTAGCGCCAAATGCACGTCACTCTGCACAAGCTTCACTCATAGCGCTCATGAATGTGCAACAGACATCAAGATTTTCACTGAAAAATTACTAACATTTTGTCGTATTGCTTCAGAAGACTTGAAATATGATACAGTCACATGGACTACTTTTATGATTCATTTGGGTCATTTTTTAAGCTTTAAAGTGAGTCCCTATCCACTTCCATTGTTTTAAAAAGACGGACCGGGATATTCAATAAAACCTTTTGTGTTCCGCATAAGAAAGAATGTCATATGGGTTTGGAATGACATGAAGGTGAGTAAATTATGACAGAATTATTTTTTGGTAAATAACAATCATAAATTATAAAATGGTTATCGGGACAACTTAATTGTCAAGATATGTACATGTGGAGGGAGAGTCACATTTAGATCAAAATATATAGCTATAAAACTGCTTAACCAAGATGCCTTTTTTGTCAAACAATGAGTGAGTCGCTCCCTCCATTATTTTATATTGTTTCATAAAAGCCAAGATTGCTTATTGATAAATAAGATTACAAAGCATTTTAACCTGTTTTCTGTTCAGTGCACTAAGTGTGGCAAAAATAGAATCAGAGCCGAATCTCTAGCAGCTACGCTTCTCCTCAGGACCGGGCTACTTATGTGGACAGTGTGTATCCTGTAAACTGTTTATACGGGCATCAAAATACATACGTGCCACTCATGTGCAAAACAGGCCTAAGTGTATAGTGTAAATGTGTGTATGGTCGCTGTATGGGCAGGTCCAGCTTGACTCTGATACTGCAGTTTATAGTAAGTGTGTGTGTGTGGGCGAGTTTGGGTGGTTTAAGAGGACAGTTTTTTTAGGTTACAAACTGGTAATTACAAGGATATTGTGCTATAAATCTGGTTTATGAGGACATTTCTAGTGTCCCCATAAATCAAATCGCTTAAAGAGGCCCTATAACGCTTTTTGGGATTTTACCTTTCCTTTAGTGTGTAATATAGCTGTTTGTGCATGTAAAAGGTCTGCAAAGTTACAAAGCACAAAGTCCATGCCAAAGGGAGTTACTCTCTCCCACAGAAAACACTGCTCCTGAGTCCAGCCATTACTTCCGTGACATAGCTATGTCACTATGTAACACATTTGCATAATGCCCGCCTCAGGAATGCGCTGCTCAGGAAGCCTCGGGAGTTGAAACTCGGTTATGGTAGGGGACGTTACATTTCCGCACACGCTCTAAGTGGTTGACCACTCACAACAGACTGGACCAGCTGACCAATCAGAGCAGACTGGGCTTTTCAGAAAGGGAGGCTTTAAAGAGACAGGAGCTACAACAGAGTGTTTCAGACAGAGGGTGAAAAGAGGTGCTGCAGCAATGTACAGTATGAGAAAAATAATGTGTTTTTTGAACATTAAAGCATGTAAACCTATTCTAGTAGACCACCACAATAAAATTATGAACCTGTAAATGAGCATAATATGGGCTCTTAAAAAAACATACTAAACAATGTTTTATTGAAAATGTAAAAATGCAGAAGGTTTTTTGTGAGGGTTAGGTTTAGGGGTAGGGTTAGGGTTAGGGGATAGAATCTATAGTTCGTACAGTATAAAAATCATTATGTCTATGGAGAGTCCTCATAAGGATAGCCGCACCAACATGTGTGTGCATGTGTGTGTGTGTGTGTGTTGTACATTATAGTGTGTGCTCAGTTTGGGTGTGGATAAGCACTTTGTGCGTACACATTGTGTCCTCTTTGCTTTGTGTAATTACACGTCTTTCTCACCGTCACATGAGCTCTGGGACAAACCTTGGACTCTGCCACATTTACTCTGTTAACAGAAAACAACTAAGAAATTCTCATGCCTGCAAAAACATGTGTGCTTATGTATTAACTTGTACAATTTTACAGATACTTAGTCATTTGAGGGTTGTGGTCTTCAGTTCATTAACTGAGATTGCAAGCCCTACTCTTTTTTTTTTTCTTTTTATTGATTTGTGTGCTAGATACTGTATGTGTTTATTGGTTATCTGGCCAGCATTTGATCTGTGTCACAGAGGGACACTGACCTACAGTACAACAATCTCTCTCTTTCTCTATCTTACTCTCTCACACACACCACTACACATACTGTATATTGACAAAAGCCCCTAAAATACACATGTACTGCTGGTCCACCAAAGTTCCCACCAAATTAGTAGTGTTTCAAATCTAAGCCGACTCTGATCTACCATATAATAGTGTTTAATAAGGATGCACAGATACCAATACTAGTGTTCTGTATACAATGCTCATGAACGTACACTCCACAATCCACAACTACCACCTGGATGTTGTGGCGAATACAGGGCAGTAGGGGGCAGTCAGCGCAGCCTCAGCTTGGGCTGTACTGGCAACGCACTTCACTGAGAGCAGTAACGCATCTTGTGAGAGATAGACAAACTCAATTGCAAAATAGACTGCCAATAGTATGCTTATGTTCAATGATATGGAAGTAAAAGAAACAATAAACAGACTTCTAAAGCCACTTTTAGCATTGTCTAATCAATGCATTACTTGTGTGCTTCCAGAATAATGTATTTTAATTTTCTGGTTTATATTATATTATTTTTATAATTATTAAAATTATCATATACTAAAATTATTTTTATTTTGGGGCCTAATTCAATAAATTAATCAGCACATCATGTAATTTATTCGATTGACAGCCCTACAAATAATGTTAGTGGATCAAAAATATTTCACAATTAACAACATAATGACTAGAGATGTCAAAATTAATGCATTAACGCATGTGATTAATAAAAAAAATTTAACACGTTAATTTTTCTTAATCGCGATTAACGCATTTACCGTTAATACAACATAAATCAGCATAACCACTGGTTGGACGGGTGGAACTTTTGCAATGTGTCTGCCCGGAGTCATTACACTGACACATACTTCACAACACATACCAGTGATTCAGTGTCAGTAATAGAGTGATGGGGAAAGGATTCCTTCACGGTATTTGTTGTACATGTCTAGATGGGACTTGTGACGGTATTTTTCAGCCTAAGTAAAGCACATTTAAATTACCACAGAAACAAGCCAAGTCTTAACTATCAACAAAACGCAGAATGAGACCTTTTTGTCTGCATGCGCTTTTCATGTGGAGTTCAAAGCGGCGCTTGATGCTGGCGTTGACACCCTGACGTGAATCATGAACACGGCTTCACAATTGCTGTAACAAAGTGGATAGCCACAGTCTGCCGGCTGATTAATATTGTGGAGGATGAGAAAGATTTAATGCCCAATGCAGTGAAAATGCAACATATGGGGAGACTAATTCTTTCAATTAGTCAAACTCCCACTTAGACTTTGGGAGTGATATTTTAGTGCATTTCTATCTTTATACTGTGGAAGGCTTTGTTTGGAAAATGTTAATAAAGCATTATATTCTTACATATTGTTTTGTTTTCTTTCCTAAGAAGGAAATAAATGCATTTTCACAGGAAAAGAAGTTTATTTATCATCAAATTTCAGCACTTTCAAAATCGTTCGATTAATCGTGATTAACCAAGAAAAATTGTGCAATTAATCGCAATTAAACATTTTAATCAACTGACAGCACTAATAATGACATAAATGCTAATATTCACGGTGTGTATTTAGATTTTATGATGCCTTAATGTTCTTTATTTTTCGTTTTTAAATGTAGACCAGTACTTTTACTCCATCTCTAAAAATTGGTACTGATGCATTCCTGGTGTTTAACATATAAAGGGTCAGACAAATGAGTTATGGACACCAACTACAGTGCAAACAGTGCAAAACATCTATGCTCCCTCTTTTACTACCATCCCTGTTTGAGAAGCAACTACAGTGGACCTGACTCATTCGAATAGGTGGGAAAGGAATGCATTACTTATTAATGGAACACCTAAAATCGTGGGTGACAGCTGTGTCGCATGAATGCAGGGTGTTGTGAAACTATCAGGCCTCTTTTGTGAAAGCTTTTTTGTAGCCCCAAGAACAAAACATCTGAATATGGACTCTGTGTGAGAGAGGTAATAAAAAAAGACTACCTTGTATCAAATATCTATAATATACATTTCAATCAATCAATCTATCGTATCTAAAGTATCTATCTATCTGTCTATCTATCTGTCTGTCTGTCTCTCTGTCCGTCCATCCATCCATCCATCTATTAATCCATCCATTTTTTTCACTACATGCAACCCCTGTGAATCAAACCCATATCCTTGATGTAACTGCAATGCTCTACCAGTTGAGCTAAAATAAAAAAAGAAAGACAAATAACTTCAGCAATTCATCCGTCATTTATAATGTATTAGGGAAGCCTGCATTATTATGACAAATGAGCTCATCCACCCTTAGCACAGCTTTAGTTCTGTACCCTGGTGACTCCAGTGCTTATAACCCACCACTGACCCCCCTCCTTCTGTGTGAGTTCAGACCCTGTGGCTTTTCCACCACATGCACATATACACACACATGTAACCGCGCACATTCCTTTGCCTTGTTTCCTTTCCCCTGTATCCATCTGAACTCTCGTGCAAGCTCCAGACACTCGTTTTCTCATACCCACCCTCCCCTCCCCCAGCCGGGTGAGTGACTCCTGTCATTGTCAAGCCATCTCTGTCTTGGGCGTGCGATAAAGGGGTCATTGTTACATGCTGCTGTGTTCCCAGCCTCTCTGCCTCTCCCTTTCCCTGTCTATCTCTCCCTTATTCCTTTTCTCTACACCTGCTGGTACAACACTATTTCATAACCCTGCCTGTAAAAGCTATTTGCATGCTAAAATGGCATAGATATCACATGGCCAATTACTGAACTGTAGTCATCATGTGGAGAAAGGTCCCAACCCAATAAAAGTAGTACACAGGTATTTAGCTATGGATAGTGTTAATAGAGCTACAAGAGCAACAAGTCCAAAAGAATCACAACCCTAACAGTCTACACAAATATTATGACGAGTGTGTAAACATGTCCCTTCATTGAAGGTCAGTTGCCAGAACAGGTACAGTAAACCTGCTCAGACTTAAACACGTAGTGAACCAAAATGGTTTCGCTAAATGGTGGTTGCCAATATCTAGAGAGAAAGCAGATACAATGCCAATACATATCATATACAGTATATTGATAAATGGTGGATAACAGTATCTATAGAGAAGGCTGATATTTGAGGGATAATCTACAGTCAGCCAATCATTATCACAACATAAATCCGAAAGGGTGGTCAGAACCCTAACTCAGAGTGGGGTCTTGAATAACCTGAAGGGGTTTATTTTGCGATAATGACCAGCTGATTGTAGATTATCCCGTTTATTACACAGTTACTTGCCAAACAAATAATTTAATAGACATGAAATTCCATGATTTGTGTTCTCCAGAAGAGTTGAATTACACCTCCAGTTTGCATCTTAGGTCTGTTAGATATTTATATTGCAAAAATGACCATCTGACTGCTCATTATGCCAATTGTTACACAACTACTTGCCAAATAAATAAATAAATAGACATGAAATATTGGTTTTAATTTAAATTAATTTATTCGCTTACTTGCAAAAATTGCAGTGAGATACAAGATATAGGAAAGATGACGTGCAATACTCAGATGACGGATGAAATGTCACCTTATCCCCAGATATGCGGTCATTATTCAGAAATATCAGATCACTGGATGGAGCGACTGACCAATTGAATTGAGTTATCCAGAGAGCTGTGTAATAAAATGCCAATATATAAAATACAATTCATTCACCAAAGCTGTACACAAAAAAAAAGGGAAACAGAAAAAGTGCACAATCCTGTCAGTAGATTTAGGAACTCAAACTAGGTGTTAAACCACTTCAGTGAATCAGCCAATCAAGCGCACTTTTTGGGAAATTCAAAAATCTGACATTGCCCAAATATTAGCCAAATAATCGGCCTGCCCAATATATTGGTCTATCACCACCTTTAACATTAGTGTACCTTTATCTCATACACCTGATATTAAATGTGAGTGTTGAGATGCATTAAGTGTTAAAAAAACAAGTACTAAATGTTTGCCAAGGCTATTTGATAGCACCAGACAGTGTGCATCAGCCATTAGCCGTCAGCCGTTCCTGTGTTCCAGGAAAGACCTGCCTGAGGAGTATGTCAGGGGAAGGTTATCAGGGGTTTAGCGTTACCCTCAGCTGAGTCACCCTTCCAATTGATCCCCATTTTTATTTTGTTTTTGCCAGTGTGGGCCATTCTTTGATTACGGGAAACTTAAGTGAGCTTGGTTAACAATATGGACTAACCAACGACTGCAGCCTATCAACTTACAAACTCAGAGTGACATCACTCCAAAGGAGGTCACAGTAATCAGATTATTCTAGTTGTACAGAAGCACTGACAACCAGCGAACCAAGTATGTTCAAATTAGCTCCCCAGGCAACATGATGGGGGAGAGGGAGCTGTTACAGTAATATTGGTTTGCTAATTTGACCCTGACTCTTTGTGTCATTGTTCTGAAATGATACATTTGCAAAGCCCAATTGATTCAAACACCGATTGTGTCTGGCTACTTTATGTTGACTTGTCTCTGAGAATATCTGGATTTATGGAATGGGATCTTACTCGTTTCCATTCCATGATTCAATAAATGTTAAGAGAACACGATTATTGAAGCTCTAAATTGGATACTATGCCATATACACAATTCAGCCTCACTGTGTTGGCTGAGTGGGTACTGTACCGTGGGGGAGGGGGATGTCTCGGGTGCCATAGAGGGGAGCTGGGAAGAGGCTGCAGGGCTTGGAATCCACCTCTGTTGCCACGGCAGCTGTGCCAATCTTCAAGTATACCTACAGTATGAAGAGGATACCTGAGCTCAGAGCCCCGGGATAATGAGGGGCTGTGAAACTCTAAACTCTGACAGCATATGCGTTCACCCATGCTGTACAGGGCCACTGTAAACACGCATCCCATCTCTGCGAAAAATAGGCAGCAGTGGGGTGATTGTGAAGTTGACAAGGACAGGGATTAGGAGACTTTGCTAAATCTTCTCTCAAGCTTCTGGGATACAGACAGTGTCCTGTCATGGTCTGCTACTGCAAAAACTGCAAAAGCTAAACACTCACTGTCTAGTGTGCAGTTTTTCTTTCTCCCATTCAACTAAACACGCACACGCACGCATCCATACTCTAACATAGCCATTTAGCTACTCTCTTCTTTCTGCCCAGTAAACCAACAACTCCAACTACCCTTAGCAGCAAGTAGCACAAAGGACCAAAAATAGCCCAGCATGTTCCAGAGCAGAGCAGCTCTCCTTAAGCAGAGGAAGCAACGCAACATGATGATTCTGAGAGCAAAAAACATACAACATCTATTTCTTTCAGCCCTGTTGTACTTCCTGTCACTATGTTCATCCCACCTGTGCCAAATACATGAATTTTATGACGTTCTTATAACGAAGTTGAGTAAAAAGAGTTATTTTTTTAATGCAATTTATTTCTGTTTTTTGGAGTTCATGTTGCAAGGTTGTATCAACATAGTCTCATGACAATTCAAAATAATTCTTAGGAAATGGAGAAATCGTAAGATGTTGTACAACTTAGCTCGTATGAAAGGTATGACATTTATTACCACAGATTAGGGCTTGCATAGACTAGTCAGGTAGTCGAGTAGTCGACTACTTCAACCACTAGTCGGGGCTGTTGGAAGCCATTGAGTACTCGAGTGTGCATTAGTACACAGAGTGAAAAATTGTTGTCCTTGGCCGGCAACAACGTTATCTGCAAAGGTCTAGCCTGCATCCTTCTCACGTCGACACGCTTGTTTTTCTTAATGCAAACCAGCGAAACATGACAGCGTGCAAACAACAGAATATGGCATGAGGAAAATGACAGCGAATATTCTGTTATCAACTATTTCAAACCAGTTGAGTGCGAATTTAAGTGCCGTGAGTAAATGGATCTGTTATTGTTTGGGTAAGGGGTTACACGTTCCCTTACAAAAATTGAGAATTCATGGCAAATTTGCAGCAAACTGGTCGCCAATTCGCCACTGATTATTTTCACAGGCAAAAGAGCTTTGCGGCAAATTTGCGGCCAATTGTCCATTGTTGTCAAAGGTTTGCTGCAGGTTCACCACTAATGGTGAAGAGCTGCAAACTTCTGGAAAACATTTGTGGCAAATCACAAGCTCATTTGCTGTGAGAATAATGAGTGGCAAATTTGTGGCAAGTTTGCGGATAGTTTGCCAGAACTCTAAATATTCTGGGGTTATGGTAAGGTTTACGGTTTGGATATCGGGTTAAGAATGCTCGATTTCACCATCTCGTACTAATTACTACGGGTTGATTTGTATTTAGGGTATAAAAAAAAAGAAAAAGAAAAAGAAAAAAAAAGGTATATATGAAGAATTTCAGTCAGGATTAAGGCACCATCATAGTACTGAGACTGCACTTATGAGAGTTACAAATGACTTGCTCTTCTGATTGCGGCTACATTTCTCTTCTAGTGCTTTTAGATCTTTGTGCTGCCTTCGACACCATAGATCATGAATTTCTCTTGAATAGGCTTGAGAATTATGTCAGCATTCGTGGACAGGCGTGGACAGACATTCGCATTTATCCGACCGCTACCACTTTGTCTGTGTAAATTAGGAATTGTCAGATCACACTAAAGTATGGAATGCCACAGGAATCAGGTGTAGGGCCTCTGCTTTTCTCCTTATGCATGCTTCCCCTGGGAGATATTATCAGGAATCATGGAATAAGTTTTCACTGTTATGCAGATGATACACAACTTTATATTTCCTCGAAACCCGACGAAATTTTATGATTCTCCAAGTTAGCAGAGTTTATCAATGATTTCAAAGATTGGATGGCTAGACATTTCCTTCTACTCAATTCCGACAAAACAGAGGTACTAATTATTGGACCAAAAACCTCTAAAAATAAGACGCTAAAATATAATTTGACTGTCAATGGATGTACTGTCATGTAGTCTTCTACAGCGAAGAACTTAGGTGTTATTTTTGATAGCAATCGGTCCTTTGAAAACCACATTTCCAATGTCTGTAGAACAGCATTCTTCCATCTCAGAAATATTGCTAAGATACAACACATTCTCTGTTTCTAATGCAAATAAACGAATTAATGCGTTCATGACCTCAAAACTAGATTATTGCAATGCATTACTAAGAGGATGTCCTACAGGTTCCATAAATAAACTTCAGTTAGTTCAAAATGCAGCAGCTAGAGTGCTGACTAGAACCAAGAAATATGATATTTCAGCCCAATCTTAGCGTTGCTATATTGGCTACCTTTTAAATTTCGTATTAATTTTAAAATACTTCTAACTTCTTACAAAGCCTTGAATGGTCTAGCTCCAAAGTAAATATGTGACATTCTATCATGCTATATTCCATCACGTTCACAAAAATCACAAAATTCTGGCTTGTTAATAATATCTAAAATATCAAAATCACAAAAGGAGGTAGATCCTTTTCCTATTTGGCTCCTAAACTATGGAATAGTCCTCCGAAGATGGTTCGGAACTCAGGCACACTCTCTCAGATTAAGTCTAGACTAAAGACTCATCTTTTCAGCCAGGCATACACCTAATTTGTCTATCAACTCATAGTTATGCTGCATTTGTTAGGTCTGCCGGAACCAGAAACACATCTCATATTCTATAATCCTGTTTTAAAGTGGCATCTATGCTAATATTATTCTATTTGTTTCCCTGTCTTAACCTCCTGATACATATCCTGAGGTTACCAGAGCCTGGCAGATCCTGCATGATGTCCGACTCCAGTCCTGCCTGATGTCCAACTCCCACTACTATGTGTTGCTGAGTAATGATGACTAACTACAGCCTGTACCAGCCTAGATGATGCATCTGTTTGCACTTCCGATGTTAATTAAGAATGTAAATTCTAAGACTTTAGTCATTAATCTTACAGTTAATACAATATATTTTTGTTTAAACACTGGCCCCTAACACTTACTTAGATTACTAATTTTAAATCTTGACTTCTACTACACATAAATAACTAATATTGGCATTATATTCATGCTGCTTAGCCAGAGGTGAACTGGCCCCCACAGTGAGCCTGGTTTCCCCCAAGGTTATTTTTCTCCTTTAAACAACATCTTATGGAGTTTTGTGTTTCTTGCCACAGTCAGCTTAAGCTTGCTCACTGGGGGTCTAAATATAAATATAATTATTTTCTATTATTTATTTTAAGGCACAATTTACAATCATGTCTTTTTTTTAAACCGCACTATATTACAGCTTTTTCTGCTGAAGCACAATTTTCTGTAAAGCTTCTTTGAAATTATGTGTGTTGTGAAAAGCGCTATACAAATAAAAAATGACGTGACAATTTACCTTTAATCAATATGTTTACGCATGTGTAAATGAATTGGTCTTAATTTGATGGTATGAGTGTATATTTCTGTACTCTAAGCATCTATGGACCTTAAATGGTTTTTAATTAAATTGTTTGAACAACACAGAAACTTTACTCACTGTTGCTGGATTTGAGGTCTCTGTGAATGATTGGCACAAAGGTCTGGTTGTGCAGGTAGTCCATTCCAGTCGCAATCTGAACTGCCCAATTCACCAGTACCCGAGGGGGCACCTTCTTCCCAGCAAGTGTCCGGTTTAAAGCCCCACCACGGGCGTACTCCATAACCAGGCAAAGATTTGGCTCCCGTAGGCAAACACCTCGCAGGGAGATGATGTTGCGGTGTCGGAGCATCCAGAAGAGTCTGGCCTCCTGCCTCACATTCTCTGCCGTGGCACTGATATCCTCATCGAGGTCCTGACGGGCCGCTTTAACAGCTACTTCCTCACCTCTCCACACACCCTTATAGACCTTACCAAACCCACCGGCGCCAATCACCTCCTCCAAGCACAGCTCTGAGAAATCAATCTCCAGTGGAGATTCCCCACCAACCAGGCCTCCAGGGGGCAACGCAGGATAGGTGGTATCCCGTCGAGTCACATAATTACTGGGGAATATGCCCACCTTGTCCTGTATTTTGCCAGTCCACCAACCCTCATCTCCAGACACTTTAGAGTCCTTTGAGAGTACCTCCAGTAGGTCACCACGCCGCAGGGTCAGCTCCTCATCCGCTGTGGCTTCATAGTCGAACACAGCCGTCCATAAAGTGTTACTTCCTTCATGGTGATGGGGTAGATGGGAATCTGGGGACTCCACAGAAGATGAAAGAGTCGAGGAGTTCCAGCTCCTGCTGTTCTCTGCATGTGTCAGGCAGGGCGTTGAAGCTGTATTTGCAGGGAGGGCAGAGGGAAGTGGAGGGCCACAGGAGCCCCCACTGCTGGTGCAAGGTATCGGGGCTATGCTGCTACCACCTCCTACTCCACTTGTATATGGGTCCATTGCTGAGTGCACAGGTCAGCGATGAGGTCTCAACTGCTGGAGGAGGCCCTCGGTCAACTCACGCACAATATCCATGCAGAGCCCATCTACTGAGTGCAGGCCTTCTTGAAAAGGGAAGAAATCAATAAGTAAAGCTGCAGCTGGGCTGCCCTTGCACCGTCCTCACAGATTGTTTGGATTGTCCACAGCTCACTTTGTGTGTGTCTTAACATTTAAAGAGACTTGTACTTTCAAACAGATGCAACCTGTCATTCAGTTAGTGTGTGTGCTTGCAGCTCTAATAAGACTAGGAAGAGGATATTGAATAATTGCTTTGCATTGTGTAAAAAGTTTTACATAAAGAAACATGAGATCCAAAGTGCTTGAGATTAGGTCAGAATATCAAGTCAATCTGGAGGATGTTGATTCAAAAAGTATTTTTGGTTGCTTGAAACGACATTGACTTTTCCAATAAAAACTGTGAAGGTCTTGTAGACAGCCTGATTAATTTCTCTTTTCAACTCTTCAACAAAATGGATTGTACAACATGATAACAACAGGAACAAGGTGGGTTTTCTCACAGTTGGCCCCACATCATATAATATGGTGCTTCTAGGTGAAGAGCTTATATTGGAATGTTGACTCTAATCCATCGAAATCTGATCCATGTCATATTTGCACAAATGCACAGGACATCGCTGTTATTCTTTGCAATGGATGCTAATGAATATTCATAGCCTTAAAGGTCATGCATGTGCAATCTTATAGCATCTTCATACATTTTTTCCCCTGCAGCTCATATTTGACAGGTTTACATAGATGCCCTAGCATCCACAATTATTTCCACCTTTATAACATCACTTAACACTATCGTGTAAATCCTGCAAATCGGCAACGGTATTAGCCAGTTGAAGTCTCTGAATAGCTTTTAAGAAAAACGCGCATCCATTTTAAGATGTGAATCATAACAGAGAGATGGCAGCGCTGTGGACTGTACTGCAGATCTACAGTGGTTTGCCTTTTAATACACGTCATGAAAAACCAACGCCAGTCACTTTACCTTAGCCTATTTCTATCAATTACACGTGCGAGTGTTTACCTCGATCATTTCGTCCTCATTTTCTATGGCTGTCATTTTGAACAGAAGCTAGAGCTTTTATAGTCACCAAGCAGCTGATTCATAAAACTAGGGACTGTTGCGTATATATAGCCTACATCATTTTTTGACACGCTTAAGCGAAACGTCTGTTAGTATTGGTTGTTTTTTATGATACATACTGAAACATATGAACTTAATTTGAGAAATGAGTGATGCGAATGGCTTGCATAAAGGTGACTTTTATCCAGGTCGTGGTGATAGCAAGGCTACGAAATGTTTCTCCATAATGTGTTTCTGTTGCCTAAATAAAAGCCAGCAGAAGATGCGTCCACCATCTTTGCAATAATAATAGTAACTACTACTACTACTAGTAGTAGTAGTAGTAATAATAATAATAATAATAAAAACTTAGTTCATTTTTATATTCTACAACAATATTTCTTGCAGTCCAGAGATACGGCTAATGGTACATCCATGCGTTCATCCAGGCTTCCTCTCAAAATAACCGTATTTTCTGGATTCAGGTGTATGTTTCTGGTTACCTAGATCGTTCACTGTACATCACAACATACATACATCTCGTCGCATGGGCGTATCATAACGCTGGAATATTCCCATTCGTTAAACACAATCAAATTCCAATGAGACGATGCTCTTGAATCATTCTTCCAGGTGGGTCATTTGGTCGGCCTGTCGTCCACCTCAGTCGAATCGGGGATTCTCCCGTTTCCTTTTCTCTCTGTGAAAGACGATCTTTTCCATGGACCGAGCTGTCAGCTCCTAGGCTGACTTTGCATCCAAATACGCCGGCTGGACTGGGGTGGAGGACAGTAGTGGATGCTGGGAAATTGAGTTTATTGTGTACACACACAGGAAAGCCTGATATGGATGTGACACAATAGTTCAGCTTAATAATTATCTTTTTAGGAACAACGTGTGCATAATATAATATAATATAATATAATATAATATAATATAATATAATATAAATGTTTCTGCCATAACAATTCATAGAGATGACAAATCAAATAGATTTGGCTTGTGTGTGGGGGGGGAACTTCAACTATTTTTTATTTTATTTTTATTTATTTATTTTCAATTATTTACTTCCATGATTTTCATCTGAATAGTTACGTAATTGCCATATGAAATATTTACAATCCATTTCAATTGATTTGCTAAACTGCACTAGAAAGGAAAGACAGGAAAACAGGCCTTCCATTAGGTCATACTGCCCCCTGGTGAGGTTCTGGCTTACATCAATGGCAATTTTTCTTTCTGCCCTGTAAAACAACTTCCGTAATTTTAACTGTAAAAGAATGTAAAAATGCTACAGTAAAAAAATTAGTTCATGTTTATTGCATTATTTTAGTGTCACATGTGTTACACTGATGGTGTTTTGTGTTTGTTTGAATAACACTGTGCACTGTCTCTACATTATTAATGTACATGATGTTTTAATTAATGCTCCTGGAAGGGCCACTCTTGATGAATTTTAAGTCATCATGTGGCTTTTTGTAGTTACTACAGTAATGAACAATACATTTTAAAGTGAAAAGCAGACTTTTCCAGAAGGTTAGTGTATTAAGTTTGTATCATTTAATAAACAGCGGTGAACCATAAAATATACAGGCATCAAAATTACAGTTTTTTTTTTTTTTTTTTTTTTTTTTAAATCATTTTTTACAGTCTGGCCTTCTGTAGTCATATCAATAATGTTCTTTTTTAGTACACATTCAATCTGCCATACTAACTCTGTCTGGTGGTGGTGGTTGAGTCTCAGGATAGATTTTAAATGTGGTGCAGAACGTCTGTTCTGCTTTACCTGCCCTTTCTCTACCACTCTTGAGAAAATAGGCAGAAGGGTACCAAGAGAACAGTATGTGATCAAGACATGTTGTGGAAGTAAGCTGAAGCACATTGACTGTCTGACTACAAATGGTGCTTAGGTTGAGGAAATTGGGGCGGGCAAGAAAGATTAGGTTTTTAACTATTTAAGAAATGTACATTAAGATAGGTTTACATTTCTTCTTTAATTCTGGCACAACCACACTTCTACCCTACTTTGAAAGAAAACCATTTACATTTACATTTGTTTACATGGATATGCAAATTCACTGAGCCACTTTAAATGTTTTTGCTTATGGAAATACAAACATCGGTTTGGTGAGAATTATGGCTGGCACATTTATGGTGACTCCCTTTGAAATTATTTTTGATCATTCATTAAAAGAATATTCCGGGTTCAATAAAATTTTAACTCAATCAGCAGCATTTGTGCCATAATGTTGATTTCTACAAAAATCAATTTTGACTTATCTCTCCTTTTCTTACAAAAAAAGCAAAAATTGAGGTTACAGTGAGGCACTTCAAATGAAAAAGTGAATGAGGCCAATTTTTTGAGGGTATCACTACAGAAATGTGAAGCTTAGAATTTTATGAAAGCACTTAAATGTATTCTTCTGTTAAAACATGTGTATTATTTAACCCTCACTATTAGCACTGGTGCTCCTCAGGGATGCATTCTCTCTGCACTGCTCTTCTCCCTGTTCACGAATAACTGCACTGCAAAAGACCCCACTGTCAAGCTCCTGAAGTTTACAGACAACACCACGGTCATCAGCCTCATCGGTGACAAGTCTGCATACAGATGGGAGGTTGATTAGCTGGCTGTCTGGTGCGGTCACAAAAACCTTGAGCTGAACATGCTCAAAACAGTGAACAGCACTGTGGCAGCAGTGGAGTCATTCAGGTTCCTGGGCTCTACCATCTCACAGGACCTGAAGTGGGACACCCACATAGACCCTATTGTGAAGAAGGCTCAGCAGAGAATGTACTTCCTATTGGTGCCCCCCTGCCCACCCTCCAAAACCTGTACATCTCCAGAGTGAGGAAATGTGCAGGTAGAATCACTCTGGACCCCACACACTCTGCCCACTCCCTCTTTGAACTGTTGCCCTCTGGCCGGTGCTACAGAGCACTGAGCGCCAGGACATCCAGGCACAAGAATCGTTTTTTACCCTCAGGCCATTTTCCTCATGAACAATTAAACTGCCTCAGGACTCCCCCATAGTGCAATAATGTAAAAACATATCTCATGTACATATGTTAATTCACATATTTAATTCAATAAATGTACATGCCCCTAACTTGCACATACATTACCACTTGCACATGTACATATGCCATTCTGATATATGTCCTATTATTTGTATTTCTATTTATACTATTACCTTGTTTTATATTCTGTGTCTCACTGTAATGTTCTGTGTGCACTTGTTTCTCCTGTCACCCAAAAAAATTCCTTGTGTACAGTACTGTGCAAAAGTTTCAGGCACTTGTGAAAAATGTTGCATAGTGAGGATGTCTTCAAAAATAATGCCATAAATAGTTTTCATTGATCAATTAATGTCATACAAAGTCCAGTAAACATAAATTAAAGCTAAATCAATATTTGGTGTGGCCACCTTTGCCTTTAAAACAGCACCAATTCTCCTAGGTACACCTGGACACAGTTTTTCTTGGTTGTTGGCAGATAGGATGTTCCAAGCTTCTTGGAGAATTCACCACAGTTCGTCTATCTATTTAGGCTGTCTCAATTGCTTCTGTCTCTTCATGTAATCCCAGACTGACTCGATGTTCAGTGGGGGGCTTTGGGGGGGAAATGCCATCTGTTGCAGGGCTCCCTGTTGTTCTATTATATTATATTTGCAAAAGTAATTTTTGGGAGTATAACATTTATATTTCCTATTGACACACTAAAGCTGAAGATATTAATGAACCATCTTAAGACAAATGATTTTGTGAAACATCTTATGTGCCTAAGACTTTTGCACAGTACTGTACATGAGAACACTTGGCAAAAAGCTCATTCTGATTCTGATTCTAATTCAGATTAATTAGACAGAAAAGGTTAGTAAGTGATTTTATCACACTAAAATCAAGTCAAAACACATATTGTTTATGCCTTGTGGCTATACTTCTGAAACATTGAGTATTTTAACATCTAAGGATTGGCCCCATTCACATCCATTGTAAGTGCCTCACTGTAACCCAGATTTGTATTTATTTATTTATTTTTAAAGAAAAGGAGGGGCGAGTAGAAATTAATTTATGTGGTAATCAACATTATGCCTCAAATGCTGTTGATTGAGCTTAACTTGTTTTGAACCCGGAATATTCCTTTAAGTTATGTCTGCTGTAAACCTGGATACTGTTACTGATGAAAATGACAATAATGGTGCCTTTACCTTCCCTTTTAGTTGACATTGAAAACAAATAAGAACTACAATTTACATGAGACCCTGATGAGAACACAGAACTGGACAGATCTTACAAATATTAGTACATTGTCATCTCATCACAATATGTCTTAAAACATAGAGACCAATAAATGTGGAATACTCTAAATTTGACATTCAGATGTTACATTTCAATGTTTAAAAGCATTAAACCAACATATCCTAATATTTAACTGTGAGAGTCCAAAAAAAAAAAAAAACAAGGTTACAGTGAGTCAATTACAATAGAAGTGAATGGGAACAATTTCTGGAGAGTTTAAACACAGAAATGTGAAGCTTAAAATGTTATAAAAGCACATACATTAATTCTTCATGTAAAACTTGTGTATTATTTGAGCTGTAAAGTTGTTTAAGTCGCCGTTTTTACGGTAGTTTTAGAGTTTTAGTGTTTACAGCATTATGTCTTCAAAAGTTGTAAAATTGGCTGTAACTTTACTCAGAAAAGGTAATTAAGTGATTTTATTACACTAACATCATGTTAACACGCATACTGTCTACATTTTGTGGCAATACTTTTGAAACAGTGTGTATTTTAACGTTTACAGATTGGCCCCTTTCACTCCCATTGTAAGCACCTCACTGCAACCCAGATTATTGCTTTTTTTTAAAGAAAATGAGGGACGAGTCAAAATGATGTATGTAACAAATGCTGTTGATTGAGCTTAACTTGTATTAAACCCAATATATCCCTATAACAAGTCGGTGAAATCTTGGGCATGTGAGGTTTTGCAGTTTTCATTGTCTTTTGCAGAAACTGAACTGGTTTTGAACATCCTGCTAACATCCTGCTAAGTTTGTGATAACTTCAGAACATTTTCAGAAAATGTGTTTACCATGATTACCCTGAGGCTATGCAAAGAATTTCCCTTGGAGTAAGTGTTGACATAAATACTAGAACAATATGTTGGCATAAATATGTATTAAAATTAAATTATATATATATATATATATATATATATATATATATATATATATATATATATATATATATATATATATATATATATATTATTTTTTATTTTTATTTTATTGAGCATTGATACTCAGCTTTGCACATTTATTAAACTGCAGATGACACAAGATGAGTCTCAAAGTAATTTTAGACAAGATTTCTTTGCCTTCCAATTCAGTCGCTTATGTAATAACAAGAATGACCACAGGGGTGTGCAATACACTTCACGAAAAAAATTAATAACTGTACTGTCTGCTACTCTAGTGTGGAAATAAGTGACATCTACATTTGTGTCATACGAAGGAGCCCTTCATAGAACGATTTACTGTGCGACTTAATGTTTTAATTTAAAAAATGCTTCTATTGCACCATCACGTGAACGCAGTTAGCAAACAATTATTTTAAATCCTGCGGAGAAACTGCAGTCTGACGTCATGCAGGCGCACCAAAGCGCATTAATTTCCAAGAGGAAATCCTCATTGTGCTGTGTAAGTGCTACTCAGCTTAACACATTTACAGTACATTCAAAGTTTCATTTACAATATTTGTAAAATAGTACGGTGTGTACTGAAAACGTTGGTTAATGTGATGGTTTTCACAGTAGTTCCTATCGTATGCTAATTCATTCGGGTTTATCACAGTGTGCAGATGTGTCAATTGTTTTAACGCCACTGAAAACGTATAGTAACCTACAGCCGACTGCTCACCACGTTACATTGCGGAATTTGCCCTCTTGCATTACTACAAGAGCTTGAGAATGCACCCGTGCGCATGCGCAGTACAATGTATGATATATGTGTGTGTGTGTGCGCGCGCGCGAGTAGCAGCCGTACGTCGTGGTTTCGGTTGGCTGGGAGGAAGAGGAATAACCAATGTGGGAGCCAAGAAGAATTCCTCGTTGGTGAACGCCGCTCGGGCGAGAAGCGACCAAATATCCACAGTATTTTGGAAACCTATTTACGGACTACACATGTCTCCTAAGGGAATTTAAGTTTTCCCCTCACGCGTTCCCTGACGGGATAAGGTAAGAGACGTTCACTGGAATAATTAGTTTTTACATTCATGTTTAAATTAACAATGCGAAGTGACGAGTAAACTCGGGAGCCTTAGGCAAGCTTTCAGATTCTGTCATGTTCCTTCATTGTATGCATGGCCCTTCAGTGGGCAACGGTGGCTTTCAGGAACCAAGCAGTGGTCATTATGTTGGATTTGGGTTCATTGTAATGTATTTAAGTGAAAAACGTTAGCGAATATAAACGGTTTAGTCCTTCCTGATCAGCCAGGGCGCATGCGCTGGGCTAGCACTTTGTAGTTTTTACTCACCTGGACTTTGGCCATTTAACAATAGTGAGACTACAAGTTTCACACAATGGTGCCCTTGTTCTTTTAAAAGTTATTGTTGTCTCATGAAGTACCTTAAAACGAATGTTGGTATGATTTTTGATTTCGGACAAAGTTTCAGCCAGAACAGGAAACTCTTTTAAGAAGCCATTGGAAATGTGTCTGGTCAAGATATCTAAGCTTCGTATAGCTCGTTGTACCAATTAAAAGCAATATTTTGCTTTACAGTCTTTTTAGTCATACATTAGATGTTTGATGTAAGCTTAAGTTTCAATACGTTTTTGATTTGCCACTCACTTGCCAAAGGTTTGCGCGTGATCTGGAAAGTTTCTAAATAGAAATAGGACACTTGCAGTGTTTTGATGATGGCAGAAGAGCATTTGGAAAAGTCTGATGTAACTTTAGCAATGCTCTTCATTTTCACAATCTTCTGAACAACAGGTGACTAATGTGTCACTATAGAATTATGTGCTTTATTATGTTGGCATGAATATTATTTACTCCATTGTGGTGGGTCATGAACTGTGATGTGGAACTGTATAATTAAAAATCAGTATATGTGGGAGAGATGTGCCATAACCAGTGCACACACCACAGCACCACATTAGCGATATAAACTAGTCCTATATTAGAGAAACAGACTGTCATGCCTAGCATTTAAAGGTTTTATAATGGTAACTTCCTTTCTGCAGCGAATTCAATCACATTAATATATCTAATACCAATAATAACGATGGCCAAATTCAGTTTACTTAGTATGTGTAGCGGAGAACAGTAAGGGGCTTCTATTTGGGCAAACATGGACATTAGTCACTGCTGCCACCAAAACAAAATTAGTCACAGACTGGGCCCATATCTTCTTTATGGTAATAATTTAAGACAAAATGTTGTTTTGTGAGGAGTTGAATGCCATTGTAAATCTGAATAAATGCTTCCAGGTGTTAGGCTCAACTCCTTGTAAAGTAGCAATATACAGTACTGTGCAAAAGATTTAGGGACCTAATAGTGAGGATGTCTTCAAAAATAATGCCTTAAATAGTTTTCATTGATCAATTATCGTTATAGAAAGTCCAGCACCAGTTCTGCTTGGTACAACTGGATACAGCTTTTCTTGGTTGTTGGCAGATAGGATCTATTTAGGCTCAATTGCTTCTGTCTCCATGAAATCCCAGACTGACTCAATGTTCAGTGGGGGGATATGTGGGGGCCATACTATCTGTTGCAGGGCTCCCTGTTCTTCTATTTTATAATATTTGCAAAAGGAATGTTGGAGAGTCTAAAATTTATATTTCCTATTGACACACTAAAGCTGAAGATAGGGCTGTCACGATTATGAAATTTGGCTGGCGATTAGTTGTCAAACAAATAATTGCAATTATGACTATTAATTGTCTGTTTTAGGGCTGTGATGATTAATTGTCTCTTTTAGGGCTTTCACGATTAATTGTCATATAATTGTCATATTTCTTAAGGTGCAGGTGTGCTTCATACACCTTAAGAAGTCATTTTTACATATTTAAATTCAAATATATACAACAAGTAATAAAATAGGGATAAATGATTTCCTTTCAAGGCTTTAAAAATGTATAAATGACATGGAAAAATAATGTTTTAAATATCATAATATTTCTAAATACTTTAAATATGTCTCTCTTTTCGGTCAGCTTTAGTTTTGGTCAATTTTATATTTACACTGTTTTTGGAACTCATAAAAACATTTTTAAATAAAGAAATATAATATAAAATATATTTTTTATTATAATTATATTATGCAATAGTAAAATATTTCTGTCCCAATTTCTTCACTTTTAAACGTTATTGAACCTGCTATACCTAGGAACATTTGCCATTACACAATCGTTAAATTAAAGTGAAACCGGAGTGCTTTGTGCTCACTATAAAAGTTTATGTTTGTTCATTTATATTTCTGCGGGAGTTTGGCGTGAGCCTTTGCTGACGGTGCACGCATCAGTGTGCTTCACGTGCTCTTCCAGACAAGCTGCTGACATCCGCGGTGCGGCTCAGTGATGCTTGGAGTTCAACTGTATTACACACATGCGACGTTCATTGCATTTATATATTCGCTAAAAATTCCCTTATTTAGGCATTAAAATGTGATTGGAATTTAAATAGCAAAATAATCACGGTTATCAGAAATAACCATGGTTAGTTCAAATAACCACGATCAGATGATTATTTAATAATTGCGACATGCCTAACCAGAGATATAAATAACCATCTTAAGACAATGTGCCTAAGAATTTTGCACAGTACTTTATATCTGTGACAAGGAACATTTGGACTTCTTGACAATTCGCAAGTACTTTTTCCATCAGCTAACCAGAAAAAGAACTCTTACTTGCATACAAAGACACTTCCTTTACAGACTGCCAGTCAATGTAACTGATAGGTGAGGGTTTTGAATAGACAAGCTCAGCTGAGAGCAGGCCTGGATCAGGGGCATAGATTCCAGGGGGGTTAATAATTAATAATTATAATAATTTAATAATTAATAATTAATAATTAATAATAATAATTAATAATTTTCTTTATTTATCACATTATACATTTGCACATATACAGTGAAATTCTTCTTTTTCACATATCCCAGCTAGGCTGGGGTCAGAGTGCAGGGTCAGCCATGATACGGCGCCCCTGGAGCAGATAGGGTCAAGGGCCTTGCTCAAGGGCCCAACAGTGGCATCTTGGCGGTGCTGGGGCTTGAACCCCCGACCTTCTGATCAGTAACCCAGAGCCTTAACCGCTGAGCCACCACTGCCCTCCAATTGGTTGTTCCAATAATCAAAACAAGCAAGTACACCCCCCCCCCCACTCCCCAATATTTATAACATGATCAATGGAAACATGTAAATTCTTCACACTGTAACCCCCCTATGTTCAAGCCAAATCTACACCCTTGCCCTAGATTGTCGAGTCCTTGCAGGTCTGTTTAAGGGGGTGGTAGCAGCATTGTCATCTGCAAACACACTAGTTTGGGTTCTTTTTTGTCAGTGTTGCTTAGTTTTCTGGCGAGGAGAGTAACTCATGGGCATGAAACTGCTTTTCTGTGGATGCAAAATTCTCAAATGTTTTTGAGCAACATTCAGTTCAAGCAGTTTAAATTGTGATTTCATGAAGGTAAACAATGAGATTTGAATAACCTTTCTTTCTTATAAAACAACACACCCATCTTAGTGGTCAACAATGCAGTTGAACAAAAAAAGAGGATTGTAAGATCTTCTGACTCATTAAGCAGGGCACATTTTGTGAGTAATTTGAATGTGCCAGATGTGCTTTCTGGCGTGTTTTGTAAATGACCAGTCGATGCAACAGAGGAAGAACAGAGAATATTTTGACACTTAATAACTGCAAACTTATGTTATCACAGATCTCAATGAACTGTAGTTTACTTTAAGGGAAGCTGTAAGCGTGATATCCACTACCTGCTTCCTTGACATCCATTACCTGGGTTAAAAATATCCCTAAAGCTGCTGAAGTTTCTCTCTCTCTCTCTCTATCTCTCTCTCTCTCTCTCTCTCTCTCTCTGTCTCTTTGTCTTTTACTCTCTGTCTCTCTATTGGTCTCTCTCTCTCTGCTCTCTCCTTCTGCCTGTTTGGCCAGAGTAAATATAGCCTGTATTGCTGGTGGATAAACACAGATGTCGAATCGGACTGTTTGCCACTGTGAAATCACCCCAGGAGTTTAAGATATAGTTAAGTACAGAAAAAACATTATAGCATTTAGATAAAGGTCTTAATCCTTAATATAGTCATCAAGTCTGATTGTATCCTCATTGCATACCTGCAAACTAGTCGCCTTTTGGCGAAATTCGCTGTTTTGAATCCAAATGGGGGTGTTGGGGGTGTCAGTGAAGTAGCCAATACATGCATGTGAATGATTTGGTAAATTTCATTGTAAGGTGAACAAGCATTTTTTTTCAGCCGATTGCATCTGTGATAAGAGCAGCACAAGCGTAGGTGGACACGTGCATACCATTGCCTGCCTCTGCGTTTGACACACGCAGTGCATCTCTGAAGGGCTACGGGCAACAAGCTCTAAAAATTGCATATCCAAACCAGGGGGAAGAAATCCTTACTGTTGCAGTGTATGGTGAAAAACAGATTTTCTAACTGTATTTGTCTCTTTAAATACTCCATAGAATTCGTTGATACAGAACATGACTTTAATATGTGTAACATTTCCACAATGTTTGGATATTAGTAATGCACAAACTTGCTTTATGATGTCTATTTTAATATCTGTTATGTTCTTTACTGTCAGTTGTTGATCAAAAAAATAAAAAAGACACATTAATAACAGAATTATTAACTCCTTTTCCAAATTCTCAGGATACAAAGTCAATTGGTCTAAATCCGAAGCTTTGGCTTTGACAGCGTACTGTCCAGTAACGGCCTTCCAGCCGGGTGCCTTCCAGTGGCCCAAACATGGAATTAAGTATTTGGGAATTTTATTCCCAGCAAATTTGTCTGATTTAGTCAGAGTTAATTTTGATCCCTTAATAAAAAGTTTTTCGAATGATGTGGACAGATGGGCTGCATTACACTTATCGATGATTGGGAAGGTTAATGTTATTAAAATGAATTGCATTCCAAAATTTAACTACCTGCTACAATCTCTCCCTGTAGATGTCCCCCTCTCTTATTTCAAGCAATTTGATAGCATAGCGAAGTCCTTCATTTGGAATGGTAAACGTCCCAGGTTAAATTTCAGTAAATTACATAGGCCGATTGACAAAGGTGGGTTAGGCCTACCCAAGATTTTATTTTATTATTATGCATTCAGTCTTAGACATTTGCTTCATTGGTCGCTTCCACCTGAAAGAGCTCCTCCCTGGTTTTGTATTGAAAAGGAAATTCTTGCCCCAGCTCGCCACTGCAAAGCCTTTCGATTAAACTAGTTGGAGAGGTTAAGTCGCACCCCGTTATTTGCATTTGCACTCGATATGGACAAAAGTGTCCAGAGTGTTTAATTCTGATATTTATTTAAACGTAGCCTCGAGCATATGGCTGAACCCTAAACTATGCATTAATAAGTCCCCTTTCTGCTGGTCAGATTGGATTGTGAGGGGAGTTACTACACTTGGTGACCTGTATGAGGGTGGAGTATTGAGATCTTTTGAAAATTTGATTCAACATTTTGGGATTCCCAGATCTCAATTTTATAAGTATTTACAGCTGCGCCACCTGCTCTGCTCTGTTTTTGGGAGTAGCATACACCCCACTAAAGCGGCAGACACTCTGGGAGTGGTGATTACTGCTTTTGGGAAGGGTCATGAGGCATCAGTGTATTACTCCCTGTTAATTCAGAGTCTGGGGGATGGAGCTTTAAATTCTCTCAAAAGATTATGGGAGAAAGATTTAAACTTGGTATTGGAAGAGGGAGTGTGGGCAAGGATTCTAAAAAACATAAAGTCTGCATCTAGAGATGCAAGGGTTCGCCTTATGCAATTTAAGATTTTACATAGATTTTATTGGACCCCCTCTAGATTGTATAGGCTTGGTCTTAAGGACACACCCATCTGCTGGCGATGCCATACTGAAGATGGAGACATCCATGTTTTTTGGGGGTGCCTTAAGATGCAAGAATTTTGGCTGAAGGTGCAAAGTTTTGTGTGTGATGTGTTGGGCACTCAGGTCTCGTTCTGCCCCAGACTCTGTATTTTGGGAGATAAGGAGGTCATGGATTTGGTAGATAAGTACATGAAGGACTGGGTTTTGACCAGTGTGATGATTGGTAGGCAGGTTATTTTGAGGAGTTGGAAGTCGGATGGAGCACCCTCGTTCCCTGAGTGGTGCGCGGAGATGGGGAGGGTGGCTGCCTTCGAGGAAGGGTCGAGCATTAGGATGGGGGTTAGGGAATTTTACAGGGCAATTATTTAGCATTTTTGAGGGAATCTCGAGGTGGGGCAGTGGAGGTAGTAATTTAGAGTTTATTTTTTTTTTATTTTTATTTTTTTTTATTATACTTGATTATTGTGTGTTATTTTATGTTGTTGTTTTAGTTTTCTGTGTGTGTCTATATTCTGTTGACCACATGGGGGGGTCAGGGTGGGTTGAGAGTTTAGGAGGGGGATGGGATATAGTGGGGGTTTAATGTTTAAAGTTTTTGATTCATTATATAGATGTTGTTGTATTTTTTTGTGTTAATTTATGAATAAAAAAAACAAAAACATTATTATCAATCAAATATAGCGCAGAACCGGCAAAGAAACAGTGCAGCGACTCTCTCTCGTCTATGGCTTATCATTTCTAAAACTGTCCCTTTCCTTCACGTCCTGTCAGTTCCCTCTTAGGATACGAGGAAATGATGCAAGGGGGAAGGAAAGAGGACGGAGGAATCTAAGTGAAATATATTTGTAAAATGAAATGTCCCGCTTATTCGATCGTCATTTGAGAGCGTCACCTTTGCGCAGCTGCATTAGCCTACCTCAGAGCGCTTGCCGTTATGTTGTTCATATTTCATTAATTGATATATTAAGAATAAATCCTGATAATTCAAGATGCGTCGTCGAAGTATGTGACAATTACAGTTTGTTAAAACAGCGAAGCAGGAATTAGAACGATTGTGTCAGATGTTAAGGAGGAGAAGAATTTATGCGTGCGGCTGGTGCGATTGACACAAAAGATTTCAACATAGAATAAACCTATGCATCCTCGCTCAAGCCTCCTCATAAAGCTTCCTCTGTCCTCCTTTCAGTTGTTTTTCATATAAGCATGTGCTAGATTAATGTGTTTTTGGCACGTTTTGCTTTGTTTTTAGATGCCGTAAAAGAACTTCAACTGTTAAAAACACGTCTCGGGACACCTGGGTTCTGCCTTATTCATTGCGCTGCATCTTGCTTTTGTAACGCATTTGGTCTGAACCAGGGTCAGAAATTAATAAGGGTTTAGGGCAAAAATGCCACTGAGGTTGACAAAAATTACCCCGAAATTGAAAATGTGGGGACAAAAAAAAATAAAATCAAAATACCAATTATGATTTCTATTTCTTATTTGTTACATCGGTTACATTTCTTTTTATTCTACACCTAGTATATGCGTATCACATTAAATGATTTAATGTTCATTTAAATTTATAGGTAACCACTTATCTGATTATTCAGGTTGAACATGTTTTTTAAGAAATTGATTAATTTGAAATATTTTATGTAACTCAATTACGTCACATTGTCATATTTTGTATGGTTAGAAAAAAATATGCCCTAACAATTCCCTCATAATGGTGAAAAATGCCCCTAATAACAACTCCAGGGGGCAAATGTTGCCCCTTAATAGAAAAGTTAATTTCTGACACTTGTCTATATAGCCCCTTTTAGAAGTGCTTTAGCCAATTGTTACATTAATGCTATACATACTCAATAAAATAATAATAAAAAATGCTTCTCTCAATGTCACCAGAGTTTAATGTATCTGTGTTGTTTTGTGCCCCCGCCCCTTGTCTGTCACATTTTTCAACTGTAAAGAGTTTGCAGACATTGACAAGACTGGCTGGCATTCTTATTTGGCAAGTCACAGTTGAAAGAGTTACTTTTAAGTGTATAATTACTTTGCTAGCGTGCAAGGTAGTTAAATATTGCATTAGTCCTGTAATCGCACATTAAATAGGTATTTGCATTGTTAGGTGAAAACTGGTCTTTCCACTTGTTTTGCTTACTTGTAATATAACACAGTATTGGAAAGCATACGTTTTATTTGTGATTACACAGCTACTCATCCGAAAAGCAACAAGTGTTTCTGTCAACTTTGTCATAACTTGTCTTTTCTTACCGTTCTGTCTCTCCTGGCCTCGCTTTCTGCAAACGTCGCTCTGCCATGTCCCTATCACCACATACCCCCATCGCCCTACTCACTTTCTCTGTCACTTTCCATCCATTTCTGGAGAGGAAATCTGCAACAGCCATCTGCGCACCCGGCCTGTGGACCACCTCGAACTTACAAGGCTGGAGAGCTATATACCAACGGGTGATTTGCGCAGTGGTATCCTTCATGTGATGGAGCCACCAGAGGGGGGATTGGTCTGAACAAAGGGTGAAAGCACATCCCAACAGGTAGTACCGGAGTGTACCCACTTGATGGCCAATCACTGCTCCTCGATGGTGCTGTACTTAGTCTCTCTCAGCGAGAGCTTGCAACTAATGTACAGCACGGGGACTCTCCTCCCCCTCCACCATCAGGGACAGTACCGCTCCCAACCCCCTGTCCGATGTGTCCGTCTGCATGATAAAAGGGAGAGAGAAGTCAGGAGAGTGCAATAACGGCCCACCGCAGAGTGCAGCTTTCACTTGCGTGAATGCCTGCTGACATGGCTTCGACCACTGGATTGGATCTGGTGCCCCTTTTTATTAAGATCAGTCAGCAGGCTGGTGACGGTGGAATAGTTAGGTTCAAACCTACGATAATAGCCAGCCAGCCCCAGGAACTGTCTCACCTCCTTTTTGGTCTTAGGTCTCGGGCAGGCTGCAATCACTGCGGTCTTATCAGTTTGGGGCTGCACCTGTCCATGACCCAAGTGGAAGCCCAGATACCATATTCCACCCGTCCAGTTGCACACTTCTTAGGGTTTGCCGTGACTCCCGCCTCTCTTAGCGACTTCAGGACAGCCCTCAGATTCTGCAGGTGCTGCTGCCAGTCATTACTGTAAATAATGATATCATCCAGATAGGCAGCGGCGTAAGTGGCGTGCGGTCTGAGGATTCTGTCCATGAACCGCTGAAATGTAGCCGAGGCCCCGAACAAACCTAAAGATAGGGTGACATAGTGTAAGCCAAACGGTGTGGAAAATGCTTTTGTATTTTTTTTTTCATGGGACATGAGAGTCAAGGGGATCTGCCAATATCCCTTTGTCAAATCCAGTGTTCAATAAAAAGCAAGCCGCGCTAAACCGATTGAACAGTTTATCAATCTGAGGCATTGGGTACGCATCAAATTTAGACACCGCATTGAATTTTCTATAATTCACACAGAACCGGACCAAGCCGTCACTCTTCGGAACCAGCACCATTGGGCTTGCCCAGTCACTGTGGGATTCTTCTGTTACCCCCATATCTAGCATGGCCTTTAATTCTTCCCGAACCCCTTTTTTTATGTTCGGGTATGGTGCTCTATGAGATTCGTATGACCGGGAAGAGGCGAGAACAAGATTCTCCTTTAAACTGGCAACCTCCATGACTTGTGACAGTGGTCTCCGCAAGTGACCAGGGTGACTCGAAGTCACTTTCACTTGATCAAAGGCATGTCTAACGGTCTCATCTCACGTCTGCTCCAGAGGGAAATCCCCAGCAGGGAATCCTTATAGGGCTGGGGAAGCCGAGACTTCCTCCTCCCTTACGTCCTCCTGACGTGGAGCTGACGTAGATGGCCCTGGCTCTGCCTCCCCAGCCAGCGAGTCACACACCGATATGCTTTATTGCAGGACCCATCCACTTACATTCCCCTTAAGGTAGTAAATGCCGGCCAATTCGTTCCCAAGATTAGTGTATGGGTGAGGCGGGATTTAATTGCAGCCTCGACACTATGTTTTTGTCCCCAAAATTGAATAGTGACCATCACTACAGGGTAATTTTGGATATCCCTGTGCACACAACTTACCTTCACCCACCGGCTTGTATCCAAAGCCTCGGATTGAACCAAGCTTTGGTGAATGGTGGTTTGATTACAACCTGCATCCACCAAGGCTTTATATGTACCCCCCCTTAATACTCGCAGGTATCTGATACACTCCTGCTTGATTGGGGAGGACTCTGGCGCATCAGGGACCTGGACCAATGTCTCCACCTCCATTGTGGGGCATCAGTCCTGGAAATGCCCAGGTTCCCCGCAGCTCCAGCAGACCGGCCCAGACTTCACACCCACACCGTGGCACCGGATTCACCTGCCTGTGGGGGAGAGCGGAGAGGTTGAACGTTAGGGTTGAACGGCGTACAGGACCAGGGAACTAGTTTTGGGAAAGGAATTCCCCATTTTTGGGGAATGGGAACAGGATGAGGGGGAGGGAGAGAGAGAGAGAGAGCGAAAGGGAAGAGGGCTCACTGACCCCTGGATACGCTGCCAGATGGTCCTCCGCCAGTTGGACAGCCTGGTCTAGTGACGCTGGATGGTGGCACTGGACCCACTCTGTGGTTCTTCTCGGCAACCAGGTGATGAGCTGTTCCAGCACCACAAGGTCTATCACTGCGTCGGCATCACAATCCTCTGCCAGCAGCCACTGGTGTCACAGAGCTGCTGTGCGAAGGTGATGTTCCGGACTCCAGCCGACCTGTTGCAATATAGCTTTCTTCAGGTCCTGATACCCCAGGAGGTTGGCGACTGGGAGTTGTTGTGCGTCCAGCTGGGCTTCTCCCGACAGCAGCAGCAACAGTCGGACCACCCACTGGGTCTCTGGCCATCCCGAGGCTTCCGCCACCTGCTGGAACAAAACCACGATCGCCTCTGGATCATCTTCCGGTCCCATCTTTGTAAGTGTGAAGTGGGACATGGCAGGGGCAGTGGTCAGGGTCGCACGGTAGAACCTGCCTGGGGTATCAAGTTCCGTAGCACCTGTCGAATGTCTGCCTGAGCTTGCAGGAGGGTCTGGAAGTGCTGCTCCTGGCACAGCTCAAGCAGAGTCTGAGTTGGTTCTGGTGGATGCTGGCGAGGGACTTGATCAGTTCGGTGAAGGGCGAGGACTCCATGATGGCGTATCTTCCTCCAAATTCCCGGGTTTTGGCACCACTGTAACAAGGTCTCTGACTTTGAGTTCTTTTGAAATGAGGAAGCGGGGGCCTTGCTCTCTACAAACGTCACTCGGCCACGCCCCCATCACCACAAAGTGGTAAAACATTTTTTTATTGAGCGGGTCGCCACCTCATGGACGCTGCCATGTTGACACCACATGACACTGTGCCATGCAATTGACTGAATTACTACTATTAATAATGACAATAATAACAAGTTTATGTAGCACTTTCAGCCAATGTTCAAACATGAAAGTACATGTAAACAAAACAAGCAAATCTAACAGTTTAACAACAAACACAATATACTTACTACAAACAACACCGGAGCCCAAGTCAACAGTATAGTCCAGAGTGATGGTATCAGCAGGAGTGTGATCCAAAAGACAGTTCAACAAAATGAGTGCAAGTGAAAAGATAAAATGTCCAAACAAGAGGGAGTCATGAAACAAACCGCTTTGTCCTGCAGCTCTCATGTCGCCGGATAAACGGTGCAGCGGAGTCGTGGCTGCATGGTCACAGTCCAGCATGCAACAACATGCAAAAATTAGTTTGGATTAAATACAAGAATGTTTTTAATAGGGATGTTTGTAGTTTGAGATGGGGGAAAAACACAGAAAATAACAACAGAAGATAAACCTTTTCGTGTGACACGGCAGCAAGAAACTTCCAGTATCCAGGATGATGGGTTTCCATATAGAGTCCAAAAAAACAAGTACTACTGGGACCGATGGGATGAGTAAGAGCCAGCTAAAATCCTACTGAGTGCATCTTTTAAAAATCAAATGAAGTAGGAAAATTGAGCAAGTTTTATGAGGGCTAATACATAAACATTTTGTAACAAACACTGTATTATATATTTGTAAAAATGAAGGAAGCACCAGTACATTGTTAAATCATAGGGCCCTAAAGTCACAGAAATTGTAACTGATATATCGTACATCCGTAATAACAGTGGCATAACCTTAAAGAATAATTTTGAAATGTCAAGGATGTCTTCTGATTTCTTAAACATCTTGCCTAAAGCCATTTGTGTATGTGGGAGTACTTTGGAGACTTAAGCTGGAAACTGACTTCACCAGTTTGTGTCTCAAAAGGGGAAAGGCTCTTTGTTTTATAGAGGATCTCTATTATATTAATGACACCAGATGTTTTAGACCCACACAGTCATGGAAGTAGGCCATTTCAGGGCTCCAGACTGCAACTTAAATAAGTGATTGCAACAATAATTTAAAATCTAGTCGCCATTGGCAACAGTCAGGATGTGTGCTTTCATATGCGGTTTCTTCAGATATCATCGTGTGAGTTGTTGAATACATCTTTAGAGCGCCAGTATGTCTCGCGCCACTTTTCACCCTTTCTGTTGATGAAATGAGCACGCTGGCTGCACGCAACAACAAAAACAGCGCAAGCTGTGATGTCCGATTCTTGAATAAATGACGTTTGAACCAGGTCTTTATAATGAATCACCCGACAAGAGCTTGTTTTAACTCAGGAGCTCAGGTTAGCAGTTTGAATTAGAGTCACTTCTCAGCGAATCAGCCATCAGTGAGTTCACAACTGGGAGCGCAGACATTTCAAAATAGTAGTCCCATGTGTATTTCGGGCTTGTTGATAATTAAAGAGCACCTATTATGGTTTTTAAACGTGCCTAATTTTGTTTTAAAGGTCTCATACAATAGATTTACATGCATCCAAGGTCAAAAAACACTTTAATTAAAAAAATTTAATAATAAAATAAAATTAATAATTTAAATTGCAGCATTACCTTTTTTTTCCCAGTATCAGAAGCGACTCGTTCAATGATCCATTCTAAAGTATTCATTCTAAACTCCTCCTTTCAGAGAGCCTACTCTGCTCTGATTGGTCAGATGTCCCAGTCTGTTGTGATTGGTCTACCGCTTAGTGTAGTGTTTGAGGGCGGGTCAAAGCTGTTCGCGAGCAGCCAATGAAGACCAGAGGTGGGTTTTTTGTTACCAAATTACAGAGGTTAGTACAGGAAGTAACTCTGGAATTACTAACGACTCGTTTCAGGTTTTCGGAATCAGTTCTTCCTTTTGGGAGTCAATGACTCCATTTGTCGTGCACTTTGATTTTTTGAAACTTTGCAGACTTCTTTAATTCACAAAGAGCTATATAACACACTATATGAAAGGTAATATTTGAAAAACCATAATAGGTGCTCTTTAAAAGTCCCGTGTTATGTATCAAATCTTTTTTCCCTGGTTATTATTGAATGGAATTGGAGTAGCACAATAAACTGCATCTGGGATTTCATTCAATTTGCACTCTTGTAGTCTTTGTGTCTGGGCCATCTAGTCACAGTTGTAGAAATACTCAAACCAGCCCATCTGGCACCAACAATCATGCCACGGTCCAAATCACTGAGATCACATTTTTCCCCATTCTGATGGTTGATGTAAACATTAACTGAAGCTCCTGACCCTGATCTGGATGATCTGATGATTTTTTGCACCGCACTGCTGCCACATGATTGACTGATTAGATAATCGCATGGAAGATTGTTGGTGCCAGATGGGCTGGTTTGAGTATTTCTGTAACTGTTGATCTCCTGGGATTTTCACAAACAACAGTCTCTTGAAGTTACTCCAAATGGTGCCAAAAACAAAAAACATCCAGTGAGGGGCAGTTCTGCGGATGGAAATGCCTTGTTGATGAGAGGTCAACGGAGAATGGCTAAACTGGTTCGAACTGACAAAGTCTACGGTAACTCAGATAACCGCTCTGTACAATTGTGGTGAGAAGAATAGCATCTCAGAATGCTATTCTGAGATGTGGGTTGGCGCTGTTTTGACAGCACAAGGGGGGACTACACAGTATTAGGCAGGTGGTTTTAATGCTGTGGCTGATCTGTGTGTGTGTGTGTGTGTGTATGTACATATATATATATATAGGGTGTGATGGTTCTCTGTAAAAAAAAAAAATTAACCGTAAGGTTCGCCACCCACGATATGGTAATCATTGGCACCGTGGTTCACCTCAAGTTTATTGCCGCATCTGGAGCACAAGGTTTTGTGAAGAATATAAAGCGCCAATTAGACATGCACAGTTACAACCTCCACAAATGCACCTGAATGGATCTGTAGATGTATACGCTCCGCCTGTGTTTCACGTGGGTCAACTTGATGACATCACTGTTCTGCAAGTGTTGTGTGTAGTTAAAAATGCCAAGTGGAGAAAACGAGCTGCTGATAGAGAACCCCCCTGCGTTATTCGGGTCTCCTGTCTGAAAACATTTTCTTTTTGCTGTCAATTACTTTCTTTGCAGAAATCATGGTTTTGATACAATTAACCATGGTTTTACAACAGTAATACTGTAGTTTCCATATAGTAACCATGATTTTACTATATATTGTAAACATGACAGTAACCATGTTGATTTTGTGGTTACTATGTTTTTACTACAAATACCATAGTTAAACTATGGTTACTGTAAAACAATGATTTTTATTAAAGGCAAACCTGCTGAAATGTTTGTTACCAAATAGAGCAGGGGTCGGCAACCTTTTTGACATGGAGTGCCATTTTTTTTTATTTTCCTGGTCAATGGCTGTGCTTACTCCCCCGGTTTGCAAGTGCAAGTCTTGTCACACTTAAATAGTGTTTAGTCTCCCATTCAGCTCATGAAAATACATTGTGTGATCATGAGGAAGGATTACATCAAGATGTAGATTGGAATGCAGGTGTGGAATTTATATAAATAAAATAGTCTACTCCTCTCTTGCCGTTGCTGGCGTGTCAGTGATTACTCCTAGGTTGCCGACCCCTGAAATAGAGTATTCTTACTTTGGATTTGGCAGTAATATATTTTTTTTTTTCTGAACATTGCAAATACTGAACTGTACCAAAACCGTGACCCTAAAACCGTGAAACAAACCGAACCGTGATGTGAGATCCAGCTTTTGATCCTCAGGACCATTTAGGGACTCATAGACAACTATTACATTAGGTCAGAGGTGGGTAGTAATGTGCTACATTTACTCCGATACATTTACTTGAGTAACGTTTTGGGAAAAAAATTACTTTTAGAGTAGATTTAAAAGTGGGTACTTTTTAATCTCACTCTAAATTTCTAAAGAAAAAAGTTTACTTTTACATCGTTACAATGGGCAGTGTTCCTGTCATTACATTACTGGGTTTAATTTTAATGAATGCGTCATTTATTGAGAGATTATTGAATGGGACTTTTACGACAGTGAAAGTTCACATAGCTGCACGTGCTGTTACAGACTGTCACTCAAGCATAATCCATGCTGCAGCGTCATGCTCTTCAAACTAAGTGAAAAACTTTCTTCACTCCGCACAGTGAAAAAGAATAGTTTTGACATGTATTGCCTTCATTTAACACCAAGACAAGCGGATATTTCAAGATTAAAATTGTAGCTCCAACTTAAGGCAGCATTCTGAGGTAAGATGTGGCTCTAATGATAACGCGGGCTTTTCTGTGACATGGTCATGGTCATTTTCAGGGTGATTCTGTAAATATGGGCTATTGAGTTTTTAAGTGTACATTTTTAAATCAGTGCAGCAATATATCAGTGCGCTTTGTCCCGCGTCCCGCATGTCATGAGCAGTATTTACGCATTTACCCCGTGCCCTCGCAGGGGTACTGGCAACTATCGCAGCTACTTCGGGCAGATTAACTGTATAAATCCAAGTAAACATCCAAGTGTAAATAAATGCCTTTTGCTCTGTCGTTGGCGTGATTGGCAACTGGAGCGTGAACAGACAGCATTTCTGCGCGTGCAAAGAGAGGTGCACGGGGCACACGTGTGAGATGTGCGGGCGTGAAGCGATCGTATGGCGAAGAGAGTGGCTGTGTCCGAAATCGTTTACTCCTTCACTCATTCACTATTTCCTATATAGTTAATGGCAGTTAGTGCACTATATCTCAGAAGTGATTACACGAAATGAGTTAGTGAATTAGGACGCTGACGTATACACTAGGGGTGTAATGGTTAAAATTTCTCACGGTTCAGTTTGTAACACGGTATTAGGTTCATGGTTTCGGTACCTTTCAGTATTTCTGTTCAGGGAAAAAAAATATTACTGCCAAATCCAAAGTAAAAATATTCTATTTGGTAAAAGACACTTCAAGAGATTTGCCCTAACTACAAATCACCATGGTGTTACTACAGTAACCATAGTTTAAACATTGTATTTGTAGTAAAATCATAGTAACCACAAAATGAACATGGTTACTGTCATGGATACAATACTATAGTAAAATCATGGTTACTATATGGAAACTACAGTATTACTATTGTAAAACAATGGTTAATTGTATCAAAACCATGACTTCTGCCAAGAAAACAATGGTGACAGCAGTCATTGTTATTTGGCTACTACAATATTACTATAGTAAAACCATGGTTACTATATGGCTACTACAATATTACTACATAAAACCATGGTTAATTCTATCAAAACCATGTCTTCTGCCAAGAAAACAATGGTGACAGCAGTCATTGTTACTTAGCTACTACAATATTACTATAGTAAAACCATGGTTACTCTATGGCTACTACAGTATTACTACATAAAACTAATTCTTCAAAACCATGATTTCTGCTAAGAAAACCATGGTGACAACAGTCCTTGTTGTTACAGTCATGGTTACTACAATATTGCTTAATTTTCATTAGGGTCCTCAATTTAAAAAATGTTATCTAATTACAAATTCAACATTTTAACTTAATATCTGCATTATTACGCTACATGCATCAACATAAAGTGCATTTCAAACTCAGCTCAACGTATATTCATCGTTCAGAATCTGTACATCACTATAGAAGAAATAAACTTGCTATTAAAATGAAAAGGAGAATGGATGTCGTAACACGACTCAAGTATTTTTTATCATATGTGGAAATCCCACATCGTCATCAGTGTAGTAAGGCCAAGGGCAACATAACTTTGGCTATGAACACCACAAGCGCTTTAGTTCTTGTTTCATGTCTGTCTGAACTAGCACCGTGGGCCTGCTTAAAAACAGAAGGGACTGTGCAGTGCACCAGCTATACGTAAGTTACAACTTAGCCTAGTTGTGGCGTAAATGGGCACTAAGTCACAATTGACACACTACTAAATATTTGAGGGTTGCACCATTAAATTAGGTAGGACATAACCTTATGAATAAACTAAATATTTACGGGAGACTCCGACCAGGAGTAACCAATGGAATAAAAAAGCAGACTGATATTTTATGACATCAATGGAGCTCATGTTTTGCGTGACAGGCAATCCTTTCAACATACATTATGATGTTGACATTTACATTCATTTACATTTACAAGAGAGAGAAAAAATACGCTCTTAAGCGGCTCTTCAGCATGAAACTGTTCTAACGGTGCAGTTTTCCGGGTGCGTCGCCCGGGGTCAAGTTTCAACTCATTCAAAATATATAGGATATTAAAATGAATAAATGTCTTTTTTTCCAGCCTGTTGTATTAGTATTTATTTATTTTAGATACAGTTCCTATATATTGTTATTTACACAGGGCAAATTTACTATTTATCAAAACTACTTTTATTACTTATCCTATTTTAATGGGGATATAATTTATTACAGCTGACAGTTACGTGAGCAAACAAGGTTTGAACATCAACCGTAACCAGATCAAATTGAATTTCACGGCTTTTTAACACTTCTGTGTACAAATTTGAAGGCTGTTTATCAATACAGATAAACGTCATATTACGCGACTACGCATAACTTTACGGAGAGCTTACAACCTACTAGTTAAGTCTTACATTAAGAACAGGTGATGCAACCAAATTAAGCATTGACTTGGTTACAAACTAACTAGTTGTTACTTAGACCTTTGTGTGAACTTTACGTCCCAACTTATGTAAGAATTTATGCACAGCTGCTGCAACCCTACCCGGGGCCAGTTGCACCAGCTATATGTAAGTTTCAACTTAGCCTAGTTGTGGTGTAAATGGGCACCAAGTCACAATTTATGCACTACTAAATATTTGAGCGTTGCACCATTAAATTTAGGTAGAACGTAACCCTGCATATAAACTAAATATTTACGGAAGCCTCCGACCAGGAGTAACGGATGGAATAAAAAAGCAGACTCATTTAACCGTAACAAGATCAAACTGAAATTCATGGCTTCTTGATACATCTGTGTAAAAATTTGAAGCGTGCTTATTGGATCAATGTAAGTAAACGTCATATTATGCGACTATGCATTACTTTACGGAGAGCTTACGACCTACTAGTTAAGAACAGGTGGTGCAACCAAATTAAGCACTGACTTAGTTACAAACTAACTAGTAGTTACTAAGCCCTTAGTGTGAACTTTACGTCTCAACATAAGTGAGACCTTACACACAGCTTGCGCAACCCTATGCAGCAGCTCTGTGCGCACCGCGCGTTATATATCCTCGGGTGATGTCAGCGTAAATAAATAATCAAATATTGATGTATTACCAGTATACGGCACTCGCATCGAGCAATGTCTGCAAACAGTGCCTGTTTTGAAAAGTTTTTTGACCATGTCTGTTGTAATTGACTGCATAAAGAAAAAGTTCCCAGACAGGAGACTTAAATGACGCTGGGCCTTCTCTCTTGCGACTTGTTTTCTCCGCCTGCCATTTTGCCAAATAATGCTTGAAGAACTGTGATGTCATCAACTGATTTAAAAAACTAACAGTTAATAGGACAGCTTCTCTCGGTAGAAAGTTGACCCACGTGAAACACAGGCGGAGTGTGCCCATCTACAGAGCCATACTGGTGCATTAGCGGAAGTTACAATTGCGCATGTCTATTTGGCGCTTTATTTTCTTCGCCAAACTGTCTGATCCAGATACATTATTAAACTAGAGATGAACCATGGAGCAAATGCTTACCGAACCATGCTTGGCAAACCGTATGGTTCGTTTTTTTACCGAGAACCATTACACCCCTAGTATACACTGAGCATCGGAGCTTTGGGGCTGTCACAGAAACATCGTCACAAATGAACTTTTAAAATACTTGGGCTTTATTTGTTATTCTTATTAAATAATTTATTAATATAATAATTCTGTTTGTCATTTTTAATATATATGTTAATATAAAGAGTAAACACATTTTATCAAATGTACATTATTCTATTTATTTGTTATACTTTAGTATCTTTAAACTCCAATACAAGCTGGGTAGTGTTTCTGGGCACATGGCGCCCTCATCAGACCAAATTATCATAACCTACATGTTATAACCGAATATTTAAATCACCCACAGAATTATCACTTCCACTGTGTGCAGTCTCCTGAGTTAAAATAATATCAACTCAGTGAATTATTTAGTCAATAAAGAATTCTTCAGCTTAATGGCAAAATTCTGTATAAATATAAATAAAGAGTACATTTTAAAATGTATCTGTATGTTTTGCCTCTCTATATGTTGTTATTTTAATCAAGTAATGATTTGTCAAAAAGTAATTTAATACATTCAGCATGAAATAAAACATTGCAGGAGTGAAGAAAGCAGTAAACTGGCATCTCTCTCTCACCGTAATAATTACTAGAAAGGCTTCCAAACCTCTCTTCTTATTGACAAATTCATCCAGATCTGACAAGAGCCCTTAAAGTGATAGCTCACCCAAAAATTCTCATTATTTACTCACCCTCATGCCATCACAGATGTATATGACTTTCTTTCATCTGCTGAATACAAATGAAGATTTTTTTGAAGAATTACTTAGCTCTTTTGGTCCATACAATGCAAGTGAATGGGTGGCAACATTTTAAAGCTAAATAAAAAATAAGAAAAATCACATTAGTCAGCATAAAAGTAAACATAAGACTCCAGTGGTTAAATCAATATCTTCAGAAGCGATGTGCTAGGTGTGGATGAGAAACAGATCACTTTCACATTCTTCTTCTTGTGTTTTTGGTGATTCTCTGCATATTGCCCCCTGCTGGGCAGCGAGAAGAATGTCTAGCAAAAAATGACAAATATTGATCTGTTTCTCACCCACACCTATCATATCACTTCTGAAGATATGGATTTAACTACTGGAGTCATATGGATTACTTTTATGATTCCTTTATTTGCTTTTTGGAGAATAAACATTTTGGTACCCATTCACTTGCATTGTACTGACCTACAGAGGTGAAATATTCTTCTAAAAATCATGATTTTTTTTTCTTTTTCTTCCCAATTTGGAATGCACAATTCCCAATGCACTATATGTCCTCGTGGTGGCGGAGGACGAATCTCAGTTGCCTCTACGTCTGAGACCGTCAACCCACGCATCTTATCACGTGGCTTTTTGAGCACGTTACCGTGGAGACATACCACGTGTGGAGGCTTCACGCCATCCACTGTGGCATCCACGAACAACTCGCCATGTCCCCCACCGAGCACGAACCGCATTATACCCCATGTGACTCTACCCTCCCTAGCAGCTGGGCCAATTTGGTTGCTTAGGAGACCTGGCTGGAGTCACTCACATTAGATGTTAGAGACTGACAGTCTCAGTCACAATTCACTTTCAAAATATGGAGAAAAAAAAAAACATTCACTGAAAGTAAATAGTGGCAGGCTAACATTCTGTCTAATATATATTTATTGTGTTGCATGGAAGAAAGAAATTCATACGGGTTTGGAACAACATGATGGTGAATGATGACAGAATTTCCATTAATAATAATAATTCTGTAATACATGTTCAATGTGTATTATGTAATGGAATATAGGGGAGTTAACGTCCATTATG
Source organism: Myxocyprinus asiaticus (assembly GCF_019703515.2). Classification (NCBI taxonomy): domain Eukaryota; kingdom Metazoa; phylum Chordata; class Actinopteri; order Cypriniformes; family Catostomidae; genus Myxocyprinus; species Myxocyprinus asiaticus. Next base: position 18,506,980 of record NC_059361.1, read on the forward strand.
CCATTTGTGAAAGTAACGAGTTACTCACTACTTGAGTACCCTTTTAATTGGATACTTTCTTACTCAAGTAATTATTTATGCTAATACTTTTACTGAAGTACAGCTTTAGGCTACTCTACCCACCTCTGCACAAAGTGCAAACATTCACTGATGCTCAAGAAGGCAACACACTACTATTATGTAAATACCTGTTATGTAGATTCTGAAGGGCAGTACTAAATAAAAAAAAGATCTTTTATCTCTTATATTTGTATAAATTCTGAAAGTGGTGTGAAGATTTATGAGACAAAAGGGGAATGCAAATTTGTGCACTCAACTATGCAGTATATATATATTAAACACCCGATTAATGAGCTATCAGCTGTCTTTTCTTTGGCTTTCTATCTTGTTTTTGAACAACAATCTAAATCGAGTAATTCTGTGATGTGGCATCTAAAACAGCCATTTGGCTCCTAAATGTTTCAGTTTAGGAGCCAATGGCTCCTTAGTCATTTTTTTAGTCTGGAGCCCTGTATTCATTATCCCTGGAGATCTCCTTGTTCACAACTTTCTGTTCTTAAGGAATTTCCTATTGATATGGCCCAGCAATTTATTCTGCTCTCTCTGGAAAGGCAGGGAAGGAAGAGAGACATCTAGAGGAAACTGTCAGAGCGAGTAGGGGATCCTCGAGACCACGTCAACGGATACCCGGCAGGAACTCTTGATGAATAGACACTGACTGTCTCGTATGTCTGCTTTACCATCCCAAGTTTTCCGGTGGTGTCTATTCTCAAACTAGACACACATTCTGGAGTGTAGTTACACCGTAGATCACTTGTAAGTGACCTTTCAGAACTAAATGAGATATGGTCTGGATAGACTGCATAAAATGGGCAGTTAGGTTGCATCTTCCTCCATCTGTCTCTTATTGAGGGAAGTGTGGTAGCGTTGTGCTTCACACTGGTTCTTTCTGGTGCACCATTGGAGAGGAGCATAACTCAGTCAGGAAATGAGCACAAGGAGATGACAGGCCCATGAATCAACCCCACTTTGAGGAGATGGGTCAGTATCAAACACACACAGTGTGTTAAAATACCTAATGTTGTCTAAGCGAACATCAGAGGAAACGCATTCACTCCCCTGTCCTCTGACGCCCTCACATATTCTAAGAATTCAATCCCCTTTAATAATTCAGTGCTCATTATGAAGTGAACCAAACTAAATGCCAGATGTAATAACTGAAAAGGCATTTTTGTAGCATAGTTTAAAAGAATCATTATGCTACAGTTTTATGCTGTATACTGTACACTAGAATTCTTTAGAGTTTTGTTTCAAAATGAGGTTAGATGCTTTTTGAGCTTTTAGCACTGGGAGTTTTACATTCTGATTTGGAGTATATTTATTTTTCAGAAATAAATCTGCCTCCTTCGCCTCCTTTGAGAGCCCTGATGTGGTCAGAGCTCAAGGGCCGTACTTTTTCTGTTCTATGTAGTCTATGCATGCCTACACACATATGCCTAGACACGTTTATGTAGCCTACACACATTCCTGGGTTAACTCGATCTTCTGTCTGCAATGGCTCCCATTTTTTGACATCAATGTTATAGTGGACTTGCAACCACACTGTATTGCGTAATATATTGTATCAGTGATGTTTGTATTTGGATATTTACTCTCTAATATGTTAAAGTTGAAGTCAGAAGTTTACATACGCCTTAGCCAAATACATAATACAAATACAGTTTTTCAAAATTCCTGACATTTAATCATAGAAAACATTTCCTGTCTTAGGTCAGCTAGGATCACTACTTTATTTTAATAATGTGAAATGTCAGAATAATAGTAGAAAGAATGATTTATTTCAGCTTTTATTTCTTTCATCACATTCCCAGTGGGTCAGAAGTTTACATACACTTTGTTTGTATTTGGTAGCATTGCCTTTAAATTGTTTAAATTGGGTCAAACATTTTGGGTAGCCTTCCACAAGCTTCTCACAACAATTTGCTGGAATTTTGGCCCATTCCTCCAGACAGAACTGGTGTAAATGAGTCAGGTTTGTAGGCCTCCTTGCTCGCACATGCTTTTTCGGTTCTGCCCACAAATTTTCTATTGGATTGAGGTCAGGGCTTTGAAATGGCCACTCCAAAACCTTGACTTTGTTGTCCATAAGCCATTTTGCCACAACTTTGGAGGTATGCTTTGGGTCATTGTCCATTTGGAAGAACCATTTGCGACTGAGCTTTGTCTAAAGATGTTGCTTCAATATATCCCCATAATTTTCCTTCCTCAGGATGCCATCTATTTTGTGAAGTGCACCAGCCCCTCCTACAGCAAAGCGCCCCCACAACATGATGCTGCCACCCCCATGCTTTACGGTTGGGATGGTGTTCTTCGCCTCACCCTTTTTCCTCCAAACATAATGGTCATTATGGCCAAACAGTTCAATATGTGTTTCATTAGACCAGAGGACATTTCTCCAAAAAGTAAGATCTTTGTCCCCATGTGCACTTGCAAACTGTAGTTTGGTTTTTTTATGCTGGTTTTGGAGCAGTGGCTTCTTCCTTGCTGAGCAGCCTTTCAGGTTATGTTGATATAGGACTCGTTTTACTGTGGTCCTTTGCTGTTGTTCTGGGATTGATTTGCACTTTTCACACCAAACTACGCTCATATCTAGGAGACAGAATGCGTCTCCTTCCTGAGCAGTATGATGGCTGCGTGGTCCCATGGTGTTTATACTTGCATGCTATTGTTTGTACAGATGAACGTGTTACTTTCAGGCATTTGGAAATTGCTCCTAAGGATGAACCAGACTTGTGGAGGCCCACAATTTTTTTCTGAGGTCTTGGCTGACTTCTTTAGATTTTCCCATGATGTCAAGCAAAGAGGTACTGAGTTTGAAGGTAGGTCTTAAAATACATCCACAGGTACACCTCCAATTCAGTACACCTCCTATCAGAAGCTAATTGACTAATTGTCTAAAGGCTTGACATAATTTTCTGGAATTTTCCAAGCTGCTTTAAGGCACAGTTAACTTAGTGTATGTAAACTTCTGACCCACTGGAATTGTTAATATAATAATTGATATAGTCAATTAAAAGTGAAACAATCTGGGGGCCTGGGTAGCTCAGTGGTAAAATACACTGGCTACCACCCCTGGAGTTCGCTAGTTCGAATCCCAGGGCGTGCTGAGTGACTCCAGCCAGGTCACATGGGGTAAACTCCTTGTGGTCGCTATAATGTGGTTCGTTCTCGGTGGGGCACGTGGTGAGTTGAGCGTGGTTGCTGCGGTGGATGGCGTGAAGCCTCCACGCGCTATGTCTCCGTGGCAACGCGCTCAACAAGCCACGTGATAAGATGCGCGGGTTGACTGTCTCAGACGTGGAGGCAACTGGGATTTGTCTTCCACCACCCGGACTGAGGCGAATCACTACGCGACCACGAGGACTTAAAAAAGCACATTGGGAATTGGGGAAAAAAAAAAAAAGTGAAACAATCTGTCCGTAAACAATTGTTGGGAAAATTACTTGTGTCATGCACAAAGTAGATGTCTAAACTATAGTTTTATAATATTAAATCTGTGGAGTGGTTTTAATGACTTCAGCCTAAGTGTATGTAAACTTCTGACTTCAACTGTATATATCTGATCATATATTCAAATTAGATATGGCCAAAAATATTATCACGATATTCTTTTTCATATCGTTCGATATCATGATATACATTCACATTTGCACATTGCAAATGTTTTTTTTATTTCCAAGTTGGCAGAGGAAAAGAAGAAGAAGAAGAAGAAAAATCCAAAATAGTCTGTACAAAACTGCACTGGGGCCTCAGAGACAGCCAAAGGAGTTGTGTCTGAGGGATCTTCTACCAAAATATACAAATATTTATAGAGTTTATCAATCAAGTGCAGTTGGATATGAATATTAAAAGATCATCTGTTCGTTTTGAAGCAATAATGACAGCATATAATTTTTACATTCAAATTATTTTAATATTTTGTTACATACATATAACAAGTGTGGGAGCCTAGAAGCCTTTGTGTCTGAGGAATGATACTGTATGGGGGTTCAAGGGTATCCCCTGAGAGAAAATTTGTAAATGAAAAAGTCTGAATGGACCGTTTTTATATTTTCATTAAAGAAAGACTAGGCTACAGACTAATAATTTTCTTGTCATTTCTTATCATCCATGCCAGAAATGATGACATCTGATTAATTTCACAAAATTAGAACAGAAATCTATTTGTTTATTATTAAAGGCTCATAACATGCTGATTAATAAAGCTAAATTTAGAAGGAAAAACGTTATGGTCTAAAGGCACTCTGGAACTGCATTAACTAATGCGGCACTTCATGTCTACTCGCATGCGGGGAAAAGAGGCAACGCGTGCAGAGCGGGACAGGGCATAAATGACTCGTGTTCGGTACTAGAGAAAAATATTCAAGAATACAGCGCAGAAAGATCAGATCTGGTGGACCCCGACCGCGGTGACTGGCATAGCCTAATCGTTAGCAAGGCAGCTAACGTAAGCAACTTCACACAGTCTGAGAACGCTGAACTGCTTGCGTTATTAGCGACACACAACTGATCGTCTAGATGTAGAACACAGGCTTAATATTGAAAATTACTCAAAAGCTTCTCATCGATATCATGGATTTTTTTATTGCGATATATTTTAAGATTGTTTTATCGCCAAGCCCTAATTCGAATTACCTCTTATTTAGTCTGTCTTGCAATATTAAAGTCTGATTCAGTGCTTGGGCTCACATCCAGAGGATTGATGATGACTTCTAAAAGGGGCATTCACTTTGACATCAGATTGCAGTGACAGAGCATCCTGAAGTCATTTTAAATGAGAGTTACCGATTTCCAGCGACCTGAGCGACAGTGACCATTGGTGATGCAACAAAGTAGAAACAGAGCTGAACTTCATGTAACTGAGCAGCATTTATCAATGGGAGTGCAGACAGTGATCATCATTTACCTACCCTCATTTTGTTCCAAACCTGTATAACTTTTTTCCTCTGTCAAAAACCTATGTGAGATGCTACGCATAATGTTAACCTTAGTCACCATTCTCTTTTTTCTATATGATCAAAGTGAATGTTGACTGAGACTCATTCTGTCTATCATCTCTTTTTGTGTTCCACAGAGTAAAGAGTCATACCGGTTCGGAACAATATGAAGGTAAGTAAATGATGACAGAATTTGTATTTTTTGGGTGAAATATACCTTTAACTGTATGTATGAACAGGCTTAAGCCATGGTGGAGACTAGGGATAGGTAATAGTAAGGGATTGGTAATAGTAATCTTGTAGTTAAGTATTCTAACCCATTAAAAATGAGTTGGCTTTTTATAATATGCACTCTGCCCATGTTCGGAGATACTGGTCAGATAAGCTTCCGAGTTTCTCGTGCCACTTCACATTTTCTTTCCACCATAAAAACAGATCTTCCTTTGGTATTCATGACTCCAACAAGAAGCGAATACCAATAGAGCGGAATTCAATAAGATTCAAAATATTACAAGTACTGCCACATTTGGCTTTGCTTGAAAGCACAGACTCGAAGATATCTACTTCTCTCATCCAACACCTCTAAGACACATCCATTCACAGCGCCCAGAGTAGACTAATGGTAACTGCGAGATTTGGTGAGAAATTGAGAGGGAAAGTAGAGTATGATTCAGCGTTGCCCACGGCAGGAAAATGCGTAAAAGGAAAATCAATTTGAAACATTCAAGTAGTGTTTTAAATAGTCAACTAGCTGGTGCAGAACAAGTTAGTCAGTTACTTGTGCACATTACTAGTGGAGATGCTTACGTGTTCACAAGTTCTTTTATTCAAATTGATCCCTATTTATGAGGAGTTTCTCTCTTTCTTTCTGGACCTTTCATGTACCATAACTGTACACGGACCAAAATCAACAAGTATTACACTTATTGAGCTATATTTTCACAAAGCTTCTTCCAGGAACACTTCAAAGAGGTGACGTCTGCGCACTGATCAGTACACTGCCTAGTCAAACCCTCATAAATGGCTGCTCACGAGCGAGTCGTTTCTGCAGTGCTGAGCAGCCCTACTTCTGTCTGCACGCTGGTTGTGGCTTAAACAAGGCTGCAGATTGTTTCGAAAGTGCGAGAATGCCAGGCTTGGGCTTAATACTGACGCTCGTGCCAAAAGCACCAAGGACCACTTTTTTTTCTCGCCACTGGTTCAGACCGGAATTTTTGTATTTAAACACAAAACATGTAATATGTGCTCACTGCGCAGAAAGTTCTGTGGATTTCCACAGAATTGGAACACCCATAATTCACAAAGATGAACACATCCTCTGCCTGTGTTTTTGTTAATAAATATTTAGGATAATTTGAATATGCTTTCAGCTACCAATAAGAGTGATTGTCCTCTCTACTCTGTTTAACACATTTTTACTATATTTACATATCTTAATATCACAGAGTAAAAAGGTAAAAAGCAAAAAAAAAAAAAAAAAAAAAAAAAAAAAAATTAGCACTTAGAAATTGCTAAAAAAGTTTTCAGACAGTCTGTGCCTTCCTTTTGAGTTAGAATGTTTAAGTTTGGTCTAGCTCATATTGAACACTGGTTGTTTTTACATTTAGTTCTTGGTGACTTTGTGCAAATATACTGCCTCAGTGAAATTAAAGGAATATTTAAGGTTAAATATAACTTAAGTTGTATCAATGGCATCTATGGCTTTTTGTAGAATACCACAGAGAATAATGTTGACTTTGCATCAGTGTGTTAAAAGCTGGCAGCACCGCAAATCGCACCGTTTCTAAAGTAAAACCATAACACTCATTGTACATCTTGACTGCTGTGATAGAATCACTTACCAACCTTGTCTATGCAAAGATATGGCCAATCTTTCAACTCAGCTAATAAACCTAGTTTCTTTCGCTTTATAAGGATACCAGGAAGGTATGTGTCGTAACTATCGGTCTGTAATGGATATAATCAGAAGTTTATCCACCTTCAAAAGTAGTCCCACCTCAAAAGGATGATTTGGGCAACTATACAGCTTACATAAACCAGCTTCTTTTTACTGAAGAATTCTTGTAAGTGCTTTAAGTGTTTTCTTTGGAATGCATTGTCCCGTAGACTTCCACTCTGTGTATTTCTGACTTAAATGTGCGAACACATGTAAAGTAAATGAACAAGTCAAAAGATTAAGAAACAGTGATGACTTTTATTTTGAAATTCTCCACAGTCCAATGCATTCTAGAGCGTGCAATGGTGAAAACTAAAAACAACATATTAAGTAGAAAATGAGCTCTGAATTATCACGAAAAGACAAATGAAAGTTACAACAAATAAAATAACAGCAGTATATTTAAAATCGGCAAGAAGTATAGCTAAGCAGTACACACTAATCTGTATAATTTATTCATAACGCAAAGCATTAAGGGGTACTTGAGTGCCGCTTCTTATAACAGTATTATTTGACACAGATCGCACACCTTGCTGAATAATGCGCATGCCTGACAGAAACGAAGGAAATAAGTTATAGTTACTTTGTGGCTATTTGAGCCTTTGAGGCTTATTTTGTGTAAAGGATAGCAGAAACAGCACTTGACAAATCATTAGGTCTTGTTTTCTCAAGAATAATCTGCTGGGGAATGAATTCAGAAACTGTCGATATAAAGACGCAAAAACCTCACACAGAGTGAAAATATGAGCAATTAATCTGGAAAATAACCAAACCATCCTACCTGCAAAGATATCTGCTCTCTAAAAGGTGTGTTTATTCTTTATATTTGTTTACAAATGTATATTTTGAGGTGTTGTGTTTATATTTTGTTGCTCTAAATAAACATTTACACACATGGATAGTTGAAATTTAATTTCAACCATTGTTAGCCATGTCCTATTCTATTAAAACTAAATCTAAATGTGTGTAAAATCTAAAACTGTTTTAAACAGCATTTTCTTATTTTGTGTTAATTTAATGGGTAACATTTATGGTTGTATTTGTTAACGTTAGTTAACTACTGTACATTAGTTAACATGAATTAACACTGAATCTCAATTAATGTTAATTTCTACTAGGGCTGGGCGATATATGGAATATTCAAGATATTATCACGATAATTTGGTTGATGATATAACATTAAGCAATATCGTGAATATCATGATGATTTTAACGTGCTTTTTATTTTGCCATGAAGTTTGATTAAAAAGTGCATCGGTAGGCTAATTTCACTATCCTTCTAGGAAGCATAAATAATCAAAATAACACCAAAATGGCAATATGGTCATATGTGAATATGAAATTGTAATGGGCTGCAATAAAAGACAGATAAACACGGTCTGTGTGCGCTTCAGAAGGGGTGACAGGCTGTTCTGTGAATGCTCTGGAATCATGCGTGTTTTTACCGCTTTTAGAGCAGTTCACATGCATTGTGAAAGAAATAAAGTTCTGAATATGTTCAAACATTGGGGCAATTACAAACTTTAGAAGCTGCTACAAATTATTATACAAATCTACTAAGGTGGCACAGTATAACAGAATTGGAGCGGACAACAGCGCTTCACCAGATGCGGTGCATTGTAAACTACACACTGCAATTTCGGTGTCAAAATAAAAGCTCCATGTCAAGTGCAAAATAAAAGCTCCAGGTTAAGGCAAAGTAAATAGGAAAGAAATGTATTGCTCTTAAATAAAACAAATCTAATCCTCAAAATAATAATGATAATTTAGTATTATAATAATAAACTTGACTGGGTCCTGCAGTAATAATTTAGTATCATGCAATATTCAACCGGATTTTCAAAAAAATAAGTGGAGTAGTTTTTGCACACCTTGTTCATTTACAAAACATTTTTTAAATAAAAATATATGAAGGTAAATAATGCTCTTTTATTAAGCTACTATGTATCATTGTATATAAAATATAAATATAAAAGTGTATATCAATGACAGTGATTGGATCTCATTCTCCCTTGTGTTCATTTAGTGCAAAACTGTAGGGAAACATGCCTTTTTTATTTTTAAATAGATTTTATCTAATGCCTTTAAAATATTGAATCTATTACTGTTTGCATGAAATTATGGTTCCTCTGATTAAAAAAATAAATAAATCAGTGGTGAGCCATTTCAGAGCAAATACACAATTATCGAGATATATATTGAATATCATCAATAGGCTGATAAATATTGAGATATTATTTTTGAAGCCATATCACCCAACCCTAATTTCTATATATACTTGTCAATTTTTAACATTTACATTAGTTAATAGAATATGAACAAACAATAAAACATTTTATTTTTATAAATTGACATTAGCCAAGATAAATAAATGCTGGAAAATTGTACGATACATTGTAATGATACCTAATGAAAACCTTATTATAAAATGTTACCCAGTAATTATCATACTTGCAGTTCACATGAACTCATATTAATTGAGACATTGGTTTATTTGTACTTCTAGATAAAAAGTTGAAAGGCGATCAAAATAAGGTGATAAAATGGTGACTTGTCACAGCACCTGAAATACACACATTCCCTTATGCATGCATGTATATTTTAACATACGTCTTCATGTTGGGAAAAAAAGCTATTGGACACGTTATTTGTCATCTACCAATCTATACCGTGTATTGCTTCTTTTTTTAGTGCTTTCTATTAAACAAATCTACTCATCACATTTGCACTTTGCAGTGGTTCTATGGATGTTTTAAAGTTATGACAATTTACGCACCGGGGGGGCCATTTTTATGATTTCGCCTAGGACCCCACAAACCCACAGGCCGGCCCTGATCCCACCATGAGTTTGTTTCATACTGTACAGCACAGTGTCTGTGGGGAGTTGAACACTCTCTCACACACACAGATGACACACACACTCTCTCACACACACAGATGCGCACTGTGTAGTGTGGAAATGAAGAGTAATGACAGTTGGGATTTGACTGTTGTTGTGCTGTATCTCTGGAGAGATACAGTACACACAGGTAGAGAGAGAAAGAGAGAGGGAAATGGCCTGTTTTCTCTATAGAACAGTGAAGCTCTTATCATCGTGGGAGAGGGAGAGATTGACCGATTAGGGATGAGAGATGGCCAGACCCACAGAGAGTAAGAGAAAAAGAGAAAGGGAGGGAAAAACCGAAAGCATTTAGATGAAAGGAAAGGGATGAGCTCAAGTGTGGCGAAAGGCTCTTGTATGCACCCAGTGTCCAAAATTAAAGAGTTCAAATTGTGTTTTGGTGAAATTCTTACCAGTTAGCTGGTACTTTTATAAGGAACTGCAACATAATACATAATAAAATCATATTGTAAGACTAATAATCTGATACTCAGTAATGTAAGTGATGTGAGTCACTCAAATCAAACTAAACTACTAAAGAATATATCTGTTATGACTTGCCCGTCTTCTAATGACTTTTATCTCAGTGGAAAATGTACAATGAGAAGGTTATTTGGGATGCCTTTAACTCCTGGTATCCCCATAACTCATTGTGGAAATACATAATACACTTGATTCTTTGCATTAAGCCACCAAAATAAAAAATATTAGATACAATCTGCTTCACACTAGCTTGAATATGATGCTGTGAGTCTGCCAAATATAGCCTATCCAAATTATTTGATAGTATTTGACACTTTTTTTATGGGTCAAAGAAAGGAGACCGTTCATCAACGTGCACATCGAGGCCAGTTATGGTCTTTAGCCGTTGTATACATGCATGATAGACGAAGGTGAGCTACAATCACACTGTGTACAATCGTACTGGGAATAATACCTCTGTCGTTAATATCAGTCTCCGGGTTGTTAACCTGTCACGTTCATTTTAAGCGTGCCACACACGTGCATCTGATCAGATCGGGAGCGGCATTAAGACAATCACTGTGAATTCATTTTTATTTCCTTGTTCAGCCTTTGGTGGATTTACAACTTATCTAACTACAGTGTTTGCAGTGTTTTTAAGCAAAATCTAAATTTCTCGATTTAAAAGAAAGCGTGTCAAAGAATTAGAAAAATCGGAAAAACCACGCAGCCCAACTTTGGGTTAAACACTATTAAATGTCAAAAGCCATATTTGAAGAAGCTATTGTCCCAAGGTCGGTTCTTTCGTTGGGCCAGTCACATCGAGCTATTACACATCCATAACACGTTCACAAATGGTCAAAACACGTCATTGCTTTGCGAAAAAATTTCTCCATGACAAGCACATTTTGAGAGTTTATGCGCCTATCAAGCATTTCCATTTAGGTTTTCCTAAGTACAAATGTAAAATTTGTAGAAAAATAGTTGGATGGAAATCCAGCAAATGACCTGTGCTGTTAGTCGCTAAAATGGAAGGAGAAAACTAAATAATCCAATTATCATAAGAAGAAAAATATAAAAATGTTATAAATGTAATGCAAAATATAGTTTCACGCGCAATAAGAAATGTTTATGCCCAGTATTTTTTTCAATTAACTTGCCATTGTCAAGTGTGACAAAGTTAATTTTGGACACTGTATGCACCTTTGGTTTCTATCTGGTTTTATTTTTCGCCTTGATGTCCCTGGCTTTCAGACGCCCATTACCTCAGTTTCTTTCTTTTTAAGTGTATCTCTTTCTTTTCCTGTGTTGAGTCTATCAGTCTGACATAGTTACACGTTTTGGTCATGCTAGCTTAAAGAAAGTCCTTGGAGAGGCTAGATTGTCTAGTAAAGATTCAAAAAACTTTGAGGGTTGTGTGTGTGTGAGAGAGAGAGATTGATAGAGGTTTTCTACAAACAGAGAAAAGCCTCATTTTCATGAACAAGGTCAGGGATATAAATTAGACTGTGTGAGATAGGCGAGCGAGGCTTTGGCCACAAACATTGGTCGTGTTTTACTCTCCCACAGTTGATGAGGATGAGCAATCCTCACATCTCCTCCCCTGTCCACACTCTTTGAAAGATGACTGGACTGTGAAGTGGTCTGAACTATGCATTGAGCTTCATGAATTCCTGCACAGATCAGCAGTATAAACATACACACAGTCACGCTCATGTAGGGGTGCGCCATTCATCTGGTTCCCACGTCTCATTCTCACAGGAATGTTACTAGCCCTGTAGGGAGCATTCAGACACATCTGTTCAAACTAGGGATGTGCGCTACGACTAATTTGACTGTCGTTTAAATGGAAGTTTTGTAACCGACAAGTCGACTAGTCTAAAGAGAAACCAACCTTCAGAAAACAGTAAAAAAAAAAAAAAAAAAAAATGTATTAGACCCATTTAAAATACTTAATCTATTCCAAATCCGATGCTAAATTCCACTGAAAAGGGGCATTTATCTGCAACATCCTCCCCTTGAATTATGATCATTGTACATTAAATATAGAACATGACACGCATTCACTGAATCAACATTAGTGAATATTTAATAGACATATTTATTGAAAACAATTGAATGAATAGTGCAGGATTAATGGAACAACCCTAAAAGCCTGTTCTAAACGGAAATCACCAAGTAAAAGTTACTTAACATATTAAAATAGTCAGGACATTGTTGAAAATAATTAACAGGTAGACTAAGCCAAATCTATGAGAGAGAAAAAAATGGCTGAAAAGTCACGCGTATTTCACGACGTGCAGTCGTGCATTAGCCATTGATCTAATATGACAGCTGTTCGGTAAAGAACGTTAACCAATAACAGTTACGATGTAAAAAAAAAAAAAAAAAAGTAGCTATAGGATAGAAAAAATAGGCCTGTGATGTAGCCTACAATAAACCTAATATATAATATTTCTGTCACAGGAGCACATACACTATATTGCCAAAAGTATTCGCTCATTTGCCTTTAGACGCATATGAGCTTAAGTGACATCCCATTCTTAATCCATAGAGTTTAATATGACGTTGGCCCACCCTTTGCAGCTATAACAGCTTCAACTCTTCTGGGAAGGCTTTCCACAAGGTTTAGGGGTGTGTTTATGGGAATTTTTGACCATTCTTCCAGAAGCGCATTTGTGAGGTCAGACACTGATGTTGGACGAGAAGGCCTGGCTCGCAGTCTTTGCTCTAATTCATCCCAAAGGTGCTCTATCGGGTTGAGGTCAGGACTCTGGGCAGGCCAGTCAAGTTCTTCCACACCAAACTCGCTAATCCATGTCTTTATGGACCTTGCTTTGTGCACTGGTGCGCAGTCATGTTGGAACAGGAAGGGGCCATCCCCAAACTGTTCCCACAAAGTTGGGAGCATGGAATTGTCCAAAATCTCTTGGTATGCTGAAGCATTCAGAGTTCCTTTCACTGGAACTAAGGGGCCAAGCCCAGCTCCTGAAAAACAACCCCACACCATAATCCCCCTCCACCAAACTTCACAGTTGGCACAATGCAGTCAGACAAGTACCGTTCTCCTGGCAACCGCCAAACCCAGACTCGTCCATCAGATTGCCAGATGGAGAAGCGTGATTCGTCACTCCAGAGAACGCGTCTCCACTGCTCTAGAGTCCAGTGGCGGCGTGCTTTACACCACTGCATCCGACGCTTTGCATTGCACTTGGTGATGTATGGCTTGGATGCAGCTGCTCGGCCATGGAAACCCATTCCACGAAGCTCTCTACGCACTGTTCTTGAGCTAATCTGAAGGTCACATGAACTTTGGAGGTCTGTAGCGATTGACTCTGCAGAAAGTCGGCGACCTCAGCGCACTATGCGCCTCAGCATCCGCTGACCCCGCTCCGTCATTTTACGTGGCCTACCACTTCGTGGCTGAGTTGCTGTCATTCCCAATCGCTTCCACTTTGTTATAATACCACTGACAGTTGACTGTGGAATATTTAGTAGTGAGGAAATTTCACGACTGGACTTGCTGCACAGGTGGCATCCTATCACATTACCACGCTGGAATTCACTGAGCTCCTGAGAGCGGCCCATTCTTTCACAAATGTTTGTAGAAGCAGTCTGCATGCCTAGGTGCTTCATTTTATACACCTGTGGCCATGGAAGTGATTGGAACATCTGAATTCAATTATTTGGATGGGTGAGCGAATACTTTTGGCAATATAGTGTATTTTTAAAGAGGCTGCGCTTAAATTACTGTCATATTAATGTTACATATTTTAAATACAATACAAATATTATTTAAAAAAGAGGATATCTGGAGCAGATACAAAGTTTAATTTCACCTCAGGCTGTGCGTGCATCTTACCTCTCTCACTCGCGGTGCGTGCAGGAAATGACCTCTTGCTAGACAAGCAAACTCAGCAAAGTAGTCATGAAATCACTTCAGTGGTGGTGCAGGAACAGATTTCCAAACGTTTGAAAGTCCCTATGGATGTTTTCACATTTGAGTCTTCTTTACATCTGTGCATGCTTGTATGTTATTTTTCGTCATGAAATACGCAAAACTTTTCAGCGCATTTTTTTTCTCTCTCATAGATTTGGCTTAGTCTTCCTGTTAATTATTTTCAACAGTTTCCTGACTGTTTTAATATGTTAAGTAACTTTTACGTGGTGAATTCAGTGTAGAACAGGCTGGGTTGCTCTATTGGTCCTGCACTATTCATTCAGTTGTTTTCAATAAATATGCCTGTTAAATATTCACTAATGTTGATTCAGTGAATGCGTGTCATGTTCTATATTTAATGTACAATAATGATAATGCAAGGTAAGCACGTCGCAGATAAATGCCGCTTTTCAGTGGAATTTAGCTTTGGATTTGGAATAGATTAAGTATTTTAAATGGGTCGCATAAACACATTTTTTTTGACTGTTTTCTGAAGATTGGTTTCTTTTAGATTAGTCGACTAGTCGGCTTAAAAATTTCCGTTTAAACATTAGTGAAATTAGTCGTTCAGCACATCCCTAGTTTCATATCAGGAAACAAACCGGCCATATTTTCCTTCAGATATTTTATATTTTCTTTATCCACAAAGTCCCATGACACTTTATGGGCAATGTGGGCGGAACTTCCGGTTAAGCATAAACAATCGTTATGTTATGTACTAACGCAGCATTAAAAATGACAGAAACTTGAAAACAAATAATCACAGAATTATAGCGAGGTGATATTGTTCTTCCTCACCTATCTGCTAATGATTATGGATTTCAGGATGATGGCCAAATATCGCAAATTTAGAAGCATTTTAGTTATTTTGTTGAGTCTTTATCCATCCTTGGAAGAACCTGAGCCATGACACGCAAGTAGATACCGGCTACACACAACATACACCAACCAATCACACTTCCGCTAGCCAACCAGAAATTCCACCCACATAGCGAAATACAGTGGACTCATTAAGAATATTGTGGATAGAAATGACTAAAAACACAAAGAGCCTATTTAAGCGTTTTATTTATGGATCATTATTTTTATTTATGTCATTTTATTTTTAACATTGCTTTGAGATGTTAAGTTTCTTGAGGAACGTTATAACAGTAATCATAATAATAACAATAACAACAACAACAATAATATAATAAGAAGTTAAAAGAGAAAATTATATAAGATGAGGTTTTCATTGATAAAGTATTTAATTCACTGACTGAATTTCTCAAAATTACACATTGCGACATGGCTTAATATATAATAAAATTTTATTGATTTTTCAGAAACATTTAACTATACCGTGATATACACTGGCTGCCAAAAGTTTGGAATAATGTATAGATTTTGCTCTAATGGAAAGAAATTTGTACTTTTATTCACCAAAGTGGCATTCAACTGATCACAATGTATAGTCAGGACATTAATAATGTGAAAAATTATTATTACAATTTGAAAAAAAATTTTTTTCAGAACTTCTTAAACTTCTTCAAAGAGTTCTCATCAAAAAATCTTCCATGTGCAGTGATGACAGCTTTGCAGATCCTTGGCATTCTAGCTGTCTGTTTGTCCAGATACTCAGGTGACATTTCACCCCACGCTTCCTGTAGCACTTGCCATAGATGTGGCTGTCTTGTCGGGCACTTCTCACGCACCTTACAGTCTAGCTGATCCCACAAAAGCTCAATGGGTTTAAGATCCATAACACTCTTTTCCAATTATCTGTTGTCCATTGTCTGTGTTTCTTTGCCCACTCTAACCTTTTCTTTTTGTTTTTCTGTTTCAAAAGTGGCTTTTTCTTTGCAATTCTTCCCATAAGGCCTGCACCCCTGAGTCTTCTCTTTACTGTTGTACATGAAACTGGTGTTGAGCGGGTAGAATTCAATGAAGCTGTCAGCTGAGGACATGTGAGGCGTCTGTTTCTCAAACTAGAGACTCTGATGTACTTATCCTCTTGTTTAGTTGTACATCTGGCTTTCCACAACTCTTTCTGTCCTTGTTAGAGCCAGTTGTCCTTTGTCTTTGAAGACTGTAGTGTACACCTTTGTATGAAATCTTCAGTTTTTTGGCAATTTCAAGCCTTCATTACTCAAAACAATGATTGACTGATGAGTTTTTAGAGAAAGTTGTTTCTTTTTTGCCATTTTTGACCTAATATTGACCTTAAGACATGCTAGTCTATTGCATACTGTGGCAACTCAAAAACAAACACAAAGACAATGTTAAGCTTCATTTGTGATCAGTTGAATGCCACTTTGGTGAATTAAAGTACCGATTTCTTTCCATAAGAGCAAAATCTGTACATTATTCCAAACTTTTGGCCGCCAGTGAATATAGTTATTGTGGTATAAAATTACTCATTGTGATATAGGATTTTGGTCATATCACCCACCCCTATATCATGGCATTTACGTAGTACTCCAAATTACTTAAAAGAATACCATGTTACTTCCATGACACATTTCCAAATTCATGGTAGTCCCATGGTACTTTTTTGTTATTTTTTTTTCCAAACAAACCTTTGGGAAAGGAAATAAAGTATGTCTTTTGTGTATTTTCATATTCTCATATACTCTGATGAGCCACAACATTCAAACCGCTGACAGGTGAAGTGAATAACATTGATTATATCATTACCATGGCACCTGTCAAGGGGTAGGATATACGAGGCTGCACGTGAACAGTCAGTTCTTGAATTTCATGTCTTGGAAGCAGGAAAAATGGGCAAGGATCTGAGCGACTTTGACAAGGGCCAAATTGTGATGGCTAGACGACTGGTTCAGAGCATCTCCAAAACGGCAGGTCTTGTGAGGTGTTTCCAGTATGCAGTGGTTAGTACCTATCAAAAGTGGTCCAAGGAAGGACAACCGGTGAACCGACGACAGAGTCATGGGCGCCCAAGGCTCACTGATGAGTGTGGGGAGCGAAGGCTAGCCTGTCTGGTCCGATCCTACAGAAGAGCTCCTGTAGCACAAATTGCTGAAAAACTTAATGCTGGCCATGATAGAAAGGTGTCAAAACACACAGTGCATCGCAGCTTGCTCCGTATGGGGCTGCATAGCCTCAGACTGGTCAGAGTGCCCATGCTGACCCCTGTCCACCGCCGAAAGTGCCAATAATGGGCACGTGAGCGTCACAACTGGACCATGGAATAATGGAAGAAGGTGGCCTGGTCTGATTAATCACGTTTTCTTTTAGATCATGTTAACGGACGGTTGCGTGTGCATTGTTTACCTGGGGGAGAGATGGCAGCAAGATGCACTATGGGAAGATGGCAGGCTGGCGTATGCAGTGTGATGCTCTGGGCAATGTTCTGCTGGGAAACCTTGGGTCCTGGCATTCATGTGGATGTTACTTTGACATGTACCATCTACCTAAATATTGTTGCAGACCACGTACACCCCTTCATGGCAACGGTATTCCCTGATGGCAGTGGCCTCTTTCAGCAGGATTATGTGCCCTGCCACACTGCAAAAAATTGTTCATGAATGGTTTGAGGAAAATGGCAGAGAACAAGGTGTTGACTTGGCCTCCAAATTCCCCAGATCTGAATCCGAATGAGCATCTATGGGATGTGCTGGGCCAACAAGTCTGATCCATGGAGGCCCCACCTCACAACTTACATGACTTAAAGGATCTGCTGCTAACGTCTTGGTGCCAGATACCACAGGACACCTTCAGAGTCCATGCCTTGATGGGTCAGAGCTGATTTGGCAGCACGAGGGGGACCTACACGATATTAGGCAGGTGGTTTTAATGTTGTGGCTGATCGGTATATACAACCACACCTAGTTTCTTAACAGTATGTATCAGTTAGTGCTGCTTTTGTTAGGAAGGCTGAACAGACAGTCCATTCACATCTCCTACAAAGCACCTGCTACTGGGTCAGGAGGAAAGGAGTGGCTCTCCAGGGTCTTTTCTTTTAGGCTGATCTAGGTCCAGCTTCACATTCAAACTCCAGAATATCCAAACTGTTCTCTGATCAGCACAACAGGGCAGCATTTTTTCATTCAGTTTCAGGTGCAGTGCTGCTTCAGTCACAATCAGACCTCCTTTTCTTCAGTTTGCCTGGCTGTTGTGCTACCTGCCCCACTGAGCTCCGCTCAGACTTTTTTCTAATGTGTGGCCTTGTAGCTAACAATGCAACACTGTCCTAATGTTACTGCCATGCACTGTGAGACAGAGTGTTTATGTGCAGGATGTGTTGGAGACCTCTGCCAGAAGGAATCAAACTGTATTTTTAAAGCATTAGAATAAGTATTAGTTTTGGCCTCTGTATTTAATTTGTCACACCCAGACTAGTGCTGTGCGAAATGCAAAAAATATTTGCACTTTTTTTTTTTTTTTTTTATTAAAAAAAGAATTGTGATATCTGAATACATCATCAACCACTCTGCCCCCACTGCCGAGACAATTATGTAAACATAGTACATACCTGACACAGCAAACAAGTAGGCCTAATACAAGTAAATAGGATTAAAAAATTACAAAAAACTTGATTAAAATATTATTAAAACCTGCACCAAGCAGAACTGGCATCACATTCTTCGCTTTCTCCTCATGTCTTGCAATCCGAAAGTTGTTGTGTGTGTCTGAGACAAGCCAGAGGAACTGGTTTTCAGCTGATCACACAGTTATTCCGTAATGCTTTAACTTTTGAATAAAGTTTTTTTTTTTTATAAAGACAGATATTCCGTCACTCATTATTTTTGTCTTAATGACATTTAATAATAATGACTTTAATGTTAGTATTTCCTTAATTATGAAATTTCAAAAATATCAGCTGTTTTTATCTAGTTCCTGAGTTATAGAGTATTTGTTTCAGATCGTGTCTGAGTCTAGAGAGGAGGTTCATGCTATTTAGAGAATATATCGGCAGTGAAAATGGACATGCAACCGGCCTCTTTAATACATAATTTATCAGTTTAATAATTTGATTAGTATCTTAAAATGTAAGTGCATTATAACTACTGAGCTACTATTTAATATATTTGGCAACTTCCCAGCTCCATGGTTTGTAATTTCGTGATAAATGTGTCGCAGTCAACATCTGGGTATTTGTCAGATATCATCGATATCCGATTACATTGTCCTATTGCCCTGCCCTAACACAGACATTAAAGTAAAGAGCGGAATCCAATGTCCACTCAGATATAATTGTTCTCTCAGGCATTCAAATATGAGACCTTAGAAGTTAGGAGCGAAGACATAGCAGTGTAGATGTTCCATGTTAATCTGAATTTTGTCCTAACCAGGAAGTGTTACCATTAGGAGATATCGAAATGCTCTTGAAAGTGAACTTAAATGTTCTGATCAAAAACCAACATGATCACACGAAAAGTCGCCATGTTGCTTCGGGATTTTCCAGTACACTGGCATCGGCACCACCTTGCAGAGTTACTGACAAGCCCCATCTCATATTGGACATTTTTGCTTAGTTCAGATGTGTTTACCTTCTCCTGTGGTGTGACCGGAAGCTTGCTTTTTTTTTTTTTTTTTCCAGAAGCTTGGGTGACCCAGGTTCGCATCTCGTGTTGAAACCAGGAAGTAATTGCGTACGCATAATAAGTGACGACTGTGATTCAGAGGTTCCATTTTCCCTCTAACATTACATTTTTTCTCCACTGACAGTCCAGACGCACTCTAAACTTTCCAAACAGTATAAGGTAATGTAGATCGCAAAGTATGAGGGAATTATACTACAAAAAATACAAAATAAGTAAATACTTCTTGACGTGAAATAAAGTGAAGTCGGATCTGGTATTCTGCTTGAGCAAAACTTGCCTGTCAGAGCGTCTAAAAATGAAACAGCCCAGCGTTATAAGTTTAATGCATCCTTTATTAAAGTTTATATATATATATATATATATATATATATATATATATATATATATATATATATATATATATATATATATATATATATATATATATATATACAGTTGTGCTCAAAAGTTTGCATACCCTGGCAGAAATTGTGAAATTTTGGCATTGATTTTGAAAATATGACTGATCATGCAAAACAACTGTCTTTTATTTAAGGATAGTGATCATATGAAGCCATTTATTATCACATAGTTGTTTGGCTCTTTTTAAAGTCGTAATGGTAACAGAAATCACCCAAATGACCCTGATCAAAAGTTTACATACCCTTGAATGTTTGGCCTTGTTACAGACACACAAGGTAACACACACAGGTTTAAATGGCAATTAAAGGTTAATTTCCCACACCTGTGGCTTTTTAAATTGCAATTAGTGTCTGTGCATAAATAGTCAATGAGTTTGTTAGCTCTCATGTGGATGCACTGAGCAGGCTAGATACTGAGCCTTGGGGAGCAGAAATGTCAAAAGACCTGTGTAACAAGGTAATGGAACTTTATGAAGATGGAAAAGGATATAAAAAGATATCCAAATCCTTGAAAATGCCAGTCAGTACTGTTCAATCACTTATTAAGAAGTGGAAAATTCGGGGATCTTGATACCAAGTCAAGGTCAGGTAGACCAAGAAAGATTTCAGCCACAACTGCCAGAAGAATTGTTCGGGATACAAAGAAAAACCCACAGGTAACCTCAGGAGAAATACAGGCTGCTCTGGAAAAAGACGGTGTGGTTGTTTCAAGGAGCACAATACTTGTTGACCCCTCTCCAAACATAGCGCTTATGGTTGTGACCATAAAGGTCTATTTTTGGTCTCGTCACTCCAAATTACAGTGTGCCAGAAGCTGTGAGGCATGTCAAGGTGTTTTTGGGCAAATTGTAACCAGGCTTTTTTGTGGCATTGGCTTCTTTCTGTCAACTCAACCATGCAGCTCATTTTTGTTCAAGTATCGTTGTATTGTGATCCTTGAAACAACCACACCGTCTTTTTCCCATCAGACTCCTCAATACTCAGAGACTGGACTGACACACACACACACACACACACACACACACACACACGCCTGTACACCATCCAACTTTTGCACATGTCCAGAGTTGCGCTTAATTCATTGTCACTTTATACCTGGCTGCTACCTCAATAACTGCTATGTCCATAGAACACTATTTCATATTATGTTATGTTTACATTCTGCATTTTTAGAAATTGTCATCTTTTTGCACTACTCAGATTCACTGTCTCTCACTGTCTCTCACTGTGCCTATTGTCCTGTTTCCTTTTTAGTAATTATTGTACTGTCCTGTACTTTTTGCACACGTTTGCACGTGCACTTTATGTAGGAATGTGTAGGTCTTATTCAGTCTGTGTAGTCTCATGTGGTTCTGTGTTTGTCCTGTGTTGTTTTATGTAGCGCCATGGTCCTGGAGGAACATTGTCTCGTTTCGCTGTGTACTGTACTAACTGTACATGGTCGAACGACAATAAAAAAAACAACTTGAACTTGAACTTAAAGTTCAGTAGTAAGTAGAAGTGTTTCCACTGTTCTTAGTATTGCATGCTAAACTGTAACTGTGATTAAGAGATTTAATGTAATGTTGTATTTTTTGGATCCCCTTTCCTTTAGAACTCAATTGCAGCACTGCATTTGAAGTGGTCTGGCGTGTCTTTGTTTGTGTGTGTATGCTTCACTCTTGCTTGGCTCGCTGAAGGCTTGGTGGTTTGTGTCTGAGCTGGAGCTCTGTCATGTTGCCTTACGGCTCAGCGCTGTAGAAAACGGGTCAAGTAACTTGCTTTTGCAGCCTTCCTCACCCTTCCCAGTCCTTTCTCTTTCTCCTCCACCACCAGGGCAAACTAGCTGTGAATAATCTGCAGAGATTTTAAATTAACCAGTTTTTTTATTGGCCAAAAAGGGGTTAAAGGGGGTCCTTTGCCCATATGACTTGGCAGTCTTTGATATGTAGCAATGGCAGAAATCTGTCTCTCTACCCATTAAACTGTAAATGCATTTTAATTGTGTTGAATTTTCCATGGGTAGCTCACATTTATATCTCGTTATGGCTGACTCTTTGTTTGTTATGGTTGCTCGTGATGCCACTGTTGTCTGCAAGAGAGAGTTGTCAGATGCGTAACAATCAGTGGAGCGACCCTGTCAAACAGCGAATGTGGTGATCAGGACTTCAGATGTCTGGTATAACCATGACTAAAAGTATCACATGCGTTTCTAAGAAGCTCTCTGTACAACTAGGGCTGGCCCATATAACTAAAAAAATCTTTGTTTTGATGATATTTGACATACATCTGGACTATTAATTTGTGTGCTAGGTGCTCCTAGCACACAAATTAATAGTGTATGTATGTATGTATGTATGTATATGTATGTATGTATGTATATACAGGTGCATCTCAATAAATTAGAATGTCGTGGAAAAGTTCATTTATTTCAGTAATTCAACTCAAATTGTGAAACTCATGTATTAAATAAATTCAATGCACACAGACTGAAGTAGTTTAAGTCTTTGGTTCTTTTAATTGTGATGATTTTGGCTCACATTTAACAAAAACCCACCAATTCACTATCTCAAAAAATTAGAATATGGTGACATGCCAATCAGCTAATCAACTCAAAACACCTGCAAAGGTTTCCTGAGCCTTCAAAATGGTCTCTCAGTTTGGTTCACTAGGCTACACAATCATGGGGAAGACTGCTGATCTGACAGTTGTCCAGAAGACAATCACTGACACCCTTCACAAGGAGGGTAAGCCACAAACATTCATTGCCAAAGAAGCTGGCTGTTCACAGAGTGCTGTATCCAAGCATGTTAACAGAAAGTTGAGTGGAAGGAAAAAGTGTGGAAGAAAAAGATGCACAACCAACCGAGAGAACCGCAGCCTTGTGATTGTCACGCAAAATCGATTCAAGAATTTGGGTGAACTTCACAAGGAATGGACTGAGGCTGGGGTCAAGGCATCAAGACACAGACATGTCAAGGAATTTGGCTACAGTTGTCGTATTCCTCTTGATAAGCCACTCCTGAACCACAGACAACGTCAGAGGCGTCTTACCTGGGCTAAGGAGAAGAAGAACTGGACTGTTGCCCAGTGGTCCAAAGTCCTCTTTTCAGATGAGAGCAAGTTTTGTATTTCATTTGGAAACCAAGGTCCTAGAGTCTGGAGGAAGGGTGGAGAAGCTCATAGCCCAAGTTGCTTGAAGTCCAGTGTTAAGTTTCCACAGTCTGTGATGATTTGGGGTGCAATGTCATCTGCTGGCGTTGATCCATTGTGTTTTTTGAAAACCAAAGTCACTGCACCCGTTTACCAAGAAATTTTGGAGCACTTCATGCTTCCTTCTGCTGACCAGCTTTTTAAAGATGCTGATTTCATTTTCCAGCAGGATTTGGCACCTGCCCACACTGCCAAAAGCACCAAAAGTTGGTTAAATGACCATGGTGTTGGTGTGCTTGACTGGTCAGCAAACTCACCAGACCTGAACCCCATAGAGAATCTATGGGGTATTGTCAAGAGGAAAATGAGAAACAAGAGACCAAAAAATGCAGATGAGCTGAAGGCCACTGTCAAAGAAACCTGGGCTTCCATACCACCTCAGCAGTGCCACAAACTGATCACCTCCATGCCACGCCGAATTGAGGCAGTAATTAAAGCAAAAGGAGCCCCTACCAAGTATTGAGTACATATACAGTAAATGAACATACTTTCCAGAAGGCCAACAATTCACTAAAAATATTTTTTTTATTGGTCTTATGATGTATTCTAATTTTTTGAGATAGTGAATTGGTGGGTTTTTGTTAAATGTGAGCCAAAATCATCACAATTAAAAGAACCAGAGACTTAAACTACTTCAGTCTGTGTGCACTGAATTTATTTAATACACGAGTTTCACAATTTGAGTTGAATTACTGAAATAAATGAACTTTTCCACGACATTCTAATTTATTGAGATGCACCTGTATATATATGTATGTATGTATGTATGTGTATGTATATATATATATATATATATATATATATATATATATATATATATATATATATATATATATATACACACACACACACACGCACACACACACAGTACTGTGCAAAAGTTTTAAGCACTTGTGAAAAATGCTGCTTAGTGAGGGTGTCTTCAAAAATAATGACATAAATAGTTTTCATTTATCACTTTAATGTCATACAAAGTCCAGCAAACATAAAAAAGCTAAAACAATATTCGGTGTGACCACCTTTGCCTTTAAAACAGCACCAAATCTCCTAGGTACACCTGGACTCAGTTTTTCTTGGTTGTTGGCAGATAGGATGTTCCAAGCTTCTTGGAGAATTCTCCACAGTTCTTCTGACAGAGTATGCCTCAGCCGGGTGCAGTTTCAATCTCTCCCCTTTAGATCGGGACATTTGTGCAACTCATAGAAGAGGTGCTGACCGCACAGAGACTGCCAGTTTTGGAGTTTGTAATTATTTACTAGTTTGTAGGTAGTTACTGCTTCTGTATTATTTGAACTTTAATAAACCTATAAAGCATTAAATATAACTGCATTTAAGATGTAATGCCGGGGTGTTTCTGTTAAAGAGCTCCAGCTCCACCTATTCCACAACGAGAGTCTTTCTGTATTTAGTTATTTTGTATTTTTGTATAATACCCTCATACTTTGCAATCTACATCACCTGAAGCTGTTTGGAAAGTTTAGAGTGCATCTGGACTGTGAGCTGTGTAATTCTTCCTCTCCTCAGTCAGACGCGAACTGCAGTGCTGCTCTCACACGTCATCATTAGAGTTTAATGTGATCTCATGTTGCGTTAAATGAGATCAAACGACTATTCGACAACAAATTTTTTTATTGTCGACGTTTTCGATAATGTCAACTAATCATTTCAGCCCTAATAGTTGTACATAAGAACTAATTACACAACAATGACTAAAGGTATGTTCTCTGGCATGATAGGTCAGTCGAAGTTCCGTCACCTGACCTGAAACTCTTTCACACTGGCCCTGGGCTGTCCTTATAGTTGAGCCCTAATCTGGGAACCATTATTTCAACCAAAAAGCCACAGTAGTCAAGAATACAATACAGATATTAATTTTTATTTATGTTAACCAGTATAACAATACATAGAAATAAACAGCAATGTTTACATGTATACATTTTTGTTAAACATTTTAATACATAAAAAAAAGCTACACATGGACTTTAGCAAACATTTCTGAGTGATAATGCAAATGAACCATTTAATCAGAGATTTGAATAAATTCATTGAAACGGCAGTTTCAACTGATGCATAGAAATGATTTGAATTCCGAAAGCATATCTATCTTAACGCTCTCATTCTTGTGGTCATATTACACAGTCTTAAGGAAACTTAACTGCCAAAAAACATACACATTAAAATAAAATATTCACAATGTTCATGATTATCATCAGCAAAACCATTGTGAATATACAGTATAGCCTAATGAATATTCAATATATCCCTCATTTTAATCAGGTAGCCAATAGCTTGTCCAAAATGGCCATTAGATTTGCAGCAGCAATCAACCCATTAGTGTTTATGACGAGGCTCCTGGCACCTTCAAGCTTGTGCTGAAGACCACACCCTGCAGCCCCATCTGTACCTGTTTCTATAGGTTAACCCAGCAGCTGTCATGGTGAGCAAGGCTGGGTAGACCAAGTGCCATCTGGGCTCATTGCTGCATGGAAGCTCTTGTACATGGGGCAATGCCCATCAATGTTCTGAGAGAGCCACAAGAAATGTGATCCAGAGGTCACAGGGGGACAGAGAGAAGACGAGGCAGAACTTCACAGACTGACATCAACCTGAAACCCTAATGCAACCTAGATTAACACAACAAAGCACTACCGTAAAAGCTCTTACCCTCTCGCATTTAGGCAGGGCATGCTGAAAACAGCACAGATGTTAAGGACTTTTTAATGCGTTTCATTGTGGACAAGGGACTGCGTTAGCATGTCAGTGTTTCTGTGCCATTAAGAGCTCCAAGGCAGATACTCACTGTATACCGAAGAAGCAATATATCTGCCTGCCCACAGTCAATGTTTCTTTTTTCTGTGTCTGGCTTCAGATAAACAAAAAATTTGCCCAAGAATCTGGAGCATGTGTGGACAGATGACAGATGGAAAAATCACAAGACATTTCTGCTTTTGTCGCCATTTTGTCTCGTTCATTCAGATAAAGATGCTTACCGTGAATTTAAGTTCACAGTACCTTTAAGGAACAGAAACTATTAATGCTTGGCTGGTACTTTTTGTCTTTAGGCTCTTTCCCACCGACAATCCTGGTACTTTTCTTTTAGGAACTTTCTAGATTAGAACTCCTACGAGGAACGGAACACCCAAGGAGAATTTTCCCTTGTTCTATTCGCATTGGCAAAAGTTACCACCGTAGTGATGTAATCTGGTATCGACCATTTTTCTTCTAACGCGGTTGGATCACGAAATTCAATGGCAACAACAACACCGAAGTCAACAACACCGATGGAGGATTCTGGGATTGGAGTTACACTTTTGTTTGGGCTGTTTTGCACAAGCTTTGGCTGCATCTGAAAACATAGGCAGCTGCCTAATCAGTTATTAGTTTAAACTAGTGGTGCACCGATCGATCAGCCACCGATCGAAATCGGCCGATATTCATCTCAAATCCACGTTCGGCCGATTGTGCCTAGAATCACTGCTGATCTTTTTTATCAGATGCTGTGTGGAGCAATAGAGACTGTTTGAGCCATCATGAGTGCTTTTGGCTTTACTCTCTTTAACATGAGTTCTCGGTGTCAATCAAACATGCGGCTCTCCAGGTTCTCTCAGTATCTCATCATCAGTCACTCATCCCAGCGCTATTCTGTGAATATCCCAATTTAAATCAGATTAATGTTGGTCACAATACCACTAATAACAGATATAACTGTTTAACCTTCAATAACAGCACCGCGTCTTCACGCATTTGCTTTATAATTAGTGATTTGTGTTACAACAAGATGCCAAAGACAGTAAACAAACCATAGATATTAATGATTTCTCTCTGGAGCAGTTTTAGAGCTTGTTATGGATATCTCTGCTGAACTATTAATAACTGTTTTCAATACAAATAAATGTTAGCAATTGACAATTAATGTAATTTTAATGTAATTTTGGTAACACTTAATAAAAAGGTTTCATTTCGTTAACATTAGTTAATGCATTTGGTATCATGAACAAACAATGAACAAAATAATTTTACAGCATTGTTAGTTCATATTGCATTAATATGCATTAACTAATACAACTTTTGATTTAAAAATGTATTACTATATTTTGTGTAACTAACATTAAGTTTATTAGTTCATGTTAACTACAGTAATGTTGTTAAATAATGTTAACAAATGGAACATTTTGTAAAGTGTTACCGTAATTTTACTGTGTGGGGCATAAACATATAACTGCAGGATATAACTTGCAAAAGTGTGCCAAAGGGCACTTTAAGAAAAAATAGGTATCTGTATCGGCTGATCTTAGTGTTAAAAAATCAGAAATCGGTACTGGTCTCAAATTTCCTGATTGGTGAACCGCTAGTTTAAACGGCAGTGTTTTTGGATGAATGAAACTCTAAAGGATACTGGTCTCTGAACAGTTTAAAAAGCACCTTATTTCATCCTACCTCAGCCCCCGAAGGCAGCATTTTCCCATTTTCGGACACAGCCTGTTTCTTCAGGTTACAATTTAAACTAAGCGTGGGAGCTGTACGTGCGGATTTCCATGCTGCTGCACCTGGAGTGAGAGGAAAGGGGAGGCGGTCAGACTACCATGTAGCATGCGCTGAACTCAGCGGACAACATGTTGAAAGCACTATAAATCTATTTATTAACACAGTCTTTTACAATAAAGGCTTTTATGACAACATAAATACTGTACTGAAATACTCACTCATTGACTTCAAAATACTTCTTGATGCAAGTTACCACACAGTAACAGGCATGCAATATTTCTCTCATGTAAAGTAGTTTTCATGACGATTTAGTGTATAATAGTTCAATTACCCACTCTTGATAAACATCTGATTATTTATATCCATTATCCCAGGAAAAGTTTTATGTAGTAATCCAGAAATCACTTTATTTTCTGTATAATCACACAGTACAAACAGTACAGATGCGATGAAGACTTAAAGTGTGTCTCCAGATGAAGTTTTATACGCGCGCACACACACACACACACACACACACACACACACACACTAGAGGTCGACCGATATATCGGTGTTGCCGATTATTCGGCACCAATAACAGATTTCTGGAACTATCGGTTATCTGACGATAGTTTTTCTCCGTTGCGTTCTATGCTGGATTAACAGGGAAGGGTCTGCTGTCATTATACAGTATGAGAGCAGCCTCTAGAGGTTAAATAAAAATGATCACTTCACTGATGCCTTGTGGTGTTTGTTTTGACACGTGAGACTACACTCTGCATGGAGTGGAACACTTCAGATGTGGATTTAAAACATCAACAACGAAAAATAATGTATACAGTATACTACAGTACACATTGTCATATCATTATAAAGTAATGAATTTGTTGACTAGATGCTGCATTAGTAGAGAACAGCAGTATGTTTGCTGACAAGGCTGAGAGGACGCTAACATAAAGCTAACCTCAAGCGGTTAGAACAATGTGACAAAAGTATATGCAAGTCCTACCCAAATATTTAAATGTCACGATTGTTACAATCTATTACCATCTATTTGCATTAGTTTATATCCAGCTGGTCAAATGTATACATTCGTTAGCCAGCTTAGTTGCATATTTAAAGCAAATGACGTGAGAAAGCAAATTAATATCTTCATGCAGCTGAGAGAAACGTATAAACAAATCAGAAACGCATCTGATTTCAGTTAAATTTTTTTATCCTCACTGTAATTTGATGACATCAGATCGATCACATTCTTGTGCTAAAAAAGGCTAGACACAGTGCAACAAATACAGTTTAAC
Organism: Myxocyprinus asiaticus; assembly: GCF_019703515.2. Lineage (NCBI taxonomy): Eukaryota > Metazoa > Chordata > Actinopteri > Cypriniformes > Catostomidae > Myxocyprinus > Myxocyprinus asiaticus. Next base: position 18,536,100 of record NC_059361.1, read on the forward strand.
AGAAAGCAGGTGTCTCAATATGCTTTTAATGTTTTTTTTAATTAGACACATCATCTAAAAAACAGCGCTCCTGCATAAGACGCTGAATAAACAAAAACAAAACGAAACAAAGATGTTCGTCTAGCGCACGTTTACACAGAAAAAAATGGATGGTTGCAAAAGCGTTCGGTGTGAACAGCCCCTTACTGTTGGTGGAGGTTGAGTTGTGTCTTTCTCTCTGATAATCGTAAGCAATGAGTTGTTTAAATGCTTTGTCAGGAAAGATGTTCAACTTGGAAATGTGTGTCTCGTGATCCTCACGTTTGGTTCCAGTCTGTTGTGTACCGTCTGTTTGAACAGCCCCTGGCCTGGGCTCATAGTCTGAGCCGCATCACCACCGAGTTCAGCCGAATACCACTGCTATCTGTGAATATTGCTACTCTACATACAACTGTACCGAATAAAAAAACAATGTGGTATTTCGCTGTTTATATGAAGCTTGAGTCTAGAGTAGTAGGAATCAGTGCAAGTGTAACACCATGTGAACTGTCTATTGAAGTGTTTTCCCCACTCATTTTACTTTTGACTTAACATTTGAGAATATTGACTGTCAAACTTTTTATTTATTTATTTTATGCACATTAGTTGAAAATGAAATGCTTTTTTTCTTCTTTTTTTTTTTACAGCCAGGATAGGAATGTTCTATGAAATAATATTACGGTGCTGAATGGTTTATGTATTTATTGCACCCTCTTGTGGACTAAGGAAACAATGTCAATTTAAAAATCAGCTGAGTTTATAATTTGAATATTAGTTCATATATATTAATATTTATATATTTATTTCATTTAAAAAAGTACAATACATTTTCATGGTTCAGTCAGTACTGTTTATTTTTGTAATAAATTTCAGCACTATTTTACTTCGTGTTATTTTTTCATTCATTATCAATTTGAAAAACTATCGGTTGATTAATCAGTTATTGGCAGGTACTGCCCAACTTATTTATCGGTATTGGGAAAATCCACTATCGGTCGACCTCTAACACACACATACATATGTAAAATGGGTGATCCTCTTTGTATACTTTGTTGGTTTTATGTTAGTTCTGTTAAGGGAATTGTAAAATCCTCTGACTAGCAGGTTAGCCGCTAGTTGTTTACTAATGGTGGCTGTGGACTCCTTTCTCAATGCTTTGTATGTCATAGATTTTTGACCAATCACAGGCTGCAGCACCTCCCACACTCTCCCACAGTCCCTATATGCCCCCAAAGTACCTACTCCAGAGTAGGAGCTAAAAATCCCCCAATAATGGCTCTGAGGGACTAGTTCCTTAGGTGCGAAAGCGACGAAAGGTACTAGTCCAGGGGGAAAGTACCTAAAACGGGCTTTAGTACTGTCAGTGGGAAAGGGTCTTTTTACTGAGGGCCAGTTTCCATGCATTGTGGCAGTCGCAGTACGCATACTTGTACCATGCACTATAATATACTAAGTGTGTATTTATTTAGACATAATTGAGTTGTGATATAACAGAACCCCATCTGTTTGCATTTGCATGCAACAACATCTACCTAAATTCATTATCTTCACTATTAACTCAGTTTTTAGATTCTTACATTTCAAAACTGCCATGGCAGCTTCAGCCTTGTATTTGTTGCTATTTTTCAACACTTTTTTCAATGCATTTATACTATTCTTTAAACATTTCCCCTAATGTGTCTGAAGCAAGAAAAAGAAAGACAAACTACTTAAGATTGTGTATTCTAGACACTTAGGTACAATATGACATTGAATGGACAGCCTTGTTTGTGTTCGTGTCAAATTAAATATGATGTATAAAGTCAATTGCTTTATACTTTCTCAGAATAGAAACTTGCTCAGAGCAGTTTCAAATTGATTGGCTGGAAATGAGTGAGATTTTGTAAAATGTAAACTCAGTAGCACTGGCTGGATTGCGGGGGTAGCAGACAGTAGGCTCTGGTTTCCAGTACCTCTCTTCCCGGCTTTAATTGTTTGCAGGAGTTGCAGATCATTACAGTGCTAACAGCAAACTGCTAACAGCTTTGGCCAAGGCCACCCAGTGGGCTTATAGCTCCCCTTTTTCCTATTCTGCTCAGTGAAGGATGAGAGATCGAGGGGGAGTGAAATTACAACATATCTCAAAGGGATGTGAAGCCCCATAAATGTATGCCGTTAGCCATGTTTTAAAGTCGCAGCTGACCGTGTGGGTCTGCTCAATGATAAACAACTCGCGCTCACTTTGTCCTTGTGGAAGTTCACTTAATGTTGAGGAATGACCAAATCATTGGTCAATCATGATTAGGATTTACTATGGATTGCTAACAGTCCGCAATGAAATATCCTAAAATGCACAATCTCCAGTGAGAAAGCATTTAAGGTAAAGTGTGTAATTCCTACACCACTAGTGTCATCACACTTCATTGCAAAAACAAATGTCCCTTTTCTGCCATTGGTCGCCCAAACTAATAGTCCTGTGCAAAACTCATGCCATTGGTTGATCGTTTGTTAATATATGTCAGGCTGCTCAGGGTACTTAGAGCAATGTTTGCAAAAACTCCCTGTGTTTATCATTGGTCAGCCAAACAGTGCCCCCAAAATTACACAATTGGTTGAGCCAAGATTACAGTGTTGGGCTGGCAAACAAGGAGGCTCAAACAAACAGAGCAATGTTTTTATAGCACTGCATAGCTGCATTAACAATTTGCAGGTGAATAAATCCATAAATGGCTCATTTATATTTGTCTTTGAAAGAAAATACAATTTATGAAATAACAGGAACTGTGGGTGAACACTGTATTTTTGCATCTTTTTTTATTTCTTTACACACACACACAAACATGTCTGGTCTTGTGCTGGTTTGTGGGTTGGGTCCAGTATGTTACTTGACATCACCTCGCAAAACACATCACTCACTTTAACCAGACTAGCGTCTCTTAAGAATGTGTGTTTTGGCTGTGGAAATTGTGGACGTTCTGGTATTTTGTTGTGAAGGCAAATGTTATGCATTCAGAAACAGAAGACGGAATGCAGCGTACAGGAGAGTGGGGATACACTCGAGTTGAGGGAGTGGGAGGGTTGGTAGTCATTGGATTGCAACACAAATACACATACACACACACACACAGCAGGCAAGGAGAAGCCCTGTACATATATAATTCAGCCACTCTCAGTGATCATAGCGGCCCACTGCTGTTCCTGCTGTTCAGCTCTCTTACTGATCACTATGCTGCTCAACGCCTCTGCGTTCACCCTGCATGAATACTGCAAGACATTTTACTTATTACATCATATGAATACCAGAACACTGTACACTTGGTATACATTATGAATAAAAATGCTAAAAGGTTGTGTGTAATTGCAGAACACCTGTAGGTGTGTTGACTTTAGTGAGGTTGAGCTATTTGGTATTTTAGTACCATTAACTACTAAGTAGATTTCATTTATATATTTTTTCAGCTAAAGCTTAACCTGTTCAGCAACAGTCTAAAATGTTACAGGACATGTTAGTAACATACTAGCTCTACTCCGTTTACCCACATAAAGGAAGACTTTTACTACACTTAGATAACTTACATTGGCATTATATTCATGCTTTACAGCCAGAGGGGAACTGGCTCCACCAGCTGAGCCGGTTTTTGTTTTTCTCAGACAATAGGCATCCAGTGTTTCCCCTAGGATTTTTTTCTGTAGCAGTGCTGTTGTGCTCGCATCCACGAGCCCGCACCGCCATACCTGTATTAACTCGTCACTAGAGGAATAGCTTAAAATGGGTTTCAATCTCAATTGCAGTCTGGGCCAACAGCATATTTGAACCCTCAAAGGGCCAGTTGAAAATGTGGCACCAGAACCTGCTTTGGTAGCACCCATCCATTTACCAATAATATTGCATATTTTGCGCATTGAGATGCACATTTCACAATAAAGCATTGATTTTGAGGTTGGGAATTGTGATATAACAACAGTAACGTGGAAAAAATGAACACCTAATTTTAATAGGGCTAAAATATTTTGACAGTGTGACTAAATTGGGTGGTCTTTACAGATACCTCTCATCAGGCTCCTACTGATTAAACTAGTCATCTCTTGGAATTTCTGAACGCAAACAAAACCACAATCAGAGAACATTAAAAGAAAACAGATTTAAAAAATGATAGCTAGTCCCATAATATTTATGAACATTGACCATAGTCCTTCCAAAGTTTCCATAGTTTTAACAGTGGCTGCATTTACGTGCACCCTCATAATGTGATCACAATGCGATTAAGGCAATACTGTGATTAATCTGTTGCTCATGTAAACAGAATATTGCGATTTGTGATATTGTGATTATGCTAATAATAATCGCAGTAAGACATGTGGAGTACTCCTATTTTAATCGCTTTATACTGGCATGTAAACGCTTCAATCGCATTTCTCCTGCTCTGACCAAAGTGCGCCTGCGCCAGTGCTGTAGACAGATGATGTTGCGCTCAAGCACAGGTTCAAAAACATCATGAAACAAAAGGTGCACTCACTTCTCGGCTTCATGCAAAACATCTGTTTCTTGCATTGTTTTCCAGCAGTGGTGCTCCCCAGCTGCAGAATCTACAGCCCCACAGCAAAAGAAAACATATTTTCCTGAGTTGTAAATGTCCGTTTGCAGTCTAAATTGAAAGTTGGTGAGATAAAAAAATAGCAAGTATATCTTTCAAATGAGTTTGTCCTCTTAATTTTCCTTATGCCAAGCTGTATTTAAAGATACATATTTGCAATAAGATATTTTTTTGTAATATTATTTTATAAAAAAAGCATTAAAATATCACATTTCTCAGCGAATAATCAGTGTTTCCCTTTAATTACCTAGAGAGTGGCGGCCCGCCACAGTTTCATAATGAACCGAAAATATTTTTACACTTACAATAATAACATAAAAGATCTCGAACGTTGTGTTTTGTGCCGTTGCTTCGGCAAAGCATCTCTCACTCCCAATCAGTCATGCCCCTGGACCCCCTTAGAGGGTCCGAGGTCCACCCACCACAGTCTCACAAAATCCTGTGGGAAACACTGGCAAGTAGCATGTAAACAGGATTGAAGTGGTTGGCCCAAATCATGTAAACATCTTAATCTAATTATTCATTATACTCTGATTATTGCAATAATCAGAGTATTGGTGTACATGTAAACGTAGCCAATGATATTTGGAATAATACCATCGTAATGATAGATATAACCATGGCTCCTTACTACCATGGTTTGAAACTAGGGTATCAGTAACCTTATAAAAGCGGTTTTACTCTACATGGAGAGGGTCCAATCATGGGGGCTGCCATGTTAGGATCACATGTCCAGCCACATACTACTCGTTTAATCTCAGTAACTGCCCTGTTATTGGACCCTTTACTCATGAATTAAGTTAATTATGGCTGACTGTAAATAGTGAAATTCTATAATGGTGTTGGCAACTGAAAACTTTTGTGTTTGAGTGATGCTGCATCCACACCACTAGGTGTCAGTGAAAGTCCAAGATGACAAATAAAAAAAATTACTGAGTGCACCTTTAAAGGTAAAGGTTTTAGCCGTTCTGGAATTTCCATAAGTTTAGCTGTTGAATTAGCCATGCCCCCTCTTTCCAAAGCCATGAACTCCAAAGATACCAAATGAGCTTTGAGACTGACATCGAACAAACAGTTGTCAAAAACAACAGCAACAAAATAGTGCCCTCAACTGACAACTGTTATGAGCAACATGGCATAAAAATGGCATTAAGCCTCAATAATTTGAGAATACACAGAACTGTATTTCACACACACTTTTTTCATTAATACTTTTCAGGGAGTTGGACAGTTTTCTGCATACATATCCATGAAACAAATCGCTTACAGCACCTTTAACATGCATTAAATGGCTTTGGAAACATCATGCATTTATTGAACTTTTTAAAAAAATTGTCTTTTTAACAGTGGATTTCCTTGAACTTGAAATGTAAACTGCACTGTGTAGGGGAGGAGGCTATTGTCATATGATAATTATTTGATGTTACGTATGGTAGTCAAGTAAAGGAAAGCCTCCATCGCCATCATTTACAGCAGGTGCACTCACGCTTCTATGGAATGAGATCTACTTTTTCATCATATTATTGCAGCAAGATCTACCATTTTATTACAATAAAGTCTATGCATGATCATGATACGAAAATTTCAGTAGTCTTTAGTGAAATTTGACTTTTCAATACCAGCTTCAAAACCACAACAAATAATAACACTAATATGTTAATTAAGGAAGAATGGTTCTTAAATAATTATTCAAGACTAGTAAACAGTCAGTAGTAAAATAACAATAAAAAACAGCAATGAATAGAAATAGATTAAAAATAATAGAACAAAAAAATACAAATTAAGAAAATTCAGTGCATTTTTTAACACCTTAAAAGTTTTCAAGTAATCATTCAGAATGAAATGCAACATAAAACTACTACATGATTATAATACATTAATACTTTAAAGCTACTAAAGTTACTTTGTCAAGAGCAGTGAGTGTTTTCTTGTTATGGTGGTTTGATTAATATAATGACCCTAGACAGCAGCAGGTCTATTAGCTTACATTTATACTTTACAAGTCTGACATTTTTAATACAAATCAGATTTTTTATTTTTTCAGCTGTTTATGTTCACTTAAGACATCACTCTCTGTGTTTACATGAATACCTCACCAAGACAGGCATTTTGGTGTAATTTTGAAATGTATTTGTCTGTTCAGGGGCCGGATTCATGAAAATGTTCTTAAAAAATTAAGAAAGTTCTTAGGATAAATTATAAGAAGTTTGTAAGAATGTTCCTAAGTGCAATTCTTGAAAAATTAAGTTCTCAAATAATTTCTTAAGAACATCTTAATTTTTTTCTTAAGAGTAATAAGACAGGCTTTGACATTGTCTGATCAACCTGCTAATAGAGTTGCCTTGTCTAATAGCCAACAACAAATTCATTACTTCAACATTGGTAAATCTTAACGAAAAATTTATCTATTAACCTTTTTTTTTTTTTTTTTTTTTTAAGTAGCAAGCACCTCGCGACAATTTTTTTTAAATGTAAAGTGCGAGAGATGTGTTAGTTTAATGACATTAACCGTCAAAGGAGAATTTACTTGCTGCTTACCATTTGATAACTTTTAATTTGACATGGAAGAGAAGAAACAAATACTTCAGTAGACAAGAGCTGGATGTTCTCGTTGAGGAAATTACTGCAAGGAAAAAGTTCTCCTAAGGAAGCTTGATAATAATCTCACGTCAGAAAGTACAAGGCGGGTTAATGGGAAAAGGTGGCGGAGGCCGTCTCCGCTGTGCCCAACTCTGATAGGGATGTGGATGGGGGGTGAAAAAGGAAGTCTCAGCTTTCTGAAGAAGAAGAAAATGGTAGTTAAGAAGAAATTTCTTAAGAATGTTGTCGTGAATCCAGCCCCAGGTGTGCATTAGCATGAGCATTTTCGGAACACACGCGCATGTTCAGCACACACACGCCGCCTGTCAATCAAACAGGGTGCAGCTGTTACTAGATCACTAGCGAATTATAAAATTACATGCTCTGGATTACTTTCAACAGCAGAATAAGAATAATAACTTTCTAATAAGTGACACAGGCCTCAGACAAGCGTTAATGTCGAGCCCTGATAAAATATTGTATTCAACATTCTCCGATAACAATTTCTTCTAATGCAGTATAGCTCCTAAAGTAAACGTATGTTGTTTTAAAGGAGTTTTAGATATTATTTTGGAAAACAAGCCAAAAAAAAAAGACTAATCAGAAACTTATTTTATTCCAGTCAAAGGGCTAAGACTACACTCTCTCTCACTTTTATGTTCACTTCAATTCATCTATAACTCACAAAAAACAAACTTTCTTAATAAAGCTGCTTATCACATTTTCTTCATGATAAGATACACACAGTGAATGTGACACATATATTATGATTCACTACGTCGCGAGCCATCACGTTATAATCTAGCTGCAGCAAACACACACGAGTGACGAGCGTCCCCGCGCCAGAGTGTGCATCTCTTATCCGGTCACTTCATGCAATTCATAGACGCGGTGCTGACCGCACAGAGAAATTCCAGTTTCAGAGTTTATTTTCATAACCCGCTTCCTTATTGTCTGAAATTGAATAAAGGATGCTTTAAAGATATGACGCCAGGGTGTTTCATTGCGAAATGGAATAAATAATCATTTATCTCTATTATCTTGTTTTCATAATCGTTGGAAGCCAAAATCGTAATTGTAAATAAAATTCGATTAATCGCCCAGCCCTAAGTGAAAGGATCTTGGTGCTAAATTTGACAATTTTAGGATTTTAAGAATAGATATCGAGATTTTTCCGCAGCCCTTATTCCTATTATTGTTATTTTAAGACATATATTTTGTTTTATAAGGAAAACAAAGCAAAATTTAATTCTTTTCACATACCCCCTGGAACCTGCTTTCGTACCCCCAGTTATCACTGTGCTATATGACCTCAATATGTTTGTCACATGACCTAATCATATTGCATATTTCATTCAGTGCTTGGTCTCCAGTTATCGTCTTGGAAGTAAAAATGCATGAATTTTATTTTGCTTTTTTTTTTAGTATCCGTTTTGTGTAAAAATGTCTTGCCATTTGGCAGTCTGATTAAATGAGTCAAGAAAAAGATACAAAATCAGGCTAATATTAGGCTACTCATGGTTCATTCATCACACTTGAAATTGAAGGTGAAGCTAAGTGCTTTGTGGATTACTGTTTTCTATTCCATTCTTCAAAAATGATGAAAATAAACTTTCTGAACTTTCCCAAAAAACAAACAAACAAACAAACAACAACAACAAAAAACGTTTTTGGTTTCTCTTACTCTCATTTATATTTTTCTCTAATTCTCTTTCTTTTGACTTGTGCCCTCTGGTGGCTTTCAGGCTGAGTCTGAACATAAGCTGATCCCAAAAGCCACAAAGCAGACAGGTGAAAGAGGGAGAAAGTGATTCTGGAATTGAAAGTTTTTTGGAAAGGGTTTTAATGTATTTGTATAAGTGGAGAGGTTCATATTACTTTCCCTTTATACTTATTTCCTTAAAACCCCTTTCCTCTTTCTTTTTCCAGCTGTATGAATACAATTTATTTTACATTTTCAAAGTTCAAAGAATGTTCTTCCCTTCCAGCAGATCCTAAAAAGGCACGACTGACCTTTGCCTGATGATGCTGTTTTTCCTTGTCTTTGGCCCTTACATTCTCAAGAATAGATTTATTTAATTATGATTTCTTACTAAATAAATAGAGCAAAGACGTTTCAGCCAATTGCATTAGCTGAACTGATTTAATTGCATTCTTTTGAACTTTTCGGCTATGAACCTTTGAGAAAAACAATGTTAGTGCTGCATTTATGCTAGGAAACAATCACAAATAAGCCACTAACTCCCATGGGTCTTGAAAAGGGAACAGACTAAAATTCCCTCTCCTAGTTAACATGGATCACAAAGCCCTCTCTCTGTCTCTCTCCACCCTCTCATCTCATTGTTACTCAGAGAAAGGCATTGTTTCATTAGGACTATAGCAGCAGCATTATCTCTATCAGTGGCCTCCATCATCCTCAGCCATGGCTTCTGCTTTATCTGGCTCTTATGAAGGCTGGGTGTTTCCTCTGAAAAGCTCTTTCCCACAAAGACCCACTCAGCTTTACAACAGTGGGAAAGTGATCTGGGACATCTATGGAGGCTGATTTGCTAGCAAAAGCTCAAGAGCTCTGCAGACTCATTCAGAAATCTGCACACATGCAGTAATACATGCAAAGCCACGCATTTTCAAGCATGCAGATGCATATGCATTATCTTGCATTTTCTAAAATGACACAAGACTGCTGAGTTCTTTGTTGAAAAAGAGGGTGAGAGGAGCCAGACAGAAGAAAAACTGCGTCAAGGTCTCTTTGTTTTACTACAGTAACCCTCCACCGCCTCCCCCTCTATAATGCCTCATGGCCCAGGCAGTAATGTGTTTGTATGCTATTGTTTGTATGGACACATTTGTGAGTTATTTGGGGTTAGGAAGGGTTCAGTCCAGTTTGATGAGTGTCTGACCCAGAAAATTAGCATGATATAGGCTCAGATAGCAAAAAGAGACAAAATACTTGTGTTCATGTAAATGAGTTATTGTTTATTTACCTCAGTATTTGCTCATAGCTGTTTGTTTACTGCCAAGTTATTATTACAAGCTTATCTGAGGGTACTGTGTGTGTTCTAAAGAGCGATAACTAGCCATATGATGTACAATTAAACTCCAAAAACAAACAAACAACCATACTAATCATGTGACAGCTTTAATATCCAACAAAGCCTAAAAACATTTTCATTACCATAACGCATATGGATGTTTTACTTTTACTATTCCTATTATTTTCAAAGATGATTTTCATTACCGTACCACAGTAATTTTTTTTACTGTAGGGCTGTCACGATTATGACATTTGGCTGACGATTAATTGTCAAACAAATAATTGCGTTTATGACTATTCATTGTCTGTTTTAGGGCTATGATGAATAATTGTCTCTTTTAGGGCTTTCACGATTAATTGTCATATAAATTGTCATATTTCTTAAGGTGCAGGTGTGCTTCATACCTTAAATCTTTTTTACATATTTAACTTTAAATATATAAATCAAATAATAAAATAGGAATATATGTTTTCCTTTTAAGGCTTTAAAAAGTATATGAATGACATTATAAAATAATGTTTTAAATATCAAAATATTTCTAAAGACTATGTCTCTCTTTTTGGTCAACTTTAGTTTTGGTCAATTTTATATTTACACTGTTGTTTTTGAAACTCATCGAAATGTATTATATTGGAAAAAAACGTAAATATATAAAATAAAATATATATTTTTATTATATTTATATTATATATTATTTTATAATATGCAATAGTAAAATATTTTGGTCCTAATTTCTTCACTTTCACACGTTATTTCAGTGCTCTTTCATTAAACCCACGAGCCCTTATTTCTCATTAAGCAAAACTTTTGAGATTGCTGCTGACAGCGCACGCATCAGAGCACTTCAGCTGCTCTGGTTTACATCCACGGTGCGGCTCAGTGACGCTCGGAGTTCAACTGAAGGACACACAAATGCGCCGTTGATGGCATTTATTTATTCACTTAATTTTCTTTTTTGAGCTTTAAAATGTGTTTGGAATTTTAAGTGAACAATAATCACGGTTATCTCAAATGACCTCAGTTAGAGTAAATAACCACGATCAAACGGTTATTTAATAATCACAACAGGCATATTTTATTGTATTTAAAAGATACTATTGTAATTTTTTCTGTAATTAAAATGAGCAAAAATTAAAGGATGTACGAAGGGAGACAGGGCTCCAGACTAACATTTGAGAGCGGTAGCACCGGTGCCACCAAGTTTTACAGATGGTCGCACCAGCGCCTGAGTTGGTCGCAGGGGGAGTCCTAACCAGACACGATGCAATACTGCAATATTCATACACTAAAATGATTATAAATGACAATAAAAGCAGATGTTACAACAGTCAGATGGAACAGAAGCTGTGTATGGACATACACTCTGTGGTAAACCTCAAGGGGATAAGTACACGATCACACACACACACAAAATAGAAATCATTTAAAAAATAGAATGCCCTGTCATGGCTGGTTAAAGTGGGAATTAGTTTTCTTTCATGGTTTCATTTCATCAGTATCTTGCTGATTAAAATACAGTCATCTGAAGACAAACAAACCCTTTTTCTACAATCAGAGAGCATTAGAAAAGATTTTACACAGATGTTAAGTACCGTTGTATCCATAGTTTTAATTGTGGTATTTACAATAAGATCATAGTAACCAAAGGTAGAAGTAAAACCATGATTACACGGAAAGTAACCATAAAACAAATTATGCCATTTTGTCATAAGAAAAACACATCCAGAAATTAAATTGTATTCCCTCACTACCCTGATATATTGATATATACCAATCAGCCACAACATTAAAACCACCTGCCTAATATTGTGTAGGTCCCCCTCGTGCTGCCAAAACAGCACCAACCCATATCTCATTCTGAGATGCTATTCTTCTCACCACAATTGTACAGAGCAGTTATCTGAGTTACCTTAGACTTTGTCAGTTCGAACCAGTCTGGCCATTCTCTGTTGACCTCTCTCATGAACAAGGCATTTCCATCTGCAGAACCGTCCCTCACTGGATGTTTTTGGCATCATTCGGAGTAAATTCTAGAGACTGTAGTGCGTGAAAATCCTAGGAGATCAGCAGTTACAGAAATACTCAAACTCAAGGAGTGATTACTTGCTGCTTTGAGTCATTGCTTTCCTATTCTTGTTGGAAAATAATGATCAAACTGATGTCTCCATCAAGATATCAAAAGTTCAGGCTTGTGACGATCGCTTAAGACAAATGCTTTATAAAGTTTTGAAACCTTAAACAATTTGGTTTCAATCCAATGCTTCTAAGCGTACATCACACTGGTCAAGTCATGTGATTTCACCAGCAGGTATCGCTAGTGCATGGTGGTATAAGCTCTTCGAGAGACAGAATCATTTACCAAATCTTTTACTGAATCAATTGATTCATTTGATTCAGAGCTCTGAAAAGCTGTATGTTAGCTGTCATTTCATTAAACAGTATCACACCTAACTCAAAGGAACACTAATCTCACCCACGGTTAAAAAAATAAAATAAAAAAAAATGTCATAACATAAAATGACATAATATTAAACTGAGATTAAAACATAACTATAACCCCCAATAACTTTTAAATGTTAATTAATAACACCCCTAAACACTCCCAAAACCTACACAGATGTACCTCATTAATTATGCAATTACAACAGCAAGTCCTCAAGCATAAACAACAACAGACGCTAAAGTATATTCCTGGTAAAGACTATAATTCTATGCAGTTTTAGCATCTGATATTAATTTAAATAGGTAAATGTGCCATTTTGCCCTTTGCACCAAGAAAAGTGAAAAAATGCAGATGTCTGATCGATCCATCTAACCACTGATCTTCAAAAGCCCTGGAACCTGAATAAAGCAAGCCAGAAATGAATGAAAGTAAATGAGGACACGCTGGCTGTCACTGCAATTCTGTGTTGTGTATAGACGCGTGTTGAACCATAAGGAGATGTTCCGGTATACACAAGTCCAAGTAGTTATAACTTGCATGATATGACTTATATGATAGTCGTAGAATGACCATATACTGTTTGCACAATGTTAAAGCTTATCAAGTAAAATAACGGTGTTCTAAAACCTAAGTGGGTTTCGTGTTATTCTTCTTTCAAGAGGGAAATTTGACTTAAACCACAGTAAGACCAGATTGATATCAAAGATCAGTCATAAAGTCAGCAGAAATAGACAAAGTAGGATAATGAACAAATATTGCTTTGTATCCTATTATTGGGGATGAGGAAATAACTTTAACCCTTAACTCTTAAAGTCACACAATGTCGAATGCAATAAGCTGTTTTAAAAAGGTATAAACACAGGGCATATTGTGCTTGTGTAACGTTGTTAAATGCAGACACAAACAATCAAATGACTGTCAAACAATTTAATGGACACATAAAAAGAGGGATCGATACACAAGAACACGCAGCTGAACCAATACAGTTTTCCAGTAATATCCAAAACCGAAGACAGCTGCCTCATCAAAGGTATGTGTGAACTGTGAGTATAATGCAGTCTTTCTCCGTGTCGGCACGGAAGCAGATTTGAATCTCTTTAGTTAGATGTGTATGTTGATAAATAACTAGTCAGTCACCGTGATTTTGACAATCTTGGAAGCTGGTCTGCTATAAATTGGCCATATTAATAAAAAATAAATATAAAAATAATATAATTTGGCCATATTGACTGCAGAATTTTATGACGTCACAACCAGCCCAGTTTGCTGCCCTACCCCACCTCACTTCAAAACTTCCAGCGCTGGTGAGCTAAATTATGTATTAATGTGCTCAGTTGCTGGTTGCTTTGCATTCATATACAGCCAGCCTACATTTAGACTAACAATACTGGGTGGAAGAATTATTTATTTCGATTTATTATTATTAATGTAACTTTCTTGAATATTGGTGTCTTTAATCATACTGCTGTTGCCACCATTCACTTCGTGCCTAAGAACAGCCCTTTCCTGTATTAAATTCACTGTAACACATGGCCTTGAATAGCTTTTTGCTTTAATTAACATTCCTGTCACGTTAGTAACATTTTTGCTGGATGACCTTTTTTGTAATATTTCTGCCAAGAGTATTTAGTCCTTGTTTAACACCTCTGATGTTTTTTGTAGCATGTTTTGAGTTTGTTGTTTTGCGTGACAGTCTAGGTTGAAGTTTTAATTAAGACTTTTTTAATCTGTGATTGACCCAGTGTTAATCTGGGTGACGGTCTATTCAAGTAAATACTAAGGGGAGCTTTGGGGAGCATTCCTCAGTTAAGTCTCGTCAGTCCCCCACCAGATGTGGTCTTCATCAGTAGGTCCATCAGTTCTTGTTAAGCTGTTGGCAGTGTTCTACAGTTACCAGTTGTGGCTTTGGCCCCTTATGGCACAGCACTGTCGCTGATCATACATATTCATTATGTGATGACATGCTCATTTAGACAACAGGGTGAGACAGGCTCCCAAAAGAGCCCATGGACCATGTGCATCTCCCTTAGATAAATGTTTGTTACAGTATTTCTCCTCAGGGATCAACAAATGTCTATATATCCATCAGTCTATCATAACATTATTTAGGCTTGGTAAACTAGGTGCATGCTTAGACATGGTTATAAAAATACACAAAGAACATGAGATGCTTACAATTGCATGCTAATTTGATTCTTCATCCTTCTTAAACTCCTTTGATGTCAACTTTGATTCAGTCATACATAGATAGTACCTAGTGTTGACAGCTCATGTTTTGGAAATAAATTAACATATCCAACTCTTTTTTACACAGTAGTTATGTGTGCCCCAACTGGATTACACTCTGTAGTGTGTTCACTCTCCCAGGACAAAGTTGAAGCTCCAGCAGCTGTGGGGATGTAACTCAGTACTGCTGGCTGTCATCATCACGACCCCTGTGGGTGTTGGCGTAGTCTCAGACCTTGGCCAATTGATAGAATGAGAGAGGGGAAGCAATTGTGTTTAAAGGATGGGAGGGGAGAATTTATTTACACTCTCAGATGCATTGTGGTGCCCACTACAGTTTTTACAGTATCTAATCTTTAATCTTTTTCATAATATTCTATTCCAGACCTATCTAGTTTAGAAAGATTTTAAAGTATTTTACATAATTGGATAACATACTGTGTTTTTTATGTGGGTAGAAAAGAGCCTCTGGAAAATGGTTTTTAAAAAAAGGCTCTTGGCCTTGAAAATCAATTCTGGGGGCAAATATTGCCCTGTAATAAAAAGAAATTTTTATTTTGAGAGTTAAAAAATGTAAGATTGGAGATAAATGTAAGAGGGAATGAAAAAAACAAGAGAACATTTGTATGGAAATGAGTGAAGGACATATAAAATTAAATAAGTGTGGTTCTTTGGCTGAGATTTTGCTGGCAGACAGCTGGAGGAAATGGCCTGAATATCTGCATTCCTGCTCTGGGTCAAACATGAGTCTGAGAGACACTGCCAGACCCTTCATTCTTGGAGGATCTCCTTAAACAAAAGGACTGTGTTGCTGAACTTTAACTTGAAATTGATTGCTTGTTGGAAGTAATCTCTTTCATGTTTCTGTAGACTTAATGTTAATCGTAATTGGATCATTCAAGGAATGTCTAATGAAGTGCAATGATATTCTTTATCTCTTTATAATAATAATAATAATTATTATTATTAACTTTCCTCAAGAAACTTAACATCTTCTCAAAGCAATGCAACAAAGAAAATAACATTTAAATAAAACATTATCCATAAATAAACACTTAATTAGGCTCTTAGTGTTTTTTTCATCTATATAAAGAAAATATAAAATATCTGAAGGAAAATACGGTATGGGTGGTTTGTTTCCTGATATCAAACATAATTCAAACTGAATTTTAGAAAGGGTTTTGATGTGTGTAACAGGTAAAGTACGGGCAAGGAGTGAGGTGGGAACCGGCTGAACAGTAAACAAAGTTTTAATGTCAAACTTAACATAAAACAAACATAAACACAGACACACATGCAACGCGGCCGCGTGCGTCTCTCTCTCTTTCTCTCGATCTGGTACCTCCGGCTCCCCTTTATCTCGCTCTCCAGCTGATCAGCTGTTTCAGCACCGGCCGTGTACACGGCCCGGCCACACCCTCCTCCTTGTCACAGTGTGCATTTTAAAAACCCACATGACATTGAGAGAAACCAGTATGAGTAGCGGGTGTGATCTGCACTTTTTCTGTCACTGGAGCACAAATGAAGGGAATGGGATGCCTTCAACACTCACGAGCACTCGTCAGGGGGCCTGGGTAGCTCAGTGGTAAAAGACGCTGGCTACCACCCCTGGAGTTCGCTAGTTCACTAGTTCGAATCCCAGGGCGTGCTGAGTGACTCCAGCCAGGTCTCCTAAGCAACCAAATTGGCCTGGTTGCTAGGGAGGGTAGAGTCACATGGGTAATCTCCTCGTGGTCGCTATAATGTGGTTCGGTCTTGGTGAGGCGCGTTGTGAGTTGAGCGTGGATGTCGCGGTGGATGGCCATGGAGACATAGTGCGTGAACAACAAGCCACGTGATAAGATGCGCGGGTTGGCGGTCTCCGTCACGGAGGCAGCTGCGATTCGTCCTCCGCCACCTGGATTGAGGCGAATCACTACGCGACCACGAGGACTTAAAAGCGCATTGGGAATTGGGCATTCCAAATTGGGTGAAAACCCCCCCCACAAAAAAACCCCACTCACGCGCACTTGCGTGTCTCAAATTGTGCGTACAAAACACAGCTGCACGTGTTTGGATGGGAGGCATGTTTGGAGTGCGGGATGAAGCTCATTGAATTTGTTTTTGATGGTCGCTCAAGCGAAATTTCGGGCCTCAGAAGCAGAATTCAGTGACATTTCTTGCGTTCTAGACATGCTTTTCATCTAGTGACAGGTGCAGCTGTCAGTGAAAAATCATTTCTCTCAGTCTCACGAGAAGCTCTGACCACTGATAGACATGCACACATGGATATTTACATACTGTATATTGACATACACAATGTACAAACTTTGCAGATCGCTGTTTTCTGCTCTGTATCACGTTTTCTAAAGCCAAACCAATTCCACACCACGGAGGACGCACTTTTTCCTTTATAATCTCCTCTCATCTTCTCATTCAAATGAATTTGAGGAAAGAGCAGTCGCTCTGCCTTCCTCCGTTTATCCGACAAAGGCTGTGTTCCATTTCAAATTTTTATCCCCTTCCCTCGCAAACTTCACTCCGTCTCATGGACTCGGATGTAGGTCACTGTGGAACGGACTTCCAAAATGGCGGCAGGGATTCCCCCAAGGGGAAGTGCTTAGGGGAGTTAGCGAGTTGATGTTAAAAGTGAAGTGGAATGCAGCCAGAGTGTGTAATGCATGCGTGTTATGTGCTGTACACATTTCTCATGTGGGAATTTTGCGTTACCGCGATAGAGATGATAATCCAAAATGTATACCAGTTGTCAAATTTCTACCAGTTTATCATGTCTATCGGTATATCGCCCACCCCTATGTCCACTAGTGATAGGTCGATATATCAGAATAGCACATTAATTGAAAATACTGGTTCAAATCAACAGTGGCTTCTAAATGTGTCATCTTAGGCAATTAGCTAACAGAAGTGTTATTTCCAAAATCTACTGACAGCCTTGTCAGTGAATACATTTCTGTTTTCGGGGGGGGGGGAGTTGTGTTTTTTGTTGTTGTTTTTGTTTTTTATGTTGTGCAAAAAATATGATCATTATCCCAAAAACTGTACATTTTGTGCTTAATAATACTAATATACATAACATAGGGCACCCTGCTTTATAGTCATTGACCACTGAAAAATCCATATCGGTCACCCACTAATGTCAGCTTGTGTTATTAATAACGAAAGTCTGGAAACTTTGAAAGTGGATCATGATTGTGTCACAGTGTTTGTCAGCAAAACGATTCAACTCCCTCTTCCCTATAGGCTTATCACATCTCTCCCACATTTCACTCCACCAAGAATTAAACCTTTTCTTCCTCAATAAAACATCACAGTTCACAAAGAGTCCATTTTGATATATAGTGAGCATTGGTGTCCCAAGACTAAGTCTGCAAACATTGTTGGGCATAATGTCTGGAGGGAAGGCTAAACTGCAGTGTTTTACTATTATCTCTCTACTTAAACAATGAAGTCTTCAGTGTCTTCTCCTGTTGCATAATTTTCTACCACTTCTGGCAAAGGAAGAAGAGTAATTAGACATCAGGCATACTAGATGGAAATTGTCTCTTTGGCAGCTCTCCTACTGATTTTGATGGAGATATCTTTTTTAAAGCAGAAGAGGTGTGTGTAATGACTGTTCTGTGCTTAAAGTTTCTGGTTTTGTATAATTTGTTTTTCAGTCTTTTTGCCTAATAGTTTTAAAAAGCACCATCAACTCACTAATTACAAAGCTACTTACCCCAGCACGAATACTAACAAAGGGATCTTTCTTAGCTTGGGAATGTTATGTGCGGCTAGATATGAGAGATCTGTGTGGCATTCACATTGATAAACAGTTGCAAGAATGAATGTGCATCCCTACATCTGTTGACTGCCATGGCGAAGACAAAATAGTGTATGTTTCTACATGTACGCACAGTATGAATCCAGCAGTGGTGTGGGCTTTATCATGGATCTGCCATGATTTGGAGACCAAGTGAGTCTGGTTTTAAGTGTAAGAGATGAGATAATGCCAAGTGGTGTTCTTTAGATGATTCTCAGGAACACATGAATAGCTCTTTGTTTGCCTTTTGAGTTTAAAATGTGTTTTTCTGTATGTGTATATTCTCTTTTATGAGTATATTGATGCAGTGCTGCCATACTGAGATCATGCTTGAGGCCTCAGTCCTTCCATATCAGAGTAGAGGTCAAACTCAGAGAGAGCCCACGCTGCTTTATTAAGCCCCTCTTTATCTCTCCAGTCTATCTAGTTTAAAGGAATAGTTCACCCAAAAATTATTTTCTCACCCTTATGTCATCTCAAACTCCAGTGACTTCCTTTCTTCCGCAGAACACAAACTTCAGTATTTTAATGGAGATATGATGTCTGTTTGTCTGTACAATGTGAATGGTGACCAAATTTTCAAGCACCAAAAAGGTCATAAAGAGAGCATAAAGGTAATCAATAGGAAGCTTCTGAAGCTATCCAGTTGATTTTGTGTGAGAACAGACCAAAATGTAACTTCTTTTTCATTATAAATCTTGGCATCAGCAGTCTTCTTGGTGATCATGATTTCAAGCTCAATTACACCTCCTAGCGCCATCTAGTGCTCTGCGCATTCGTCAAGTGCTAGGAAGCATAATCGAGCTTGGAATCACGATCGTGCCTAGAGACTGCAATGTTCCGGTTTGCGTTTTGCGGAACAAACAAAATCATATGAGTTTGAGACAACAGAAGGTTGAGTAAATGATGAAAGAATTATAATTTTTGTGTTAACTATTCCTTTAACAAACAAGAACTGCAGCCTTTTTTTCTCAGAGGGGAACTTAAGAATTAATTGTATTTATTGGAATTTATTGACCATTAATTGGTCTGTGTGGGTGCCTCGTGCCGCCCCCCCCGCACGATGCTGCCCTGGGCAACTGCACATGTCGCCCATACAGCACTGGATCCAGCAAGCTCCCCGCAGAGCCTCTAAAATGTTCATATCGTAGCAAATCTCTGTGGTTCTTCTGCAAGTATACTGCTCTGGCTCTGGCTATGTCTATAATATCCCTCTTTCTGTAACACATTCCTCAGCTTCAGACTGTGTGCCAGTGAAGTTTGTCAGTGAGCCCTCTGTTCTGTCACAGTTGTGTCTCAATGTCAGGATGTTGTGTTTCCACGTCTTCCAACCGTTGCAATTCTCAGCTGTCAGAATTGTTATAACATGCTTAATTTGAAGAAATAGCCGGACATTGTCCCTGAGAGCTTCCCAGAGAGCCTTTAACCACTTGACCGTATGCAGGGCAGTAGCCAAGAAGGAATCTTGACAGTAGAACAAACCATGTCAGAGAAAAGATGAGTTGAGGAGACCTTTTGGGCTCTTATACTATCAGAGCAGCACAAATACAAACCATGTTGGAGATGAGCTGAGCTGAGGAGACATTTTAGGCACTTATACTGTCAGAGCAGCACAAATACAAACCATATTGGAGAAAAGATGAGCTGAAGAGACCTTTTAGGCTCTTATACTGTCAGAGCAGCACAAATACAAAGACATTACATCATGCAGATTGTACTGTGAGTCAGACACTGCTCTTTGTTTAAGAGAATGTATTGTAATGGCTGTTTAGAGTCTCACTCATTTAGCAGAAACCCTTGGAAGTTAGAGAGACTAAAATAGGGTCATGCTAGTAGCAATTTTCTACAATAATCATGCGGCTCAGATTGAATAATCCTTCTAATGTACGGCTCACTGATTTATGCTAAATGCAACGGCACGTCACAGCACTCGGAAGTTTCTTGTAACTTAAGCGCCTGCAACGTCTTCCGAGTTACTTTCCTGCTAATGATATATGCAAAGCAGGATTTTTTTAATCTCCTTTGAAGGGATTATTTAAAAAAAAAAAAATGTATTTTTTTTTTTTTTTTTTAATTAGTGGTACTTACTAAAGGAAATATCACTAGGGCTGTACAATTAACCAAATAAATAATCGAGATTATAATAAATTGCCACAATTACCTAATCGTGAAAAGTGTCAATTACAGCATTCCATATACTGTAGGTTGATCGTAATCAACAATTATGATTTAATTTACTCATACCAAAGTCTTTCTAGCAAGTCTGTCCATTGGCGGCCATATTTGGAATGCTTTCGGGAAGCTGTTTACAGTCATGAAAGTACAGCTCCTATCTACTTGAATGGGGGAACACCAAGATTTCAAAAATGGTTGGTCAAGGTAATGATCAAAGAACATATTTTAAAATCAGCACTAAAATCTGACAACACATAAATTGTGCTTCTTTACCTCAGATTCTATCCCGGCTTGTATAGCTAATGCAAATGCGCATTCTCGAGATGATTGACAGGCGATGTCTTAATCTAAAAGGTGATTGGCTCTTTTACATGTAACTAGAGGTCGGCCGATATATCGGTTTTGACAATTAATCGACACTGGTAACAGATTTCTGGAACATCGGTTATCGGCAAAAATCAAAATAGATCATTTTTCCCCATTGCGTCCGGTGCTGGAGTGGCTGGGAAGGGTCTGCTGTTTTTATACAGTATGAGAGCAGCCTCTAGAGGTGAAATAAAAACTGTCAATTCACTGATGCCTTGTGGTGTTTGTTTTGACACGTGAGACTACACTCTGCATGGAGCGGAACACTTCAGATGTGGATTTAAAACATCAACAACGAAAAATAATGTATACAGTACTCTACAGTACACATTGTCATATCATTATAAAGTAATGAATTTGTTGACTAGATGCTGTATTAGTAGAGAACAGCAGTATGTTTGCTGACAAGGCTGAGAGGACATTAACATTAAAGCTATCCTCAAATGGTTAGAACAATGTGACAAAAATACATGCAAGTCCTACCCAAATATTTAAATGTCACGATTGTTACAATCTATTACCATCTATTTGCATTAGTTTATATCCAGCTGGTCAAATGTATACATTCGTTAGCCAGCTTAGTTGCATATTTAAAGCAAATGACGTGAGAAAGCAAATTAATATCTTCATGCAGCTGAGAGAAACGTATAAACAAATCAGAAACGCATCTGATTTCAGTTAAATTTTTTTATCCTCACTGTAATTTGATGACATCAGATCGATCACATTCTTGCGCTTAAAAAGGCTAGACACAGTGCAACAAATACAGTTTAACAGAAAGCAGGTGTCTCAATATGCTTCTAATGTTTTTTTTTAATTAGACACATCATCTAAAAAACAGCGCTCCTGCATAAGACGCTGAATAAACAAAAACAAAGGGAAACAAAGACGTTCGTCTAGCACACGTTTACACAGAAAAAAATGGATGGTTGCAAAAGCGTTCGGTGTGAACAGCCCCTTACTGTTGGTGGAGGTTGAGTTGTGTCTTTCTCTCTTATAATCGTAAGCTATGAGTTGTTTAAATGCTTTGTCAGGAAAGATGTTCAGCTTGGAAATGTGTGTCTCGTGATCCTCACGTTTGGTTCCAGTCTGTTGTGTACCGTCTGTTTGAACAGCCCCTGGCCTGGGCTCATAGTCTGAGCTGCATCACCACTGAGTTCATCCGAATACCACTGCTATCTGTGAATATTGCTACTCTACATACAACTGTACCGAATAAAAAAACAATGTGGTATTTCGCTGTTTATATGAAGCTTGAGTCTAGAGTAGTAGGAATCAGTGCAAGTGTAACACCATGTGAACTGTCTATTGAAGTGTTTTCCCCACTCATTTTACTTTTGACTTAACATTTGAGAATATGGACCAACTAAAACTTTTTATTTATTTATTTTATGCACATTAGTTGGAAATGAAATGCTGTTTTTTTTACAGCCAGGATAGGAATGTTCTATGCAATAATATTACGGTGCTGAATGGTTTATGTATTTATTGCGCCCTCCTGTGGACTAAGGAAACGACATCAATTTAAAAATCAGTTGAGTTTATAATTCCAATATTAGTTCATATATATTAATATTTATGTATTTATTTCATTTTAAAAAGTACAAAACATTTTCATGGTTCAGTCAGTACTGTTTATTTTTGTAATACATTTCAGCACTGTTTTACTTTGAGTGTTTTTTTTTTTCATTCATTTTCAATTTTAAAAACTATCGGTTGATTAATCAGTTATCGGCAGGTACTGCCCAACTTATTTATTGGTATTGGCAAAATCCACTATCGGTCGACCTCTACCTGTAACGCAGCACTTCGTTTCTACATTCATTGACCGTTGGGAGATCCAATTTCTCCCATTTATTTTAATAGAAATGGTCCATCTCTACCAAATAGTGTCTGCTCATACTCAGTGTTATGGGTTTTAAATCCCAACGCAGAGTATTAAATTTCATCAAGTAAACTGTACCATTTGTGCTACTGATATAAATGATACCTCTAATTGTGTGACTTGCGTAGAAGAGGTGTGGTATTTCAGTTTTTGCCTGAACAACACAACAGGTGAAAAAATGAAGATGTTGAGATTTATGGTGATCTCTTTTGACTTGGGTAATAAGCAAGCACTTAGCAAACACCCAGAGCACCCTAGCATGGTGGCAGTGAGTTTTGCACAAAGGCAAGAAACTCAAAAGCAGAACTCACATTTCGTAAAAATGTTAACATTTAGTTTTATTTGTTGGCTTTTTATCTTTTTATCAAACAGGAAATTGAAAGAGGGGAATTAGGTCCCAGGCTGCACAATTGCTCCATGTGTCATAAGTGCATGCGTTATCTGCTGTGCCACAGCTCTGACAGATCTTATTTTAATGATTACATTCAGTCGCATTTTATCATGACCTCAGCAAGCTCTTGTAGTTATTGGGTGGCCTCAAACCTCTGCACACTTTACAGTCAGTGTCTTGAACATTCAAAGGCGCACACGCAGTTGGTGACTCAAAAACATGCACCATAGGCAAGCATGTATATTGCTCCTTAAGGCCTATTCACAGAATACTGGCTGTGTTTGTAACATCAAAATACCACTTCTCTGCCCACTGCCCGGGTGTGCTGTATTTTGAGCCTTGGCAGGCCTAATTGGATGAAGTGGAGCATGCTGTTATGTGTTGTCATGGTGAAGCAGTTCTGGGCTGTAATGTGATTTGCTGTAGTGGCTGTCAGTGCTGTAAATTCTCACAGACGGAGCAGAGTGTGTGTCAAATGCACAGTGTGAGATTAATGTATGTGTGTATCGTGCAGAGTCCGCAATCCATCACAGGTACGCACCATTGCCAGCTGATCTCCACTATCTCTCACACATTACCAAAACACACACTTGACCTCTACACAAACAACCAGAGAGTGTGGAGATGGGAGGAACTAGAGCTGAATTGATCAGTATTGATGGGTGAGAGTCTGTCGTGCCATAATGTCTCTCGCCACAGGGAATGTTTGTGTGGTGGATTGTGTCTCCTCTCATCCCTTCAGTAGACTTGTGCTTGTGTGTATGTGTATGCTTTACAGGTAAGGGACTGGGGATGGGTCAGTAGAGGTGTGGATCTACACTGGCCTCACGATTCGATTACAATTCAAAGGGTAACGATTCGATAACAAAATGATTCTCTATGCATCTTGACCTCCAATTTTTGTTTATATATACTGAGTATTGAATAGTTTTAAATTATACTGTTATTATTAATTGATCCCTTTAGCCTATAACTCTAACCATAACTATCGGGTGCTGGTCAAGGATGGCTACTTGAGATATTTGCACACTGTTCCAACGAGTGAGAGACCGGCAATAGCCAAAGAGATACAGAGCGCAGGAGACAAAAATAATGCAATAACGTCACAATCCCATCTTTCATGTTGTTTGTTGTGTTATCACAAATAAACTCTCATGTTGCTATGTGCTTGATTTTGTGAATTCATTTTGGGATCGTTGTTTCAGTCTGTGATAATTTCTGTAGTGTGCGCTTGGCTTTAGTATATGCATGTCTGACCATTTGTTTGTAGCATCTCACTCTGTCTCTGGTGTGCAGATAAGCGCTACTGCGCAGTAGTTAAATTGAACTCTGAATCGATTCTGAATTTTTGAGAATCGTTTCCAAATCATTGGAACGAGAATTGTGATGCATCGGAAAATAAAAAAAAATTTCCTCCCACCCTTATGGGTCAGGATGGTTGACTAGTCATCTAGTCGTCCACCAACCAAGTAGTCCATCCCTGAGGTCAACAAGTTTATTATTCTTATATTATGATTATCAATATACTTATTTTTTCACATTTTTATTTTAGATTAAATATTTTGCATTGCAGTGTTCTGAAACTGTAGGGCCCTATTATATCTGTTTTATTTATTTTTTACAAATTCCGTTTATTTTTTTCTCAAATTCCGTGTTTTGAAGCTTAATGAAATTTAATAAAATTAATTCATAGAATTTTAATCAAATGAAAAACAATACAATTATTTTTTAACATACCATTACATTATATTTATCAAATGAAGTGGTTCTATACAGATCACAGCACAATCCAGAACACAGTACTGTTTTGTTTTTTGTTTTTTGTTTTTTTGCACAAAAGAGCATTACAGTATTAAAGTATTGATGAAAATGTTTATTCAGTACAACAGCATTCTTGCTTGTGATGTTATTGCTTAAATATAATGTTGTTATTATTATTTAATAATACATTGAATATTACATTTTACTGTATATTGGTAGTTTTTTCTGTTGGAATTTCTTCAATTACACACATCTAAATTGAGCTTTTATTTTGGAAGAAAGCCGAATTAAGCAATTTGAGTTGGTATTTTTTGACGACAGCCTCACACCTCAGACATGTTAAGTTACAAGCAGCTCAACGTTTGAAACATTTCTCAAGACCAGGACAATAATACAAAAAAGTGGAATTGTACCAAAATACAGATCTTGAGGTGTAAATGTAGCCTAATAGACCTGCTGTTGTGTTGTAAAATGTAAACAACAATAACATGAAAACCATTCGCTGCTCTTGATAACTTAAGTAGCTTTAAAAAATATTAATGTATTATTATACTGTGAAGCCCAGTAATTTTTTGTTACATTTCATTCCTTCAATTTCTGAATACTTACTTGAATACTTGATACTGCTGCTAAAAACATTTTATCGTTTGTTGTATTGTTTTAACTTTCTACTAGCTATTGCTTGTCATTTGTTTCTCTGTTCTTTGTCACAGGTTGTTTACTTGTCTTGAATAATTAATAATTAGTTGATAACTTAAAACAGTGTTTACTCCAATTAGTTAGTGTTTTGTGGTAGTATCGAAACTGGTATTGAAAATCATAAAATTGCTTTCAGATGTTAGCAAAATGGACATTCTAACTGAAATTTACCCAAAGGAATTGGAATTGAGACTGAATCCGAATTGAATCTAATCAAGAGCTTGTAAATTGGAATCAAATCTGGAAGTCGGAATCGATACTCAGCCCTACGTTTTGTGTGAATGCCCCATATGACCCATGCCTTATGGGAGTGTGGGGGATGTGACGCTAAATCAGCCTATTTATCAGAATCAGAATCGGAATGAACTTTATTGCCAAGTATGCTTACATATACAATGACTTTGTCTTGGTGAAAGAAGCTTCCAGTGCACAAAAAATACAAGACAGAGATAATAAAAATAAAAAACAAATAGAAAATATAAGTAGATAAAGAAATACACAATAAGACAAAGAATATAATATATCTGTTATATACAGATAGTGTAAGGGAATGCAATGGCAGAAGAGGTAGGATATGTTGTCTAAATATAAATAGACTGAGCTGTGTATTGCACATAATTATTGCTTAGTGGGGCAGTTTTAACTGTTCATGAGATGGATGGCCTGAGGGGAAAAAACTGTTCTTGTGCCTGGCAATTCTGGTGCTCTGTAGCACCGGCCAGAGGGCAACAGTTCAAAGAGGTAGTGGGCTGGGTGAGTGGGGTCCAGAGTGATTTTTCTTCTGGAAGTTTACAGTTCTTGAAGGGATGGCAGGGGGCAACCAATAATCTGCTCAGCAGTCCGAACTGTCCTTTGTATTCTTCTGATGTCCGATTTTATAGCTGAACCACACCAGACAGCTATTGAAGTGCAGAGGACAGACTCAGTGACTGCTGAGAAGAACTGTGTCAGCAGAGGCTGTGGCAGGTTGAACTTCCTCAACTGGCAAAGGAAGTACAACCTCTGCTGGGCCTTTTTCACAATGGAGTCAATGTGGGTCTCCCACTTCAGGTCCTGTGAGATGGTAGAGCCCAGGAACCTGAATGACTCCATTGCTGCCACAGTGATTTTCAGAATGGTGAGCAGGGTCAGTGTTGGGGTGTTTCTCCTAAAGTCCACAATCATCTTCACTGTTTTGGGCGTATTCAGCTCCAGGTTGACTGTACCAGACAGCCAGCTGTTCAGCCTCCCTTCTGAATGCAGACTCATCGTCATCCTGGATGAGGCCGATGACAGGTGTCATGAAAAACTTCAGAAATGTATCTGCAAACTTCAGGAGCTTGACAGAGGGGTCCTTGGTGGTGCAGTCATTTGTGTACAGGGAGAAGAGTAGTAGGGAGAGCACACATCCCTGGGGGGAACCTGTGCTGATCGTACAGGTGCTGGAAGTGAATTTCCCCAGTCTTTCTAACCATGCCTGTCTGTCAGAAAGCTGGTGATCCACTGACAGATAGAGGTGGGAACTGAGAGCTGGGCTCATTTAGTCCGGAGAATAGCTGGGATGATGGTGCTGAAAGCCGAACTGAAGTCCACAAAAAGTATCATGGCATATGTCCCTGGTTTGTCCAGATTTTGCAGGATATGATGCAATCCCATGTTGACTGCATCATCCACAGACCTGTTTGCTCGATAAGCAAATTGAAGGGGATCTAGAAAGGGTCCAGTGATGTCCTTCAGGTGGGCCAACACCAGTCTCTCAAATGACTTCATGACCACAGATGTCAGAACGACGGGTCTGTAGTCATTAAGCCCTGTGATTTTGGGTTTCTTTGGGACAGGGATGATGGTGGAGCGTTTGAAGCAGCAGGGAACTTCACACTGCTCCAGTGATCTGTTGAAGATCTGTGTGTAAAAGGGGCCAGTTGGTCAGCACAGGATTTTAGACAAGTGGGTGAAACACTGCCTGGACCCTGTGCTTTCCTTGTCTTTTTGTTTCCGGAAGACCGGCACACATCCTCTTCACAGATCTTAAGTGCAGGTTGAGTAGCAGGAGGGGGGAGGAGGGTGGTTGCAGGAGGTGTTGATGTTTGGTATAAGGTCAGAGCGGTTGTGGGGTGTGAGACTGGGCTTTTCAAATCTACAGTAAAGCACATTCAGATTGTCAGCCAGTTGTTGATTCCCTACAGTGTTGGGGGATGGTGCCTTATAGTTAGAAATATCTTTCAGGCCTCTCCACACTGATGCAGGGTCGTTAGCGGAAAACTTGTTTTTCAGCTTCTCAGAGTAGCTTCTTTTAGCCACTCCTATCTCTTTTGTCAGTGTGTTTCTGGCCTGATTGTACAAGATTTTATCCCCACTTCTGTAAGCATTCTCTTTGGCCTGATGAAGCTGCCCGAGTTTTGCTGTAAACCATGGTTTGTCATTGTTGAACGTTAAATAAGTCCTAGTAGGAATGCACATATCCTCACAGAAACTGATATATAATGTCACAGTATCTGTGAGCTTGTCCAGATTGGTGTCTGCAGCTTAAAATACACTCCAGTCAGTGCAGTCAAAGTAGGCTTGTAGTTCCAGCTCTGCTTCATTGGTCCATCTTTTAACAGTCTTTACTACAGGTTTAGCTGATTTAAGTTTGTGCCTGTAGGTCAGAAGAAGATGAACCAGATAGTCATCAGAGAGTCCCAAGGCTGCTCTAGGGACAGAGCGATATGCATCCTTTATTGTTGTGTTGCAGTGATCCAGTATATTTCTGTCACTGGTGGGTCATGTAATGTGCTGTCTGTATTTTGGCAGTTCACGGGTGAGGTTGGCTCTGTTAAAATCACAGAGAATAATAAGTGAGTCCTGGTATTGTTGTTCCATGTCTGTGATTTGATCAGCCAGCTGTTGCTGCGCTGCACTCACACACGCTTGTGGAGGAATATAAACACTCACCAGAATAAACGAGGAAAACTCCTTTGGCAAGTAGAAAGGCTTACAGTTGATGTGGAGCACTTCTAAATTAGGACGGCACATCTTCTTTAACGTTGTTACATCTGTACACCAACTTTCATTGATGTAAAAGCATGTTCCTCCACCTCTCCTTTTCCCCGTTAACTCCACAATGTGATCCGCTCTGAACAGCTGAAAGCCCTGCAGATGTTACACGCTATCCGGAATGGCTTCACTCAGCCAGGTTTCTGTGAAGCACAAGGCAGCAGTGTTTGAAAAGTCCTTGTGTGTACGGGTGAGGAGATGTAGTTCGTTCGTTTTGTTAGGAAGAGAGCAGAGATTCGCTAGATGAATACTCGGCAGCACTGTTCGAAAGCCGCGCTGTTGGAGCTTGACCAGCGTGCCGGCTCGCTTCCCCCGCTTGTGTCTCGTTGCACGCTTGAACAAGATAGCTGCGCCTCCGACTAAAATGTCCAGCAAAAATAGGGTAAAGATTGTCTGGTATGTGCTGCCGAATGTTCAGCCGTTCGTCCCTGGTAAAACTGATTGGAAAAAGATGACTAAACACAGGACAAACAAACAAAAACAACAAAAGAATTGGAGAGCTCCACTCCAAGGCTGCCATCCGATCTGCCATCTGATACATCAGATTATAGAGGTCTTCCTAAAAGGAGTATTCCAGGTTAATATAAATTATGCTCAACCGTCAGCATTCGTGGATTAATGTTGATAATCACAAAAATGTATTTCAACTTAATTTCCCAAAAATCTGGGTTACTGTCAGGCACTTAAAATGAAATTGAATGGGGCCAATTAGTAAACTCCACAAGACGTAAACGATATGTGTATTAACACTATTTTAGTGTGATAAAGTCACTTACTAACCTTTTCTGTGTAAAGTTAGCCTATAGACAATTTTACAACTTCTTTGCCATGACAAAGTAATGGCGTAAACCTTTTAATCCCGCAAAAACTGAGCTTTAAACAACTATACAGCTCAAATAAGTGCTTTTATAAAATTATAAGTTCCACATTTTTGCTTTTTAAATCCTCAAATTCCATTGTAAGCGCCTCACTGTAACCTCGAGAGACTAGTCTAAATACATTTTTGTGGTAATCAACATTATTCCACATGTCGGTTGAGTATAACTTTTATTGAACCCGTGAATATTCCTGTTTTGAGACAAACCATCGACTTGTCGATTCTAAAAATATGCATATTTGCACATCCCTAAAAGGGACACAAACCGTTTATGTCTTTCCCTCTTAAACAGCGTGTGTCTATGCAGGTGGAGTCTGTGTGTGATAAATAAACCCAAAATTCATGAATAAGCTATAAATCAGGCTTAGGCAGCCTTTAATATCCCATACTACGAAGAGACATTCCAAAGCCTTCAGTATTTGAGTGTGCGTGTGAGAAAAGTGAGCCATATTAGTGGAACGTAGGCAAGAGCAGCAGCTGTCAGCTCGTACCCATCAGCTATGCTATGACTCTATTATCTGAGAAGACAGTGGGTAGATGCCTGAGGGTTGGCACTGACACACACACGCGCCACATCAACTGTTATTTCACACATGAATGTTGTATAACGCCTCATGGGCCATAATTCATAATATCAAGCTAATTATTTTTGTTTTTCTCACGGATTTCCGATTGTCATAAACATAAAACTCGCACACAAACATAATTACAAATAGTCTAATGATAATTTGCTAACAGACAAGGTACTGTTGGTCTGATGTGCAGCTGTTTCTATAGCAGCAGCCAGGTAACAATGCTAACATCTTCCTCTGGTCTCTCTGACAGCTCAGCGCTGTCCACAAGAAACTGACTGACCCATAACTCAGAGCTTCATTAGTACATGGACTTTACCGTATTTCTCAGGTAATGCATTCATGTACACATGAACTAGAACTGGGAATTCATCATGATGCTTTGTGCTTTATGTAAGCTGCTTGCTTATTTGACAGAACTTTCTGGGCAGTGTATACGAACTTTCAATTCGACAATCAAAATTTAGAGAGCTGCCTACCTAGACATAAGTTTTGGGCGGTGCATTCAAATGTTCAATTCGATATTCAAAACTTACTGATCTGCCTACCTAGACAGCACTTTTAGGCATCATAGGCATGTTTGAATGTTTTATACTTTAAACCTATTGAGATGCCTACCTAGACAGTACTTTTGGGCTTCATAGGTGTGTTCAGATGTTCGATTCGACATTTAAAACCGTGTGAGCTGCCTACCTAGACAGAACTTTTAGGCATCATAGGCATGCTTTATATTACACTTTAACCCTACTGAGATGCCTAACTAGACAACACTTTTGAACATTATAGGTCCATTCAATTGTTATTCGACATTCAAAACCTATCGCGCTGCCTATCTAGACAGCATTTTTGGGCATTGTAGGTGCGTTTAAATCAGGGCCTGAAATTCGGTGTGGGATTGCAGGTATTGCGCACAATTTTAATAATTCCCGCTAGCTACACATTCATAGCACGGGAGATTCCCGTACACTTTTATTCACTTTACAGTGCAGCTGCGAATTATTAACCAATAGATACAGATGAACAAATCAAATCAATAAACTTGTTTTTGTATCAAACTGTAATTCCAGAAGATGCGCAAGTAAATCCGCTCTATCTCCCTCTCTCCCTCGTGCAACTGTCAGCAGTACTTCGAGCGGTTGTTGAGTTTAATGTAAGCGCGCAGTGAGGGAGCGCTTTGTCGCATAGTTACTGAACTTAAGATGTTACAGATGTATAGACCTTTCTAAACCTGTTAATTCGACATTAAAATGGCATTATACTGCGTGTCCGTTAGCGAGCGACGCGATAAAACTAACGCTCCTGTTCATAATCAACAAAGCTGTTAACATTGCAAGCACGTGACATTGGAGCGATCTATAGTTTTGACGCAGCACATTTGACAAGAAAGGCAGAAAAAGCAAAAAGGCACCACATGTGACTTTCAGATGTAAAATTGAAAGTGAAAGTGGAGATTTGAAGTAAAAAAAAAAAAAAAAAGACTTACATTTTTGACAGTTTCCCCACACCTATTATATTGCTTCTGAGACATAGATTTAATAACTGGAGTCATATGGATTACTTTTATGTTTCCATCAGAGTTGGGGTTCTCGAGTTCAGACTCGGGTCCGAGTCACAAGTCCAATTTGAAATGACTTGGACTTATCACGGATGCATTTTTACTCTGACTTGACTTGGACTCGAGCCTTTCGGACTCAGGATTTTTTTCTGTGTCTAGCCGAGTCCATGTAATCTGTGATGCAATGAAAAACAAACAAATAACATAACATAGGGTGACCAAACATCCTCTTTTTCCCGGACATGTCCTCTTTTTCGGAACTGAATAAAGCATCTGGCCGGGATTTCAATATTGCCTCTAAATGTCTGGGATTTGGCTTTGTCTTCATATTGATGTGCTCTCTACAGTTAGTACTATTATACATTCTGTGTATTTGATACTGCACATCAGTTTTCATGTGTATATGTCCTTACGTGTGATTATTCTGGCTGAGAGTGGCATCGCACTCTTTCAAAGTACTTTTTTTAAACTCTCTCACACCCACGCATGTGTGCTGTATGTGTGTGCGGGAAAGAGATCGCCAGACATGTTCTTTCACTCCCATCTAGAAACATCAGTAACGCAAGTAAACTTTTAAAAGTACATTCCCCAACTCTGCAAATTATTAAATAGAATACACTGAACTCGCTCTTACTACACAAAGTAATTTCTTACTGAAAATGATGACTATATCGAGACAAAATCCAATTTACTATGTATTAGGGATATTTAAACTAATATGATGAATGAAATAGACCATGATGGAAACTGTATTACAAGTCAGTCCGTCACATATTTGTAACGCAACCTCTGTGTGTTACCTGTAAAGCTGGCACTTGCGTTTCAATGGCAATAAAGTCAGAAAATACAATGAAGAACGCAAGTGAGGGGACAAGTCTCTATTCACCTATTATCCACAATAAATATAATGTGAAAAGAGCAAAATATCAGCCCATGGAGATGTTATCTGGACTTTAAGGAAGTAAGCTACACCTGGACACTGCAGGAGTACTAAAAAGTATGAAGTATAGTAATATAAAAATAAACTTTTAATGGTATCTGATCCTTTCTGTTTTTATGTTGTTGTATTTAATTTTATGGGCATTATTAAATGTTTTAATATAATTTAATATTTAATTAATTACATTAAATGTATTTCATCCATCATTTTAGATAAAACTAAACTAAATTGAATGGACAAAATGAAATGGAAAAGAAGTAGAAATAAAAACTAAATTAAAATTCGAAATAATAACTTGTAATGACTAACGCAGCTTTCACTTTCTTTGGTGTATGTTTGAGTGGAGGGGAAAAAACAACAAATAATTGAAATGTCAACAGAACGCATTAAGAAGTGTGTTGAAGGACAGTTTTGTCTTCATACACCTAATGCATATGCTTTCATTCTGAAACCACTTTGAAGTTTGTTCAGCAGGTTACGATTTATAAAATGTATATATGAAATGCAACAGAGGTGTTTTTTGTTGCATTTATATTGACGAATTGTTTTTCTTAGTTGTGAAGGTTAAAATAAGCTTAAAATATTGATGTTGAGTTTACGGTTACAATTTTAATTCAGATTCATGAACAGATTCATTCGGACTCAACTCAGCCTGTTATGGACTCAGTCTTGAGTCCGACTCGGACTCAATTGTTTAAAGACTCAGACTTGACCCGGATTTTACTAAGGTGGACTCGAACCCAACACTAGTTTCCTTTATTTGATTTTTGGAGCTACAAAGGTCTGATCACAACAGAGTGGAGATATTCTTCTAAAAATCTTCATTTGTGTTCTGCAGAAGAAAGAAAGTCACACATCTGGGATGGCATGAAGGTGAGTAAATGATGAGAAACTTTTGGATAAACTATACCTTTAAGCTCCTCATTCCAAATCTGGACAAATGGTGTCATCTCCATGTCGATGCATTCATTTTGTAAGTTATGTTAATTTAATAGCTAAAATATTTGAAAAGATGTGAATAAGAAAAAGTTTTTTTTTTTTCAGTAACAAAGAACATAAAACAATTTTGTAATTATTGAAACATGACATTTTTCAAATTGAATTAATTGCTTAAATTATAACATAAAAGGATGACATGGTCATTTTTGTCATGTCCCAGATTTCATCTGACCTATACAGGAATTGTGAAAATAGCCCACTGTGAGATTTAGGTGAGTTTGTTGTAAAATTTCAGATGTTTCAGTGTTACGAGTTTTATTCCCCTCCAAAATGTGTAAATCCCCCCCATATGAGCCGTGTAAGGGGGAAATCCCCCCCCCCCCCATTTTCAGGAATGAATTTCAGGCCCTGTAAATGTTAAATTTGACATTCAAAATCTTGTGAGCTGGCTATTTAAGATGGCACCTCTGAGCATCATGGGTACATTTGAGTGTTCGATTCAATACTTCGATATGACATTCAAAACAGAGCTACCTACCTAGACAGCATTTTTTAGCATTCAAGGTGCATTCGAACGTTCGATTCAACACTCAAAATCTAACGAGCTGGCTACCATGGCTGCACTTTTAGAGATCATAGGCACGTTGAAGCATTTGAATCTAACATTTGAGCATTACTATGGTGCCCAAAAATGCTCTGTAGGTAGGTGGTTCAATAGTTTTTGAGACACCACCAATAAGAAATTGTTACTGCCTTCTCCTTTAGTTTCACAATAAGAGATATGGTGGTGTACATGGCCTTTTGAAGAGATGGATTCAGCCATAAACACACACAAATAGAACAACACTCTCTATTGCCCCTTCTGTGATGCACACAGCATGCACCCTCATCTGTTTGTTTCGATACATCACCTGATTTGTTTTTCTGGTGTGTGGGCTGACCTGTTTTTCCTCTGTCGTGCTGTTTTTCCACGATGTGATAATGGCTCATCTCTCTGTGACCTGAGCAAAGCGTGTCTATGTGTGTGATTGCACTGTTGTGTTTAGGAGCCCTGAGGACAAACTGGTGTTTCAGGTTTTGTTGCTCTTGAGCAGAATTAACTTCCTCCTTTCTTTGCTCTCTTCATGTACATTTTCATTTGAAGATTCTGGTTTGACAATCTCACCAATCAAGTGTAAATGCAACTTTTATCTTAACAGAAATGTGTTTACAAGGTCACATGTGTGAGTTTGTTTCTGTGCGTGGTTGAGTAAATGGGTCAGTATTACAATCTAGTGCCATCAGGTACTGCAGGGATATTCGTCATCCTATTTTATAAAAAGTTATCCCATTCATTTTCAGCCAAATGCTTAAACGCTCATATTACATGAGTGATGTTGCTCTCTCACATTCACAAACCTGCACACCTGTGCACTACTATTTGATCTCATGCCAGCCAGACGGCACACATGGGCATTTCCTAGTAGCCTCCTGAAATTCATTATCTACTGCCGTTATTGCAAGTAGGATTGAGCCAGGATTGTCAGCTAGTCATCCGATGACCGATTAGATGGTTAATGAGGTCACACCACAGTAATTATACAGAGCTTCCTTGAAGTTAACATGAAATTTTTCAATCATTGCACATTATTCTAAATGTAACACATACGTTTCACAATGCAATTAATTGACTCTTCGCTAAACCCCGCCTTAAGTGTTTCTGACCAATCCTGTCTTAGCAACTGTTGCCATGCACCATTTCTCTGACACGCGTTTAATATTTCTCAATGAGAGTCTACAGGAGTGATGTGTTTTTGAGTAGTTTTAAGCAGAATTGTAGCAAATAATAAAAATAAAAATAAATGTTGTTGCTGGGTCACTTGCTAGTGACATGAGCAGTGGCAGCCCGTGCATTTTAAGTCTAGGCTTTCAGTTCAATTCATGCCGTTAAGAAAACACTGTTTCACAATGAATAAGACACCTTATGCCTATGGACATCATACATTATGTCGCAGCCAACTAATAATAACATTTGACATTTATAAACACGTCCACGCACTAAAGCCAAAACTTGAAATGACACTGAATGCTCAAGCAAGCCTAATTTTAACTGCAGCATGATTGTTTTGTGAAATTAACGTCTCCCGAACAGAAATTCAAAAATCAAAATGTTTCATATAAATCTTACTAAGGAGGTCTATAACGCCTGGAAAAATCTATGTAATAATATTTGTGATTTAAGTGTTGCCTTTAAATAAATGTAGATTTGTCAGGATACACAGTTACTTTAAAAAAACTTGCGAGTTCAAGTTCGAATCCAGGGCGTGCTGAGTGACTCCAGCCAGGTCTCATAAGCAACCAAATTTGCCCAGTTGCTAGGGAGGGTAGAGTCACATGGGGTAACCTCCTCGTGTTCACTATAGTGTGGTTCTCGCTCTCTGTGAGGGGCGTGGTGAGTTGTGCGTGGATGCCGCGGAGAATAGCGTGAAGCCTCCACACGCGCTATGTCTCCGCGGTAACGCACTCAACAAGCCACGTGAAAAGATGCGTGGATTGATGGTCTCAGAAGCGGAGGCAACTGAGATTCATCCTCCGCCACACAGATTGAGGCAAGACACTATGCCACCATGAGGACTTAGAGCGCATTGGGAATTGGGCATTCCAAATTGGGGAGAAAGGGGGAGGAAAAAAAAACTTTAACTGACACTGAATGCTCAGGCAGCCTAATTTACACTTAGAAAACTCCTGATGTTGATATAACATTGGAAAGAGCACTTACCAGTTTACTTGAAGTGAAAATCAGTCCTCCTTTCCTGTTTAAAAAATGAAGCAGTCACACGGTCATGCAAAACATCTCGGTTTTTAAATCCATAAGGATCTCTTCCTCAGTGGTGATGGCGGCAGTGATAGCAGCCAACTCATCAGCTTGATCTCACACTCTTCGCTTTCGAAATATGTACATCACTTAAAACGTCATTGTGTCACTCAAGGCCAGCTAGAAAGCCTTGACTTGGACATATCCTAAAGACCACACCCACCAAGAACAAATAAATGAATCTGATTGGCTGATAGATCTGACAATCTGACTTTAGATGCCCATTCATTTGCACTGTTGAGGGATTCTGTAGAAATACTGAAGGCCTAACAGTGTGGAGCTCAAAATCACGTGCTGCTTCGGCATGTGATTTGTGAAACAGCCGTCAAGCTCGCTTGTAAGCATCAAAGAATAAATTCTAATTGGATAAACTTTTTGTTCTTCCCTATTCATTTGTAGATAAATTAGGAGTGGAAAGTGATCGAAATACATAGTCAAAAAGGTCAATTAGAATAGACAGGATGAAAAAATATTTAATTATTAGTCAAGTTAGGCCAGCAGAGAAGGCTTTGCTGGCCCTGAGAATTCGCCACTGGACACGAGGTACCCAGAGAGGATACATGCAGTGTTTTTTCCTTCTTTTGGTTTAATTTTTTTAAATAAATCTCGAGAAGAGCATGGTATGAATTAAACTGTCATTCCTCAATCCCAATTGAACATGTGTAACACCAGCAAGGACACTTACATTTGCTCCCAGGGAAATTAAAGCTAATATCTTAACTTTAATTCATTCATGTATTGATTCAGGTCTTAGCAAAGGCAATTGTAAATAAAGAGTTCACAGCATCATAGTGAGTGTGTTGCGAGACGTTATTTGCAGTTCCGTTCACTTACACTAACGTCATCATGTGTGTAATCACCAACAGATTATGCTTTTCTCTATTTAAGTGACTGTAATAATCATTTGCCTCGATTCTGATTCATAGTCTCCACAGTTTGCAATCAAATTACTGTGTTAACTATTTATTTTACAGAAAAATGTCAGATAAAAATGCTTTACAGTGTCTACTCTTCATTCCAGCCCACGTAAGAATATTGTCAATTCCGTTTGAGAATATTTTGCCAAAAACCACGGCATTCACTGCAATCTCCCATTCATTCCTATGGGAAGTTCTGCAAAGCTTTTTAGAGCGAGCAATGGTAACCGGGGGGTGGAGTTTAGCGAAGGGTCAATTGCCAATGGATAAAATCAAGCCCCACCCCTTAACTTTTTCCATGTTGAATTGCCTGTTTCACTCTGAAATTCATCAGATTATGGATGTAAAATGGGTTGCAAACAGCGTTTCATGGTGACTTTGAGACAGACTTATTGTTTGGACAACCCACTGATTAGTCTTTTTTTTTTTTTTTTTTTTAATGTGGTTTTGTACATCCCCAAGGAAGAGGTGATTCCATGCAGTGTGTGTGTGTGTCTGTTCTGCTTCTACCCATCGACTGCACGGTGATGTGCACACCCCCGGACCCCTAATCTGTAATTCAGATTTGCATGTGTTTTCTCTGATTTATTGATTAGCTTTCACTTACACTATGGATTTTTGCACCTTTGACCTTCACCGCTTATCCTAGTGATTTAAAGGATTATGACCAGCCTCATTCTGCACACATGAAGCAAAGACAAATCCAAAACACAGCCTCATGAAACAATAACAACCTTCCTCTCTTCATAGTGACCCTCACTCATCATTCCCTACTTCATAAGCTTTCCTCTGTCCTTCACACTCTGTCAAGCAAACCCTATAGGGCACATCAAACACACACTCTATACCCTCTGCTCCTAGTCTTTCCTTCTTAAACACACACCGACAGCTGCTACCACCGGAGGGTACATGTCTGACTCCCCAAAAACAGAGTGACAGAAAACCAATGGAGGACGCAAGCCTTGCTGTGATTGAAAGATCATGATCTGGCAATCTTTGGCAGGTATACGCTGAGTCATTGGCTGCAGGCTGTGGTTGTGTGTGCGAGAAGGACAGAGTGAGTGTGATTTTAAAGCCCCAGGGTTCACAAATCAACACTGCTGTCTTTCTGCGTCTGATGATGGGATCAGGAAGAGGTTGTAAGCAAGGCTTTAATAAAAATGCCGTTTGGATGGTTATGAAGAAAAGTACAGAAAAGACAGAAAAGTAGTTATAGGAACAGTTTACACAAAAATAAAAATTCTGTCATTGAGATCGTTTAAATGGACACCAGAAAGTCGTTTATTGTGCGAAAGCTGCTTAAGACTGGAAAGCGTTGTTCCCGTTTACATGAAATGTGTTATCGACTTTCTCTTTACTCATGTATACATGCGGCTCGGTCAGTAAGCAGCTTTCTCCAAGCAATGCAATTTCCCCTGTGACGCGTGTGTAAATACAATCTGAGGAAGACTTCGCTATTTTATTCTCTGTTGGTTCACTTTATTTCCAGATATTCTAGAGTTGTTGCTGTGTTTGTTTCCATAACTTTTTATAGCGACCTGCAGCAGAATTTTGCTGCAATAGTGGGGTTTCCCTCTTATGTAAAACTCTGGGATTCCCCCAATGCATGAGAGCATATACATGATAGTGAGGGACAGAGGTCGATATTTTACATTGGTGTGTTTAAATGGGTATAGTTTATAGTATATGTGCTTTTCCCACTGTACTCCCAGAAATGTTGAATTCTTTCGGCTCTGTTGACTTATTGTTGGGCTCCATCCTATGACGTTAGGTATCTGGTATGTTAACGCACATGCGCACTCATCAAAAACCTGTAAGAACGCCTTTTATGCATTTACATTGCCACATAAACCGCGTTCTGCAAGAGAACCTGGGTGTGTTAAACCACTTTCTCTTAATCCCTTAAACAGCATAAGGACAACGGTTTTCTCTGGTTTTATATGACATTTCAAATAACTTTGGAATAAACCGTTTTCTAAAGTGCATGTAAATACGGTCATTCATTTTACCTGGTCTTATAGAATTACGTTACTATACCTACATTTTTGCAAAATGATTTTTGTGTGGTCTGTTGTACGTATCGTGGCAGTTTTCTTGTGAAATAAACACTAATTTTGCTACAACAACAATGACGTAGTAATTTTTACACAAAATGTGAGTAGAACAGCAGATTATCACTTCATAAACACTTTTTCCCCTATTCCTCACACAATGCTATATTCTAACATCAAAACACTTGACTTGTGCATGATTTGTAAGGTCATACATCTGCATTACATTAACCTTAAAAACCTCATCTGTTTGGGAGAATATTCAACTCGCTTTTAGCGTTTTTAGTGCCAAACAGTGGAACTGCCACGATATGTGTAAGGAACCAAGTAATATAAATTTGCAAAAATGTCACCACCGTCATGTAATTTTCATGAGATAAGGCTGCATTTATTCACTCTAATGATGTTTTAAAATTATGTCTAGGAGAATTTTTACACTGCTCTTTTCAATACAGTGAAAGTGAATAGTGACCATGACTGTCAAGCAAGATTTTCATTGAATAAGGACTTAAATTTTGGTCTGTTCCTCACACAAAGCTGTTTAATGGCTTCAGCAGACTTGGAATATA
This sequence comes from Myxocyprinus asiaticus, assembly GCF_019703515.2. Lineage (NCBI taxonomy): Eukaryota > Metazoa > Chordata > Actinopteri > Cypriniformes > Catostomidae > Myxocyprinus > Myxocyprinus asiaticus. The sequence continues at coordinate 18,576,341 of NC_059361.1, forward strand.
GTGCATGAGTCAAGTGGAATACTTATATGGTGCTTTTTTGTCGTCATTTTTATTTGTATAGCGCTTTTCACAATGAAAATAATTTCAAAGCAGCTTTACAGAAATTCATTCTGTAATGTCTTATGGCAAGAAACGATTTGTGCACTTGTGCACCACCCTACACAAAGACGTCACTGCCTTTTCATTTTAAATCGAATATTACCTTGATTACCACACCAAAATTCTTGCTTATAGTTCTTTAGATGGTTGTAATAAAATATGACTTTGTGTCTAATTCAAATTTATTTTCACTTGTGTAGTGTATTTTTGTGTGGGACATGGTAAAATTAAACATGAAAATGTAAAATATGTGAGGAATGTTTCCCGTTTTGTATAAATCCCAGGTATTATCTCAAATAAATTACCTCAGTTTAATAAATCAAATGCAAGGATGTGCCACTAGAATCACATGATCATAAACAGCTACATTTAGGCTAGGCTAAATTAGGCATCGACCTGTTAGAAACAGCTATAGCCCTCCACTCCACCATCAGCCATCATTGACCCCGTTTACATGCACTTAAGAAAATTGTTTATTTCAGGGTTTTTGCAGAAAGTGGCATGGAATATATGTAAATAATGTGAAGCAGCAGAGAGTAAAATAGCAAAGTCTTTCTCTGATGCCATGTTTGTTATTTACAGAAGCATCGCAGGGATATTACGTTGCTATGGAGAACGCTGCTTTCTCACCAAACCGCATGTATACATGAGTTAAGAGTACGCCGCTTACACTGTACATGCTAACAGGAACGCAGCTTTCTCTCAATAAGCCGCGTTCTCACAATACAGTGCTTTCTGGTGTCCGTTTAAACGCACTAATTAACACCATTGAGATCATAGATCATTAGCATCACAAACTGTTTACATGTAATCTCTTTTGTGTGCGTGTGTGTGTGTGTGCGCGCATGCGTGTCTGTGTGTCTCTGTGTGTGTGTGTGTGTGTGTGTGGGCTCAGTTTGAACTTGCAGAATCAGAGCTAATTACTATGTGAGCAATTAAAAACAGTTTGAAGTCGTTAAGATCTGGCACTGAGTGTAGGCTGGCTTCCCAGGAGTGTGTTAGTTTAAAAGTATCCGAATACACACACACATTTGATACTTGCTTTTCCTGGTTTACTCAGACACATAAAAAGTAATAAAATGTAAATTTGTGGAGAAACACCTCTTTTTTTTTTTTTCCCCCCCGCCCCTTATTTCTGCAGCTGTTGTTTGAAGTGTGATGTGGCATCAGCCAAACGTTTGGGGTAAAGCTTTTTCACTGACTCATCTTAAAGTGCTTGTACATTGACTAAAACAAAAAGCCACCTTCAGTGTGGCTCTGTGGTCATGCTCCACAGTGCATCTGAACTCAGTGACTGATGCCAGTGGCATAGCTGAGAGCAAATGCTAGGAATAACTACATGCATAGTTTGTAATAGTGCCTGACCGATATATCGATCACCCGATATTAGACTTTCACCGATATATCGGTATCGGCGTATATTTTACCAATATGCGCAGATATGAAAACTTTTTTTCAGAACATATAATGCAGAAAACAATACTTTAGAATTGGTGTTATCACATAGTTTGTCCAGCACAGCGCGCTCCAACTCCATTGTTTACAGAGCTGAGCTGACCGTGGCTCTGCAGACAGGGCGGAGTTAGGCGGTCTCTTCTCAGTAAGCTGCTAACTAGTTTGTGAAATACATACTGGAAAGTTAATAAACAATGACCCCATCATTTTCCCTTTTCAATATAACTAATATAATGTTAACCCTGTCCCTGACAACCATCACTCATGTCTGTTTGCTGTTGCCAGCTATAGTTTGACAGTGCAGTAAGTAATAGACAGATTGAAAGCTAAACATCAGAGCATCTTTTTGCAGCTCAGCAGACAACGGTGCGGTGGTGGATTGTGTCTGTTGAGTGTTGATTTCACGCTACGTTGTTACCTAGTTGGTGAGACGCAATGCTGGTCCATCTTTTACTCTCCGTGACAACAAGCTTATAGCTAACTAGCTAACCACGTAGCTACTTTCATTGCTTGTCAGCTGAGTGGAAGCTAATGTGTAAACATGTATTCACCAAACTGTTTTGTTCAGGATTCACAGTTTGGTACCTTCAACCGAACAATTCCAGTCATTGCATTTATAAAATGTAATGCCGCTGTTTATCTCTTGTCTCGGCAGGTGTAAATGCTTTTTGTTTTACAACCTGCCAATAATTGACTGGCAGTCTTAAAATAGTCAGCATTTGACTGATATTAAACAGTACTGATGTTTATTTAGCTATTTATTTTATTTGAATTTATTCTTTATTTTAATGGTCAGCAATTGACTGATACTAAACATACAGTACTGATGTTTATTTAGCTATTTATTTTATTTGAATTTATTCTTTATTTTAATGGTCAGCAACTGACTGATACTGAACATCCAGTACAGATGTTTATTTAGCTATTTATTGTATTTTTATTTATTCTTCATTTTCTCAGAGTTCATTTCTAGAATTTGTTGACAATGTATAATAATAATGTCAAATATTCTTTGATAAAAATATTTGTTTAAGAAAACAGCCTTTTGAGTACCTTTGCATAGTCATATCGGTGCAAAATCAGTGAACAATCCACATAGAAAAGGTCTGTTTTCATTCCAGCTCATAAATTAACTATACCGGCCACCAAATCGGTAATCGGTGAATTTTCCCCCTCTAAAATCAGTATCGTATTGGTCTCAAAAATCCCATATCGGTCGGGCTCTAATATGGAGTATATTTGACAGGCTCATGTGCAACTGTACACAGACGCTGAGCATTCGCACAATTGGAAGTATACCCAGGGCTTAAAGGTCATGTGTTGGACCCACCAGAATACTTGGTTGGGCTAAGTTAAAAAAACAATGAAGACGATCACCGCTAAAGCATTAAAAGAGTTAAGTCAACTTAAAAACTTAAGAGAAACCTGGGTGTGGTTTGACCAAAGAGAACACTAATCACCCTGTTGGTGACTTCAAACAAAAAAGACAACTTTTTACAGCAAGACTTCATTAAAAACACTAAATAAAGCTAAATCCATCCATTAATTCTAAACTACAATTAGTTACATGTCCTCATACAGTTGAAGTCAGAAGTTTACATACATCTTAGCCAAATACATTTAAACTCAGTTTTTCACAGTTCCTGACATTTAATCGTAGAAAACATTCCGTCTTAGGTCAGTTAGGATCACTATTTTAAGAATGTGAAATGTCAGAATAATAGTAGAGAGAATTATTTATTTAAGCTTTTATTACTTTCATCACATTCCCAGTGGGTCAGAAGTTTACATACACTTGGTTAGTATTTGGTAGCATTGCCTTTAAATTGTTTAACTTGGGTCAAATGATTTGGGTAGCCTCCACAAGCTTCTCACAACAATTTGCTGGAATTTTGGCCCATTCATCCAGAAAGAACTGGTGTAAATGAGTCAGGTTTGTAGGCCTCCTTGCTCTCACATGCTTTTTCAGTTCTGCCCACAAATTTTCTATTGGACTGAGGTCAGGGCTTTGTGATGGCCACTCCAATACCTTGACTTTGTTGTCCTTAAGCCATTTTGCCACAATTTTGGAGGTATGCTTGGGGTCATTGTCCATTTGGAAGACCCATTTGCGACCAAGCTTTAACTTCCTGGCTTATGTCTTTAGATGTTGCTTTAATATATCCACATAATTTTCCTTCCTCATGATGCCTCCTGCAGCAAAGAACCCCCACAACATGATGCTGCCACCCCCATGCTTCATGGTTGGGATGGTGTTCTTTAGCTTGCAAGCCTCACCCTTTTTCCTCCAAACATAACAATGGTCATTATGGCCAAACGGTTCGAATTTTGATTCATCAGACCAGAGGACACATCTCCAAAAAGTAAGATCTTTGTCCCCATGTGCACTTGCAAACTGTAGTCTGGCTTTTTTATGGCGGTTTTGGAGCAGTGGCTTCTTCCTTGCTGAGCAGCCTTTCAGGTTATGTCAATATAGGACTCGTTTTACTGTGGATATAGATACGTGTCTGCCTGTTTCCTCCAGCATCTTCACAAGGTTCTTTGCTGTTGTTCTGGGATTGATTTGCACTTTTTGCACCAAACAACGTTCATCACTAGGAGACAGAATGTGTCTCTTTCCTGAGCGGTATGATGGCTGCATGGTCCCATGGTGTTTCTATTTGCGTACTATTGTTTGTACAGATTAACGTGGTACATTCGGGCATTTGGAAATTGCTTCCATGGATGAACCAAACTTGTGGAGGTCCACAATTTTTTTTATGAGGTCTTGGCTGATTTCTTTTGATTTTCTCATGATGTCAAGCAAAGAGGCACAGAGTTTGAAGGTAGGCCTTAAAATACATCCACAGGTACACCACCAATTGACTCCAATTAGCCTGTCTAAAGGCTTGACATCATTTTCTGGAATTTTCCAAGCTGCTTAACCCTCTGGGGTCTGAGGGTGTTTTTGGGCCCTGGAGAAGTTTTGACATGCCTTGACATTTTGTGCTTTTTTCAGTTGCTTAAAAACATATTAATGGCTAAAGTCTGATAACACTGTATTCAGCACAAACTAGGCTACAATAATATGTGAGCAATATGTATGCACATGTTTGTATTTTTGAGAGAATTTTTATGCGTGGTTTTTGAAAAACAAAAATTTTAAGTCACTGAAATAAGCATACTAAACATATAACACATACTAAACATTTGCTCACAAGACTTTTGAGAACTGGATCTTGTAGCCTAGAGTTTTTTGCTACAAAATGATGTGAAAACCATCCTGATCACTCATTCATACAAAACAATATAGTCATTTAACTTTTGTAAGACACTTTTAGTGTTAGAAAGGCCATATGCGAGGAGGCGTGAATGATCATGAATATTGATGTGATTCACACCTGAGGAGACAAAGACCCCTCCCCTGGGAACAGAATAAAATGTAATATCTGATATAGGGCATATACACAATATATACCATTTTTTTCAGGATTCTTTGATGAATAGAAAGTTCAAAATAACAGCATTTATCTGAAATAGAAAGCTTTTGTAACATTATAAATGTCTTTTTTGATCAATATAATGCATCCTTGCTGAATAAAAGTATTAATTTCTTTCCAAAAAAAACAAAAAAAAAACAACAAAACAAAAAATCCTTACTGACCCCAAACTTTTGAATGGTAGTGTATGATGTTACAAAAGTTTTCTATTTCATTTAAATGCTGTTATTTTGAACTTTCTATTCATCAAAGAATACTGAAAAATATATACAGTGGTGTGAAAAAGTGTTTGCCCCCTTCCTGTTTTCTTATTTTTTTGCATGTTTGTCACGCTTAAATGTTTCAGATCATCAAACAAGTTTAAATATTAGTCAAAGATAACACAAGTAAACACAAAATGCAGTTTTTAAATGAAGGTTATTATTAAGGGAAAACAAAATCCAAACCTACATGGCCCTGTGTGAAAAAGTGATTGCCCCCTAAACCTAATAACTGGTTGGGCCACCCTTAGCAGCAACAACTGCAATCAGGTGTTTGCGATAACTTGCAATGAGTCTTTTACAGCGCTGTGGAGGAATTTTGGCCCACTTATCTTTGCAGAATTGTTGTAATTCAGCCACATTGGAGGGTTTTCGAGCATGAACTGCCTTTTTAAGGTCATGCCACAGCATCTCAATAGGATTCAGGTCAGGACTTTGACTAGGCCACTCCAAAGTCTTCATTTTGTTTTTCTTCAGCCATTCAGAGGTGGACTTGCTGGTGTGTTTTGGATCATTGTCCTGCTGCAGAACCCAAGTTTGCTTCAGCTTGAGGTCACGAACAGATGGCCGGACATTCTCCTTCAGAATTTTTTGGTAGACAGCAGAATTCATGGTTCCATTTATCACAGCAATTCTTCCAGGTCCTGAAGCAGCAAAACAGCCCCAGACCATCACACTACCACCACCATATTTTACTGTTGGTATGATGTTCTTTTTCTGAAATGTGGTGTTACTTTTACGCCAGATGTAATGGGACACACACCTTCCAAAAAGTTCAACTTTTGTCTCGTCAGTCCACAGAGTATTTTCCCAAATGTCTTGGGGATCATCAAGATGTTTTCTGGCAAAAATGAGACGAGCCTTAATGTTCTTTTTGCTCAGTAGTGGTTTTCGTCTTGGAACTCTGCCATGCAGGCCATTTTTGCCCAGTCTCTTTCTTATGGTGGAGTCATGAACACTGACCTTAACTGAGGCAAGTGAGGCCTGCAGTTCTTTGGATGTTGTTGTGGGGTCTTTTGTGACCTCTTGGATGAGTCGTCGCTGCGCTCTTGGGGTAATTTTGGTCGGCCGGCCACTCCTGGGAAGGTTCACCACTGTTCCATGTTTTCGCCATTTGTGGATAATGGCTCTCACTGTGGTTCTCTGGAGTCCCAAAGCTTTAGAAATGGCTTTATAACCTTTTCCAGACTGATAGATCTCAATTACTTTCTTTCTCATTTGTTCCTGAATTTCTTTAGATCTCAGCATGATGTCTAGCTTTTGAAGATCTTTTGGTCTACTTCACTTTGTCAGGCAGGTCCTATTTAAGTGATTTCTTGATTGAGAACAGGTGTGGCAGTAATCAGGCCTGGGTGTGGCTAGAGAAATTGAACTCAGGTGTGTTTTAACAGGTGGGGCAAACACTTTTTCACACAGGGCCATGTAGGTTTGGATTTTGTTTTCCCTTAATAATAACAACCTTCATTTAAAAACTGCATTTTGTGTTTACTTGTGTTATTTTTGACTAATATTTAAACTTGTTTGATGATCTGAAACATTTAAGTGTGACAAACATGCAAAAAAATAAGAAATCAGGAAGGGGGCAAACACTTTTTCACACCACTGTATATATATTGCGTATATGCCCTATATCAGATATTACAGCAAATCAGCATTTTAGAATGATTACTGAAGGATCATGTGACACTGAAGACTGGAGTAATGATGCTGAAAATTCAGCTTTACATCACAGGAATAAATTGCATTTTACAATGTATATATATATGCGCGTGGGTGTGATCACATTAGGGATAATTAGCTGAGCCAGGAGAAACTGTACATCGCTTTGTTTCATACAGATTACATTTCAGGAGAATATTTGTTTTAAATTTGAATTGTTTTATTTAAAAGTAGACATTTTAAGCTTTCTTTAGACATATTTTTCATGTTTGTCTGGTAAGTATTTGCGGAGTTTCAGTTCATTTTTGTGACGTGTTTCAGAAAGATGCTCGCTGAGACAGAGACAGCTGAAAGCGCACCCTGTTTATTTTCTTTATTTTACAAAAGCACAAGGTTTTGTTGTTATTGTGAGTGTACACAAATAAAAGTAGACCCTTTATAGTTTCTAATGATGCCTTACACTTATCTGTATGCTCAAAAATGACGGAGTATTTTAAGTTGTTTTTGCTGTTATGAGGAAAAAATCCAGCAGGACGAGCCGGCGCGTCCGTCGACCCCTGAGGGTTAAATGCACGGTTAACTTAGTGTATGTAAACTTCTGACCCACTGGAATTGTGATATAGTCAATTAAAAGTGAAACAATCTGTCTGTAAACAATTGTTGGAAAAATTACTCATGTCATGAACAAAGTAGATGTCCTAAACGACTTGCAAAAAACTATAGTTTGCTAATATGAAATCTGTGGAGTGGTTATAAAAATGAGTTTTAATGACTTCAACCTAAGTGTATGTAAACTTCTGACTTCAACTGTATATTGCCATGCTTTGACCAAACACACACAAATAAATTTAAGCGCAAGGGATTAATGGTATTGCTTCCAGACAAATTGCTTCTCCAATTGGCATGCTCAGTAGCAGATGCAACATTATGAATTTCATAGTGCTTGGCCTAACAGGGTTCCCACATATTTTGACTCATGAATTTTCAGGACCTTTCCATGACTTTAACGGATGTTCATGACTACTGAAGAAGATCCTTAAGAATCGAAATCACAAGCCCCCGATCACAGAGACAAGAGTTAAATTCCCTGATATTTCCATGTTTTGCATATGCAGTTATTGTGCATTGTTGTCATTTAGTAAGGTCAATAGAGCAATCCAGCATCCTGATGAAAATATCACTTAACAATATTTACATATCATAAATATATAAAATAAGAAAATATTCCTTGTCAAAGTATCAAGCCAAACTAGCTGTGATAGCGCACTGTGGCAATGATAAGCAGAGGGAATTATTTTGCTACAAATGGCTTCCTCAGTGATCAAACTGAGCATGCTCAAAAACCTGTAAGTTATACCTTCAAGACCAAACTTAACAGCATATGTTCTCACTGTTTAAAATTAAGTTGCTCATACTGAATGGCATACAATTTGACCTTATAAATTTTTTTTTTTTTTTTTTTTTTTTTTTTTTAAGTAATTGGAACCTTTTCTACATTAGAGAGTTCAATCAACTTTTAAAAATAGAGTTTGTCTGACACAATAGAAGTAGGTTTTTTAACAGTATATGAACGATTGTCAACCCAATTTTGTGCTATGAAAATATACATGCATCTAAATTGAGTAAAAAGCACTTGTCAAATGATTTGGCCATGATCTCATGAATAATATAGAGAGATTCCGAGGTCCTGCTGAAACAGGGCTGTAAAATAACACGTCACATTTCAGTGACGTTCACTCATTGTTGATTTAAAACCTGGAAGACACAAAAAATCCCCAGTTAACCATTATCCCTTAAAATTAAAATATATGTTCTCATCCTCTTCCATCTTATGCAACACTTCCATGTCAGTATATAAGTGTTTTAGTATTTTATGACCCTTTAAAACAACTGACAGAAGCTACAAGAGAAAATTCTTGTTACCTCTGAAACTCTGAAACCTAGTGAGCGACATACCAAGACTGCATTTGAAAGGAATCTTCTGGGTTCAATACAAGTTAAGCACAACCAACAGCATTTGTGGCATAATGTTGATGACCACAAAATGTATTTTGACCTGTCCCTCATTTTCTTTAAAAAAAAAAAAAAAAAAAGAGGTTACTGTGAGTCTCTTACAATGAAGTAAATAGGGCCACATTTTAGAGGATTTAAAGGCAGAAATGTGCTGCTTATAATTGTATAAAAGTGCTTACATTAATTCTTCTGTTAAAACTGATGTAATATTTGAGCTGTAAAGTTGTTTAAATAGTTGTTTATATGGCCGTTCTAGGGTTTACAGCATCATACCAAACTGTCATAATAAACCTTTCTGTGTAGTTAATCAGTTCAGTCCCCATTCAGATGTGCCACACTTTAACCCAGATTTTTGCCTTCTTTAAAGAAAAGAAGGGACAAGTCGAAATGTATTTTTGTGGTAATCAACATTATGCCACAAATGTCGATTGAGCTAAACTTGTATTGAACCTGGAATATTTCTTTAAGGCATCACAGGCATTCTGAATACTTAAAAGTGGTGATTAAAAAAGTTAAATCTAATTAAACATTTACCATTTTACTCAATATTTGTGTGTGCTACTGCTGTATACTGTAGGTACATGTGTGCTGTTGTATTTTAATGCTTGTTAGAAGAATGTTACACTCTAAGCTCGGAATCGGTTGAGTCTAGTTTCCTGTGTGCTTCACATAAGAAGTGCTATTTATGTGGTATGTGGAGTTTCTGTCTATGAAGAGCATTCCAGATCAGTCACTTTTGAAGTTGTGCCTGTGTTGACATTAGGCAGCAAGGAAGCTCACTAGGTTTTGGAACAAGGCCTCAGATAACATTCATGTCTTAAGATAAGACTGACCTTGAACTACAGAGTAATGGAGAATGTTTCCCTGAAGGGATGGATTGTGGGCAGGGATTGAGTTTAAATCTCACCTTAGTGCTGTGATATATGAGAGAAATTTTGTATGTGGCATTTATCTTGAAAGGGAAGGGGTGTAGCATGCCATTGTTTGGCCAGTACTGAGCTCTCTGAACAATCCCATTAAAATGAGCATTGTTGTTCAAGTGACAGAGATGTCTCGTAATTGCTAATTCTGTAACACAGTTTTCTTATTACAGTCATAGAGACAAGCTGTGGAACCTTTAGGCTAATCTAATATGTGGATGCATGGAGTATAACAAAAAAGCACGAGAGATAGGTAGAGGGATAATGTAAAATTTCATAGAGGAACAGGCAATGCCGAGTGGCTTTTCACAGTCGCTGAGCTGCAGTGAAGCTTCATTTTATCTGACGTTCATATTAAAGTCAGCTCAGCTCCCTGGATTCCTTCACCACAAAGCCTGTCAGACTTTCTTTCTTCCATCTCCTCTATTTTTTTTCCCGTCTCTACTTGTATTCTGTCTTTCTAAGTTTGTCTTGTCCTTTGATTTTCTGTCAAGTTCATTTTTACTTTTCATGATGATGGATGAAGCATTTGGAGTGGTGCAGAGAATGGAGGGGGTTTCTTTCTATCACAAAGTTTGAGAGTCTCAGGTTGCTTTCACACTAGAACTCTTGACTTTGAACTCTGTTTTGAACCTGAGAGTGCAACAGTAAACAGTATGAAAATGTGGTCTGGGGTTTGGGTCATGGAACCTCCTGGCGCTCGCAGTAGTCAACTGCCATTGTTAATGTATAATTTGCATCTTTGCATGCTCCCTGTCACTCTTATAATAGTATAATGCATTTCTCATTGCTACTTGTGTCCAACTGCCTTTTGGAGAAGTTTCTATAGCTCACACTCTTTGCATGTCTTGCAAATCATAAGTGGCAAGTGCTGTTCTGTGTGTGTAAAGTTTTGGTGGACAGCAATATAAAAAAGCGGTGAGGCTGGTATCTTCTAGTCCTGAGTCATTGGTACTTATGTTGATGAAGCAAACATACACCGTCTCAGATACAAAAAGTACAATTTGAAAAGAGGCTGGCAGGGAGAGGCGTGGTGCAGTCTAACTCTGGTTCAGACCAAGCAATCGAACCAAGTGTGAAAAAAGCCTAATTTCTAGCTTAAAGTGTATCACAATCCCATGCTTTGCCATTCTCAGTTAAGCCTGTAAAACAGTCCATCTGATTATACACTCAGCAACTCTCTTCAGTAATCCAGCACAGAGCCCTTGTTATGTAACCATTTTGTATGCAGTTGAATCTCTCAGGTGATTGGACAGTTTGTCCTGCTGCCCCAATGACTGTTATGTAGGCCCCATCTGTCACACCTGTCATGTGACCAGGTTAAAAATTTTCATGGCTACTAAATCTGTCAGCACCTCTTCATACCTCACCAACAGCCCAGGAACACACAGGCTACTACTGTAAAAGTGCTCTGGCACACAGCCAGCCTAACAGTGGGCTTGAGCATCTTGGGGCAGGGAACAAGTGTTGGTGACACTTCCTTTCAGGTAAAGTGTGTAATTTCTGTGCCACTAGCGTCACCAAACAGAATGGCAAACATTTTCAAACAGGTTTCCTGAAAACTCCACCCCCCCCCACCATTGTTAATGTAGATTGACTGATAGTTCTGCCCCAAACTCATGGCATTGATTGAGACAATGTTACTGCATCTTAAATAGTTGGAATGGCACCTACTCTCAGAGCAATTCTTGAACTGTCATTCAGAAAATATCTATGGTGTTGAAAATGGTGGCAAACATTCAGAGAGGATACATGGTGCTTCTTTACTACATATTTGTGCAGCTCTTGTGTGCATCATTATGGCCAACCAGTTTAGTAATCAAGAGAAGAATAAGAGAACAGAAGTTTTTGGTGCTTTAATACAGATTTTTTAGGACAAGTTATTAGGCAAGCTTTAAAACCGAATATCTACCAGGAGAGGAATAGAGTTAAGCCTTAAAAGAGTATGTGAAATCCATAGCTGAAATTCTCTTATCGTTCTTTCTCTCTCTCTCTCCTATCAACCTTTTTTTGTTCTGGGCTGTTTCGTTCTCACCTTTTTCTCATTTTTGTTTAGTCAGCTTTCCACCACATTTTTCTTCTTCCGTGAAATGGTTGGGGAAAAGGGATATGTAATGAGAGAGAAAATAATTGAAAACTCCAAATCATAGTTTTCTTTGTGGTACTTTGTGTCAGTTGTTTCCAGATTAAATGAACCTGTTATTCAGTGTCATAATGTAACAATTTATCTTCTGTTTCTTCCCTTTTTTGCAGATCTGTCATTCAAGTGGCCTTTTAGCTTTACTTTGTGATTGGCCCAGAGGATTAGGGAGGGTGTGTCTTTTCCTACCAAAGAAATGAGTGTGGGAGAAAGAGGACGCAACAGCAGTCTGGAGCTTTTCCATCCTTCTTCCCTTTCACTAAACACCATCAGTCTCGGTCCAGGATGCTCTCTCGCACACGACCCCTGCCTTACTTTTTGGCCCTGAGACTACACTGGGCTCCATGAACATCTATAAAGACACAGGGGTGTGTACCACCTCTCTCTCCCAACCTCTTCCCCCTCCCCACCTTCGTCTTCCCCTCCATAATGGCCAGTCTTCCCTGGGCGATCCAGCCCCGCCCCGTGTCTCCGTGCCCAAAATGGGGGTGCGAGCTCGGATTGCTGAGTGGCCCCCTCGTAGGGCACTTTCACGGGAGTCATTGCTTGAGAATGGCCAGGGCAGTCAACAAAATGACCTCAGCAGTGAGGATGGGCTTGCACGTGGGGATGTGACCAGGTTTCCACAGCAAAGTGCCAGAGACGATGACTTCCTTGAATCAGGAGGTCTGATAGGGGCTCCAGGAACACCCCCACGGTTTCTGACACTGGGTATCGCTCCATTACGACAGCGCTCCAACAGCGAGATTACATTAAGTGAGCAAGATGAAACAGAGGTTGAAGGTCGGTTATTCCGGGAATATGGCAGTACCTCTTCCATCAATGTACAGGCTGTGTCTGAGCAAAGCTTCTTTGACATGCTCAGTCAGTTTCAACAGGAGAGACCAGACCAGCGCAGTACAGCCCCTGCCAAGCTTGTAGAGCTTCTCGGTGCTCCGGCTTCTTTAGATGGACCAGCTTCACACGCCTCCACATCAACTCCCTGCCCCGAAGATCACCCTGAGAACCGTGTACGCAAAAAGAGCGGTGGCACTGAGTCTTCTCTTGGTAGCACCTCCTTATTCCGCAAACTCCGCAGCTCCAGCCGAGGTGAAACGGAGACTCCACGAGGTGACACAGATGACATACGACTCCCCGAGACATTGTCTTTCAAACATTGGCTTTGTGTGCGTAGTTTTGCCCACTTTGATGCTCAAAGTGTTCTTTTTGACTTGCACGAGGCAGCAGCTCGCCGTAGCTACGCTGCCCAGCGGCGAAACACAGCCACCGGAGCCTCAGCTGCATCTTCAACTGCTGTTTCTTTGGCAGTTTCCAGAGCTATTGCTCTGGGGGGAGTAGAGCCCACTTTTTCCAGCACTGATGACCTCAGTGTCAGGGACTTATCGGAAGGATCAACCCCAAGCCTGGAACACTCAGAGCAGGGCACTTCAGCCAACGGTAAACCCAGTTCTCAGCACCAGCTGTTGCTGAGCTGCCCGCACTTCCTCAATGAGACTGGAAGTTATGGGGAGCGTAATGTCAGTTTCCTGAGCTCGTGGGCAGAGCGGGGAGAAACTGCAGTTGTGGAGGCCCGGTTGCATCCATGCTGCAGTAATGCTAGTGTCTCCAAACTGGAGGCCCCACCAGAAGTTCAGGCCACCAGGTTAGAGAGACTGCAACAGCACTGCATCGAGCATGTTGACCTGGGTGCTAGATACTACCACGAGCACTTCTTTGGGAAAGGTAGGACATTTTTAATGTCCATCTCCCTGCATATACTAAATCATACTGCTAGACCAGGAGTCTGTCCCCTGTTTCTCTTGAATTGATTTTGGGGTGGCTATTGCAATTTACCCAATTCAGTGAATGTCATTTAGAGGTATTTTTAAAAGATGATTTTGTCCTCTTTATTGTTAGCATGCACGTTTAATACAACTTTTTAAGTCGGACACAAGCTAAATAGTCGGTGATTAATTGTTGCAGTAATCACCTGAATAGTTGGATAATCATTTTAATAATCGTTAGATTAGTCGATTATCAAAATAATCGTTAGTTGCAGCCCTTGTCTACAAATGTAAGTTATTCAATATTATAGATATACACCAATCAGCCACAACATTAAAACCACCTGCCTAATATTGTGTAGGTCCCCCTCATGCTGCCAAAAACATTCTGAGATGCTGTTCTTCTCACCACAGAGCGGTTATCTGAGTTACCATAGACTTTATCCAACCAGTCTGGCCATTCTCTGTTGACCTCTCTCATCAACAAGGCATTTCTGTCCACAGAACTGCAGCTCACTGGATGGTTTTTTGTTTTTGGCACCATTCGGAGTAAACTCTAGAGACTGTTGTGCGTGAAAATCCCAGGAGATCAGCAGTTACAGAAATACTCAAACCAGCCCCTCTGGCACCAACCGACGGCATGAGGGGACCTACACAATATTAGGCTGATTGGTGTATACTCCTGTATCTGATTGTTTCCCTTAATTTGGTCTCACAACAGGTCTTTATGTTTGGGATTTGCACATTTTTAACTTAACCCTTGCACACCTTAAATTAATATATTATGTTTGCCTGCTGTTCTTCTTTTGAAAGGGTTTTCAAAGCACGTTATCAATGCTTCACTTATATCAACTAATAGAAGAACAAACTGGAGCTAAAACTACACTTCCAGCACATCTCAATACATCTGCCTCCCAAATGTTCATCTCGCTAAAGGTCTTTCTTTCCAAAATGCCAGTGTTATAAAAAAAAAAAAACCCCTGCAATGTCTAAAAATAGCATGCTTGCCACCTCATAGCCACATTAGATAATCCTTGCAGACACAAGGTTATCTGAATGTTTCTAATTAGTTGTCCGTGTTTATTAGGAGTAGAGTTGGAGAGATAAAGGATAACATTCTAGAAATAATCTCTGTCGGCTAGAGCTCTGTTTTTGGGAAGTTTGTTTGTTTTCATGGGAAGGGTGCAGAGACTTTGATGACATTCTTGCAACTAAGCTGAGTGGCAATGAAAAACTGTTACCATCAATCACCTTTAAAGGTATACTTCACCCAAAAATGAAAATTCTGCAATCATTTACTCACTCTCATGTCATTCCAAACCTGTATTACTTTTTTCTTCTGTGGAGCACCCAAGAAGTTTAGCAGAATGTCTGAGCTGCTCTCTTCCATACAATAAAAGTGAATAGAGACAAAGGGCTGTCAAGATCCAAAAAGGACACAAACCATTAAAATAAAATAAAAGTATTCCATATGACTCTATATTTTAAGTCATCTGAAGCCAGATGATAGCTTTGTGTGAGGAACAGATTGAAATTAAAATTGTTATTCAAAGAAAATCTTTCTTGACAGCCAAGGTCACCATTTACTTTCAATATACGGAAAGAGTAGCTTGGACATTGTGCTAACCTTCTCTCTTTGTGTTCCATGGAAGAAATACAGCAATACGGGTTTGGAAGGACGCAAGGGTGAGTAACTTGAGTTCTCTGAATATTATGAAAATGTCCCATGTTGAAGATATTAATATATTAAAATATTATTATTATTATTATTATTATTATTTTATTTTATTTTTTTCACATTTAGGTGTTAATGTTTAACTTAATGAGTAAGGATTATTAATGAGCAGACAAGGTATTTTTCCATGCGGCACCAAGTTCCACTTATTATCAGCAGTTAATGCATTCACTTCATTTTTCCAGTGTAGCAAAACCTTGTTTGAGATAGTGAAATGCCTCTGCTTTGTTCGTGACTCACATCTACTGGGAAGTAGTTGTGTGTTGGTGTGCCACCCATACAGTGGCACTGACTTGGCATTCCTCGGTCAGGGAGGGCAGCAGCCTGCGTAGTATCAAAATCTTTGCTGCGTTATTAAAAAACAATTTCTGCACAAATTTCTGGATGTATAATTCTCTCATCTCAAGTTTCCTTAGCTTTTAGTACCCCCACAAAACAACAAAACTCATATCCTGTGCTGAGATGTTGGCTGACAGGTTAAGGAAAAATTAGTTCAAATGCCAACAAGAAATTAAGATTGTAAAATTGAAGGATATCACATTCCCATTAAAACACTCATACTTCCCGTTAAGTTATTTCGAACCCTGCTGTAAGCTGTTATAACTGTAGTTCATGAAGTATGTGTTTCCTGCACTACTATTCACTAATATATATATTTTACTGACTTACTGACTGCACTCAAAAACGAACATACAGCGCAATATGCTGTCCAAAACAAATTGCTCAATTGTTTTTTAATGAATAAAATGAATCGGCTGAGCCGATTGACGATTCAGTCTGAAACAATCACAAGAGTCTTCAATTTACAGGTTATTGTGTCTTACTTGAAATGAGCTAAGAATTGCTACTGTGTTGTGTACTTTTTTTAAAGCATTGTTAAAAATGTTAATTTGTAGGGTTAGTGAATTTTAAAGGGAAAGTTCACCCAAAAATTTAAAAGATTTCTTAATTTATTCACCCTCATGCCATTCCAGATGTGTATAACTTACTTTCTTCTGCTGAAAACAAATTAAGATTTTTAGAAGAATGTATAAGCTCTGTAAGTCCTCACAATGCAAGTATATGGTATATAATGCTAAAGGACATAAAGGCAGCATAAAAGTCATCCATAAAACTAGCGGTTAAATCCATGTCTTCTGAAGTGATATGATAAGTGTGGGTGAGAAACAGATCAATATTTAAGTCTTTTTTTACTATCAATCTCCACTTCTTTTGTTTTTGGAGATTCACATTCTTTATGCATATCGCCACCTACCTGGCAGGGAGGAGAATTCATAGTAAAAAGGATTTAAATATTGATCTGTTTCTCTCCCACACCCACTTCAGAAGACATGGATTTAACTAGGGATGTGTGAGACTAGTCGTCACTGGAATTACTAGTCTGTTAATATTCCCCCCATTAAACTGATCAACATTTTTACACATTTACATTTGGCTTTATATTTTTACAGAGGTTGCACTTAAATTACTGTCATATTATTGTTACATATTTTAAATAGAATTAATAATACAAATATTATTTTAAAAAGAGGATATCTTGAGCAGATACAAAGTTTCATTTCACCTCAGGCTGTGCGTGCTGCTTCCCTCTCACTCGCGGCGCACGCAGGAAAATGTCCATTCGCTACACAAGCAAACTCGACAAAGTAGGTATGAAATCACTTCGGTGGTGGTGCGGGAATCGTATTTCCAAACGTTTTAAAGTCCCTATTGATGTTTTCACATCAAGATGTCTTTACATCTGTGCAGGCTTTTTCAAGCACAGGATAGCAGCTTCAAGTGAGTCAAGTCCCGTCTTTCACCGGACCATGTCGACGTGTTAATTTTGCTCATCAAAACATTTATGCTTTTAAGTACTAGAAAATAACTGTTTATTTTCAATGAGGTGCTAACTGCTTAACGGGTTAAACTGTCTTTTATTCTGTGTGCACGTCATGTTTAGAATACATTAGGTTTATTGTAGGCTACATCACAGGCATATTTTGTCTGGCTAATTTTTTTATTTTGACATCGTAACTGTTATTGGTTACCGTTCTTTACCGAACAGCTGTCATATTAAATCAATGGCTAATGCACGACTGCAAGTCGTGAAATACACGTGACTTTTCAGCGCATTTTTTTCTCTCTCATAGATTTGGCTTAGTCTACCTGTTAATTATTTTCAACAATGTCCTGACTGTTTTAATATGTTAAGTAACTTTTACTTGGTGATTTCCGTTTAGAACAGGCTGAGTTGCTCTATTGGTCCTGCACTATTCAATCAATTGTTTTCAATAAATATGTCTGTTAAATATTCGCTAATGTTGATTCAGTGAATGCGTGTCATGTTCTATATTTAATGTACAATGATCATAATGCAAGGCGAGCACGTCGCAGATAAATGCCCTTTTTCAGTGGAATTTAGCGTCGGATTTGGAATAGATTAAGTATTTTAAATGGGTCACATAAACACATTTTTTTTGTCTGAAGGTTGGTTTCTTTTTAGACTAGTTGACTTCAAATTTTTCATTTAAACATCAGTGAAATAAGTATTTCCACACATCACTAGATTTAACCGCTAGTTTTATGAATTACTTTTATGCTGCCTTTATGTCCTTTTGGAGCTTCAAATTTTTGGTACCCATCCACTGCATTGTGAGGACCTACAAAGCTGAAATATTCTTCTAAATATTCTTTGTGTTCAGCAGAAGAAAGTCATACACATCTGGAATGGCATGAGGGTGAGTAAATGATTTTTGGGTGAACTATCCCTTTAAATCAGTCTAAGCCGACTGGTTGCTCATATGACTGATGTGTAGTTATAAATATTTTTAACAGAGTTTAAAAGTTTTGTAGTAACAAATTGTATTTGAATAATAATATAAAAAACAATATTATGTTGGAGAAAAAAAAAATAGTAGTTATTTTTTAGCAAGTTAAACCCAATTTCAGGGTTTAGGGGTCAGTCCTCCCTGCTGGAAAAGGAAATTTTGGAGAAATTATTGGATAATGACTTCCTTCATTCTCAAAGTCACTGTATATTAGCAGTATTGAATTGAGGGCTTTGTCTGCAGTGTTGCATTGGATTTGATTGCTCACAGTTCCTGCAGAAATTCCTATAGCCAACAGGACACTGACTAATGTCATTTATCACATTGTGACCTACTGCAAGCAGAGTTTAAAGTTTTCCTTATAAATCTTTTTTCTTTGTCCTTTGTGTCCTTCCCTCCATCACTCATTCTTCATATCAACTTCCACTTTTCTCCTCTACATTGTCTTCACCTCAGTAATGATTTACTTCAACCATATTCTGTCATTTTCTTTATAAATGACATTAATCTGTCTTTTTTGTGTGTGTGTCCTTTATACATAGTCATGGATCTCTCTGTCTCTCTCTCCACAGAACACTGGAACTACTTTGGTACAGATGAGAAACTGGGGCCCGTGGCTCTGAGCATTCGCAGAGAGAAACTGGATGATACCAAAGATTTAAAGGACCAGTACCAGTACCGGATCATCTTTCGCACCAGTGAGGTGTGTATGACAGAGAAATATGTGTAAACTTTATGAATTAGATTTTTTTTTTTTTTTTTTTTTTGTAACAACAAACAAATATTTATAGTATGTATCTATATGATCGAGATTCAAGCTGTATGTGAATAATACCACTCTTCAATGTTTAGGCTGTTACTTACAGTGAAGTGGACAATTTCTGTACCTCTAGTGACACTAAACAGAATTACAAAAAGAATGTATTTTTTCAAAAAGGTTTCCTGAACATTAGCTCCATCTGCCTTTAGTAAAACAGATAGTCATGCCTCAAACTCATGCTATTAGTTGAGCAAATACTGCTGTGTCAGGCTGGTTGGTATACTTAAGCTAACTGTGTTTACACTTATAAGTGACTTCTAAGTAGGCCATTAGTTGGTCGATTTCCCCTGAAACTGTAAACACTGGCTTTGTGGCGCTATCAATACATTGTTTGTTTGAGCATCCTGACCACCCTGACATGGCAACATTGGTGTGAATTTGGGGCAGGACTCACTATTTGGCTGATTAGTGGAAGATGAGATAGTGTTCAGAAAATCTTAAGGTCATAATTTTTGTATTTCCTTTTGGTGATGCTAATGGCACCTACACCAATCAGACACAACATTAAAACCACCTGCCAAATATTGTGTAGATCCCCCTCGTGCTGCCAAAACAGCGCCAACCCGCATCTCAGAATAGCATTCTGAGATGCTATTCTTTTCACCACAATTGTACAGAGCGGTTATCTGAGTTACCATAGACTTTGTCAGTTCTCTGTTTGACCTCTTTCATCAGCAAGGCATTTCCATCCGCAGATGGGCTGGTTTGAGTTTTCTGTAACTGCTGATCTCCTGGGATTTTAATGCACAACAGTCTCTAGAGTTTACTCCGAATGGTGCCAAAAACAAAAAACATCCTGTGAGCAGCAGTTCTGTGGACTGAAATGCCTTATTGATTAGAGAGGTCAACAGAGAATGGCCAGAATGGTTCGAACTGACAAAGTCTACGGTAACTCAGATAACCGCTCTGCACAATTGTGGTGAGAAGAATAGCATCTCAGAATGCTATTCTGAGATGCGGGTTGGCGCTGTTTTGGCGGCACGAGGGGGACCTACACAATATTAGGCGGGTGGTTTTAATGTTGTGGCTGATCGGTGTATATTACGCAATTTAGCTTTAATAGGTATCTGTTTAAATTTCCTCTTGTCCAGTCAAAACTAGGCAGATCCAAGTCAAATACTGTAAGCTTTCATCCATGATGGGGTGATTCATTTACCTACAAACTCACATGCAGTCTCCATGGGCTTCTCTGGTAGTATTGCACCACACTGCAAACTGAAGCTTATTGTTTTCTATTATCACTGTGTTTTTATTGGGTCTAATAAAACGGTTTCTACTATTGCAGTTTTACTCCAGAACGCTCAAAGGACCATTTAATTTCTCCATGCTGAACTAATAGTAAATTCTGAGCTTATGTGTGTGAGAGAAGTTTTTGAGAGAAACTGTGCTGCTGCTTGTGCTTAGTAATGGTTCGGATGTGTGTTTGAAAAGTGCTGAGCTGTACTGGTATGACTGCTGCACTGCTGGGTTTAGTCGGATTACATGGTTGCCTAGACAAATCAAACTCACCCTAGCTGTACAATGCAGAGTATAATGCATGCACACACAATCATTATTCTCACCATAGACATGATCATAATCATCAATCAGGCACTTGTTACTAAACAGCCTAGAAGACACACTCACATTCACACTAAAAACAAGGACGTTATTTTGGCTAGAATTTTGAGTTCAGTGACTAAATGGCTGGTTGTCTCTGTGACCAGTCTTATGACGTCTTCTGATGTGTGACTAAAACCACAGGAAGGCAAAAACAAACGCTACCAAAAGTCCCTAAAAGTATTCCACCATTTCCATGGTTGTGTACTCCATTAATTTTTGCATTCATCCAGTCACTGATGACTGCATAAGCATCAACGTTGGAAAGGTTAACAGAGGATGTGAGACGCTGCATGTGATGGATCAGAGAGATTGTGCTGAACACATGGCAGTGGGGAAAGGATGCCACTCAGTGGGCACTTCTGGACTTCAGCATTCTGAATCATTCTCATCTTCTGTCACATGCCTTTGGTATGTATTTGGTCAGTCAAATAAGATTACTAGATGTCTTATTTTTTTCTTTCTGTTTGCTGCTTCCCACATGGCTTCCTGTGGCTGCTGCAGCTGGTCACGTTGCGGGGATCGATCCTGGAGGATGCGGTTCTGTCTACAGCAAAGCATGGAACGGTTCGTGGCCTGCCTCTCAAGGAAGTTCTGGAGTATGTGCTGCCAGAGCTCAGCGTGTCCTGCTTGCGGCTGGCTCTCAGCACGCCAAAAGTCACAGAGCAGCTTCTCAAACTGGACGAGCAGGGGGTGAGTGAGGAGTGATCTGTCATAAACATCTTTCCTGAAAAGCCTGATAAATGTCTGTGGATAGAGAATAAGTCGGTCTTTGAGTTCTGTAAGGGATTGTTTACCCAAAAATTATAATTTTCTCGCCCTCATTCCAAACCGGTATGACTTGTTTCTTCTGTGGAGCACAAAATATTTAGCAGAATGTCCAAGTTGCTCTTTTCGCTGCAAAAAGTGGATGGAGACCAAGGACAGCTGTGATCACCATTCACTTTCATTGAATGGAAAAGAGTAGCTTGGACATTCTGCTAGATATCTCCTTTTGTGTTCCATGCAAGAAGGAAAGTTATACGAGTTTAGAACCACATGATGGCAAGTAAATGATGTCAGAATTTTTTGGGTGAAATATCCCTTTAAGTTTCATTTCTGTGTGTATCTATAGCTCAGTCATAAACACAAAGTGGGCATCCTACTGTGTCGGGAGGGACAGAGCACAGAGGAGGAGATGTACAACAACGAAGAGGCTACGCCAGCTTTCACTGCCTTCCTGGAGCTGCTGGGAGAAACTGTGTGTCTGAGGGGTTTCGACAAATATGCTGCCCAGCTAGATACCAAAAGTGATCATGATTTTCTCTCTTTCTTACAGCATGTCTTAACTAGGCATGATGGGATAAAGCGTCCAGCAATAAGAGTTTTTTCCTAACCAACCACAGCCAATAATAGTGTAGTGTGTAAAGATAATTTGGACGGTTGCTTGGTTTCTAAATTTGACTTGAGCTGGGTAGCTCCGCCCACACTGAAATCTCGTCAGTCCAAAATCTCATTCCATATAGCTGTTTATATAACATCAGATATATTCTGATAACTTCACAAGCCATGCCTAGTTAGGATGAGTTGTTACAAATGCTCACACACTGTGCTAAGTTAGAGTTAACATACTTTGAAAACATTTTGATGTGGCAAGTGCATGCCAAGGTGTGGCATGCATGTAACACTCAATCCCTCTGATTGAGTGTTAGTGAATGAATGACTGCTGTTACTGGAAACTTTATGAGTGTAATTGAAACTCACACTGGAATGGATAACAGCCATGCTAATTTTTACACATTCTCCATATCCCCAATCACATAGGAACATCTTAATGAACACTTAAGAATTATTCGGATGGGATTAGTGTTCTAAACGATGTTTGAGTTACAATTATAACATAGGACGTTCATAATTTCATGTTCAGATTCTGACAGAATCTCTGGTAGTTATTATGAAGGTGAGAGTGTGTTTATTGCCAATATATAGCCGTTGAGTAATCAAAAAAACCCACTGAAACAAACATGACCAGTGTGATATCTTTATAACATTATGAATATAATTAATGGAAGGAATGGTGAAGCTCATACTGAGCGGTTAATGATCAAACTTTTGATTTCATTCTTTTTTTATGAGGTTGTGTGAGAAAAAGCACTGATGTGTTAGATATGGATGGGATTAAAATTGCAAAGTAGGTCTGTGCAAACACAAATGTATGGTACCTAACCTCCTTAGTAGTCCCATCCGAACTGAGCATTATAGAAGAAATCAATTTTTTTTTAATTAAATGTCTGTGTGTATGTGTGGGTTAGCGTTACGGTTAGGTTATGAATATTACTCAACGGAAGCAATTAAGGTGAAGATCTTCCTTGCTTCGTAATTATAAGAGGCTGTGCGAGAAAAACACAGATGTGTTCGAAATGGACGGGATAAAATTTGCAAAGTAGGTCTGTGCAAACACTCATTTATAAAACTAGCCCCATCCAAACCCAGCACTATAGAAGAAATATATATAAAACAAATATATATTAAATGTCTTAATGTGTATGTGTGGGTTAGGTTAGCATTAGGTTATGAATATAAATTACTGGAAGGAATTAAGGTGAAGATCTTACTGACGCTGTTTCTATAATGGCTATTCTGAGCGGTTAATGATCAGACTCTTGATTTAATTCTTTTTTTTTGCGTTGGATGGGATGCCAGATGTTATTTTGCTCAGAAAGCTGGCTTAAAGGTCTAAATCCATAATGAAGGTGCACCAAACAGCAAAACCAGAAATTTAGCTTTAATTACAGTATTCGGCAGGTCAAAATGTTTGAGGGGCATTGTGGAAAAAGGACTATACTGCAATCAGAAACATTCTGAATTTAGGACCTTCGAGTTAGTCAAAAAAATATTTTTTCAAAAAAGTTATTTGCGCCGTCATTTTACAGAGGTTGTCCAAAAAAACGCAGATATGTTTGATTTGGACAGGATTCAAATTGCAAAGTATGTCTGTGAAAACACAAATTTACAGTATGGTACCTAACCTCTTTATAGAAAACTAATCCCGTCCGAACCGAGCGTTATAGAATAAATATTATTATTTTTTCATTACATTTTAATGGGTATGTGTCTACACTCTAATCTTAATGTGTATGTGTGGGTTTTGTTTAACAGCGGACTCAACTGGAACACACTCCCTGTATACCACCTACCAGGACTACGAGATCATGTTTCATGTGTCCACCATGCTTCCATACATGCCCAATAATCCTCAACAGGTGAGACACACACATCAGTGCACATCATTACATCAAAGCGCTTCTATAGAGCCTGTTCTTTCAGCAGGCATGACCCAACTTATCCCTACACATCCCTCCTCTCTCCAACCTGGAAATACTCCCAGAGTGCCATTCACATTGTTCAGATTCCCTTCATTTTCTTTGCTTTACTCGTTTACTCCATTGTGTTTGTGTTGGATGCTGTATGTGGCAGACTCAGTTTGCAAAGGAACATCTGGAAAAGTACAGTAGTTTATGGAGTGGCAGCCCTAATTTTGTGGAACGCAAGTGGCCACAGCTTCTGGATGTCCACTCTCGGAGTCTGTATTTTGGTTATATTTGGTTATGAGGGATTGTTCTCACCCTTTCTCTTTCTGTTTGTTTTTGTCAGTTTCTCTTTCATCTTCTGCTGTTTTTATGTTCTCTGGTGTATGAATCAGAGAAGGGTGTGGTGCTCTGTTTTCACATTTCCATGGTGTTAATTACAATCCAATAATGTGGCATCTTCTGCCCAAAGGTGGTGTTGTGTGCCTGTGTGTCAGTAGAGTATTGCCTTGAAAACATTAATTGAAAACAGACTAAATCCAACATGAAATGGTATCTGCTCATTTAACTTGCGTAGTTGGACATAGTATGCATAATTAAAATAGAATATTAAGTGGGAAATCATGTAGGGAGGAACTTGATTTTGTCTATCAGGACTGCATTGCATCGGGATTTCGTTGGGGTTGGTGGTGACACGTTAGGTTATGAAAGTATTGGGTAATATTAATTTTTCCAATCCTGTGCTGCTTTGGTTACATAGCAGCACAGAAAAGTCATTAGCCGCTTCTCCACTATAGGGCCAGTGCAAGCCAGGGCTATCAATTGGTCAGCCGGGGCCAATAGCCTCGGAACTCCAGCCACGAGACCAAAATCGATCTGCATTCCCACCATCGGGCTAATAGTCCCGCAGAGTTTGCCCTAAAACCCACCTTTTAATATGCCGTCCTGGTGCCAACGCCACACACCCCGCCCATTTCACAAGGAAGAGGGAAACTCAAGCTGAGGTATCAGACCCTGGAGATTAGCTAGCCCTAGAAATTAACATGGATTTGCACTGGGCGCTTAGCCGTTGGCCCCAGAGAAGCCCAGAGGAGGCACGAATAAGCCCAAGAAAAGACAGTGGGAACGCAACTGACACGCTGTCCGACAAATCAACTTCTGTCTTAACTATTGGTGTGAGTTTGAGGCGGGTCAACCTTTTTGTCCAAACAATGCAAGGTGGGTGGTGGGTAAGAAGCATTAGGAGTGTTTGGAGTGTAAAATCTTCTTGACCATTTTTGCAGTTTTTGTTTGGTGGTGCATAAATTACAAACGTCTTTTTAAGCGAATTCACCCAATCTGCTCTCACTTAGACAACCTGCAGAGGGCAGTATTTATCAGATAATTATTTCTCTCACACAAAGACAGCCACTCACATGGGAGTTTGTTGTAGTTTTTAGGGAGAAATTAAGGGATGTAGAATAATCTCAGGGTACAGGAGTGTCCCCCTCAGGATACATTATAGTATGTGGGAGGTCCGTGTTAACATTCACAAAAGACAGTGTTTCCATGGTTTTTCCTGTGTGTGTGTGGTTGAACTGTAAAATAGCATATATAATTGATGGCCTCACACTATTACAAATGGGTCGGCAACCTCTATTACTCTGACTTCGATTGGAGGCCTGTCTTTCTAACACAAAGATTCTATCATTTCATGGTCTATTAATAAATGTGGATTAACAGCAGTTTTTTAACACTGCTTCTCAGCACCTCTGCTGTCAAATCTCTTACCGTACAGTGTCCACTTGTGCGGAGATGAGCAAGTGTTTACAATTCATTTTCTATGGGAGCTCTATGAGCTTCTGTGTTTATCAGCAGAGTGGAGCAAGAGGTGAGAAATGCTCAACTTTATGCAAATGAGAGGTGAAAAATGCGAAACGGCTTTATTTTGTATTGAAAGCAATCATAGGTTATATTGAATGCAAACACTGTTGTTCTTTTTACAGACACACCCCCCAAGTGTCAATGTTATGGGTGGTATTGAGCAGGTTTATTCTGCGCCAGTGGACACATACCTCTCTGTCTCTCACCAAAGGGATTATTGTACGTCTCTGTAGATATTTCTGCCAATTCTCGCATTCCCTTTTTCACTGTGTTCTTTAACAGAACAGTCAATCCTTCTTTCTATCTCGTGCTTTTTCTCTCCTGCTCACATATTCCACCTCTTTCATATCTGTTTTTGTGGGTACATAGTATGCATTAAATAATAAACTGGGTGAAAAAAATCACTTACAGAGCCATATCTAGTGACCAGAATATCATAGAAACTTGGTGGTGGGTTCCTGTAATGCCCTCGCAACCAATAAGAACACCCTAGCAATGCCCTTGCACCGGGGATGGCGCGGGACCCACCTTTGTGGTGGTAGCTCGTGAAAGGAACAGTGGCACACTCCTTCCCTCCGTAGTGCTAGGGTCTACTGCTTGGGCAAGAGTGAATAACCCTTGAGCCTCCTATACTAGGGTCACTGTTGTTTATATACTTTTATTTTTTTATTTTCTCTCTACTGTACTTGAGTTTGCCCATCTTCTTATACCATCACTGTCTACCTCTCTGTAAGGACCCTGAGTAGTTAAAGTCCTAGTATCCCCCTGCTACTCATAAAATACGACAAAAGAGGGTTTGCCGTGAGTTGCGACCTGTGTCGATGGAGGAAGAGATCCTGAGATCAAACATTCATTGCAGCCTTTATGTAGACAACATTTGTATTTGCTACAGCGGCAAATTCATGAACAGAATTTGATGGAAAATCCAGCTGACAGTTAATAGGGTCCAGGCCTGGTCTGTGTCCAGTGGGTTTAAGTTCTCAAAAAGTAAAACAGTCTGTATGCATTTTTGCCGGTTACGCTCTCTCCATCATGACCCAGAGCTATTTATGGATGATGATCCTATCAAAGTTGTCAAGGAGACCAAATTCCTTGGAATAACCTTTGACAATAAATTGTCTTTTATCCCGCACATAAAGATTTTAAAAGATAATTTTTTTTAAAGCAATGGATATTTGAAAGGTTTTAGCAAAGACTATGTGGGGAGCAGAGAGCTTAGTTCTCCTAAACTTTTACAGAACTCTGATCAGATCATGCTTGGACTATGGAAGCGTAGCGTATGGCTCAGCCAGGAAATTGTATATCCAATTTTTGGACACAGTTCACTGTCAAGGCGTACGTCTGGCACTGGGGGCCTTCAGAACATCACCAATTAAAAGTTTATATGTAGAGGCTGATGAACTTTCTCTAGAGAACAGACGTCTCAAATTAGCTCTGCAATACTCACCAAAAGAAAAGACCAACAAAGTAAATCCAGCATATCATGCAATTTTCTCACCCCAATATTTATATCTGTATGAGAAAAAACTGAGGCATATCCAACCTCCTGGTCTACGGATTAAATCCCTTCTAGAAAACATAAAAGTTGACTTAAGCATACTGGAACAGACATACTTCTGCAGTATCCCACCCTGGAATCTCAAAAAAACTAAAATAATCCTGGACTTAACAAAAAACAAAAAATCTGAAACCCATCCAAATGAATACCTTCAACAACTCCTGGATATCAAAGAGATGGTTCCATCACACACACACACATATATACAGAAGGATGAATGTCTGGAGATCATGTGTCGGCTGCATATGTGATCTATCACCAAAAAAGCGGAATAAAGATCCCCAATCAGAGCTAAATTTTTACAGCAGAGGCCAACACTATTATTCTAGCACTGGATCACATCAAGACCACACAACAGAGAAATTTCTTAATAATAACAGACTCAAAATCATGTCTTCAAGTGCTTGCATCACTCAAAAATGAACTCCCAGCCCTTGTAAAGATTCTAACCAAATTGTCAGCTCTGGAGGCACAGAATTTTAAAATTTACTTTTGCTGGGTACCTTGCCATTGTGGAATCCTTGGAAACGAACAAGCAGACTCTGCTGCTAAAGAAGCACTTTCTACAGATCTTAAAAAATGCTCAATACCACCCTCAGATCTGAAACCTACCATAATCTCTTAAATCATCAACATATGGCAAACAGAATGGGATCAATGCATTATAAACAAATTGCATGAAATCACCCCTGTTGTGGGCAAAAGACATATCTTTAATTTCAGTAATCGCTGGGATCAGGTCATTTACACCCGTTGCCAAATAGGACATTCCAGACTCACACATAAGTTTTTAATATTGGATGAAGATCCACCATTATGCACCGCATGTCAGAATCCACTGTCTTTGAAGCATATTTTATTGGATTGTGCTGGTTTTACTTTACTTTGAAGAGATTTTTAACAGTCAAGCCTGAGTCAGCTTTAGAGTTATTATCGAAAATAAATGTAAAAAAAAAACTAACTTTTAACATATTATTACTTGTTTTTCGCCATGAAAATAGCCATGGAAGCTGGCATGGCGTAAAATCACTAACTAACCAACTTACTAACTAACAATGGCCTTGCAACCATCCAGAATACACTAGCAACCATGTAGCAACCACTCAGGACACCTTAGCAACCCATAGCTACACCCTGGCAGCCACCATAACACTCTGGCATTGTTGCAGCGAGTTTTCCATGAGCATGCACCATTCACATTTTCTAAAGAAAATGCAAAAATCTAGTTGATTATTTCATTGTATTGCTCAATTGTATTTGTTGTCTCTCTTTCATTTCTCACACAGCTCCTGAGGAAGAGGCATATAGGAAATGATATAGTCACTATTATATTCCAGGAGCCAGGAGCTCATCCATTCACTCCACAGAATATTCGCTCTCACTTCCAGCACGTGTTTGTCATTGTCCGTGTGCACAACCCTTGCTCTGACAACACATGCTACAGGTTGGCCTTGTTTCCATAGCAACCTTTACTAAGTGCATTTTTGCATGCTTGGCCTGTAGTTAATAACAGAGCTATGTTTTTTAAATTATGCTCATTGAGTGAAAGCTTTACTTAGGTTTAATTTGGTTTTAAATTTTGAATTAGTTTCTTTTTTGTTAGTTTGAATGTTACTTTTAGATTCATTTGAATTTTTATTTTTTTTATTTGAGGCTGCAAAAGTTAAAGTGGTAACTTATAAAACCATTCAATTTCTCAGGGCCTTGTTTTTTGCTAAGTAGTGGCATTTCCAGGTTTAATTAAGGCGGGTTGTAAAGGTTTAATATTTTATAATATACTGTGTATCAATCTAAAACTTATTTTACAATATTTTAACAAATTAATTTGTGGTAATATTTATTTTAGGTCATTTTGGAGTCATTTAAATTTATTGTAGTTTAGTTTCAGTTTTTACAAAT
Source organism: Myxocyprinus asiaticus (assembly GCF_019703515.2). NCBI lineage: Eukaryota > Metazoa > Chordata > Actinopteri > Cypriniformes > Catostomidae > Myxocyprinus > Myxocyprinus asiaticus. The sequence continues at coordinate 18,605,700 of NC_059361.1, forward strand.
ATGTTAGTTTTTATTTTAATTTCTGTTAATAAAAATGTTTTCATTTAACTTTTGTTTTAGTTTTTGTTAACGATAACAGCTAAATAGTCTCTACTGTGATTGGTTGTTTCGCTTTTCTTTCTATAGTGTGGCAGTGACGCGCATGAAGGACGTCCCCCCATTTGGCCCACCTCTCCCTTCAAATGACATGTTCTGTGACACCACTGCCTTCCGCACCTTCCTGCTAGCCAAGGTCATCAACGCTGAGAATGCTGCACACAAATCTGAGAAGTTTCATGCCATGGCAACCCGCACACGCCAAGGATACTTGCGCGACCTGGCAGAGAACTGTGTTTCTACTACACCACTGGACACCTCAGGCAAGCTGAACAATCTCATCTCCTTGGCCTCCAAACGCAAGGAACGCGTACGAGCACGGGAGGGGTCTGAGATAGGTGCTGCAGGGGCACTTGTTTGGCGCGTACTTGCTCAGGACTTCAGTGGCGGAGGTGCCGAGCTGCCTTGTGCACTGGCCATCTCAAATGAGTATGTAGTACTGGCAGACTGCTCCACCAAAGAGGTGGTTTTTAACTGTTTCTGTGCCGATGTGATTGGCTGGACGGCAGAGAGGCTTGTGTTGAAGATTTTCTATGGCAGAGGAGACCACGTGGCCTTGCGGGTGCCTGAGTGCAGTGCCCAAGATATCAGAGAGGTGGTGCAAAGACTTAAGGTATGAGACATGGAATGCATTACAGGCACTAGTGATGCTGTGTCTGTGTTATTTATTTATTTTTTTACAACATATGTATCGTAACTTGTATAACACAGGGTCTCCACAGACATGGAAAACCCGGAAATATTGGGGAACTCTCTCACTTTTCAGACTTGGAAAAGTCATGGATAATAATACAAATTTTAAAAGTCATGGACATTGCTCTTGTGTAGAGAACAGCCAGCCCGCAAACCATAGTGATGTCAGATTTTTAGTAAATCGTTCTTTTGAGTCTAATCTTTTCAATGATTCAGTCAAACCACTTGACAAATCAGTTTGAATAAAATATTAGCCAAAATGATCCTTTTCCAATAATCAAAAATGACTGTAAATTCATGGAAATTCATTTATCAAAAAGTGAAGTCATTGGCTGTGACATACAATCGCCAAGAATTGGTTTTGTATGGAATGTGCCATATGTAGTATCTAAGCTCCTGTTTTTCTGTATTCTCTTTGCAGTTATTGACAATAGGTTGTGAAACGGTTGATATGACGTTGCGACGTAATGGGTTAGGCCAGCTTGGTTTCCATGTGCGTCTGGATGGAACGGTGTCTGAGGTGGAGGAATACGGTTTCGCCTGGCAGGCGGGACTCCGGCAGGGCAGCCGATTGGTAGAGATCTGCAAGGTTGCTGCGGTCACACTCTCCCATGAGCAGATGATTGACCTTCTGCGGACGTCCGTCACCGTAAAAGTGGTCATCATTCCACCTTACGAAAAGGGAGGGGCACGCAGGTGAGTTTACGGGGAATTCTTGCCTGTTGTTTGAGGTTGACAATTGGATAACTTGCTTCTTCATTAAAGGGATATTCACTCAAAAATGGCAATTCTGTTATCATTTACTCACCCTCATGTATTAATATTATTCATATTTGATAAAGAAAAACAATTAAAATCCTAAAGTTGTATATTAAAAAAAAAATAATGCAGCAATATATATTATATTAGAGATATAAGAGAACTCACGTAAGATTAAAAGCAAAGGCAAAACAATGCAGCGATATGAATCAGTTTTAGTTTTTAAGGCATTTGATGCAAATGAAGTACACATCCTCCTTGCTGGTTCAGGATACAGTTGAAGTCAGAAGTTTAAATACACTTAGGCTGAAGTCATTAAAACTCATTTTTTAACCACTCCACGGATTTAATATTAGCAAACTATAGTGTTGGCAGGTCGTTTAGGACATATATTTGTGCATGACATGAGTAATTTTCCCAACAATTGTTTACAGACAGATTGTTTCACTTTTAATTGACTAAATCACAATTCCAGTAGGCAAGTTAACTGTGCCTTTAAGCAGCTTGGAAAATTCCAGAAAATGATGTCAAGCCTTTAGACAATTAGCCAATTAGCTTCTGATAGGAGGTGTACTGAATTGGAGGTGTACCTGTGGATGTATTTTAAGGCCTACCTTCAAACTCAGTGCCTCTTTGCTCATGGGAAAATAAAAAGAAATCAGCCAAGACTTCAGAAAAAAAATTGTGGACCTCCACAAGTCTGGTTCACCCTTGGTAGCCATTTCCAAATGCTTGAAGGTACCACGTTCATCTGTACAAACAATAGTACACAAGTATAAACACCATGGGACCACGCAGCCATCATACTGCTCAGGAAGGAGACATATTCTGTCTCCTAGAGATGAATGTAGTTTGGTGTGAAAAGTGCAAATCAATCCCAGAACAACAACAAAGGACCTTGTGAAGATGCTGGAGGAAACAGGTAGACAAGTATCTATATCCACAGTAAAACAAGTCCTATATCGACATAACCTGAAAGGCTGCTCAGCAAGGAACTGCGCCAAAACTGCCATAAAAAAGCCAGACTACAGTTTGAAAGTGCACATGGGTACAAAGATCTTACTTTTTGGAGAAATGTCCTCTGGTCTGATGAAACAAAATTTTAACTGTTTGGCCATAATGACCATAGTTATGTTTGGAGGAAAAAGGGTGAGGCTTGCAAGCCGAAGAACTCTATCCTAACTGTGAAGCATGGGGGTGGCAGCATCATGTTCTGGTGCAGTTCACAAAATAGCTGGCATCACGAGGAAGGAAAATTATGTGGATATATTGAAGCAACATCTCAAGACATCTGCCAGGAAGTTAAAGCTCGGTTGCAAATGGGTCTTCCAAATGGACAATGACCCCAAGCATACCTCCAAAATTGTGGCAAAATGGCTTAAGGACAACAAAGTCAAGGTATTGGAGTGGCCATCACAAAGCCCTGACCTCAGTCCGATAGAAAATTTGTGGGCAGAACTGAAAAAGCATGTGAGAGCAAGGAGGCCTACAAACCTGACTCATTTACACCAGTTCTTTCTGGATGAATGGGCCAAAATTCCAGCAACGTATTGTGAGAAGCTTGTGGAAGGCTACCCAAAATGTTTGACCCAAGTTAAACAATTTAAAGGCAATGCTACCAAATACTAACAAAGTGTATGTAAACTTCTGACCCACTGGGAATGTGATGAAAGACATAAAAGCTGAAATAAATCATTTTCTTTACTATTATTCTGACATTTCACATTCTTAAAATAGTGATCCTAACTGACCTAAGACAGGGAATGTTTTCTATGATTAAATGTCAGGAATTGTGAAACTGACTTTAAATATATTTGGCTAAGATGTATGTGAACTTCTGACTTCAACTGAATCTTTTCCTTCAGCATTTATTGACGGTGATCAAAACCAGTTGCACTGGTTCTGGTAACTCCAGTGGCTCCTGACACGTGATCTAAAGCTTATATTTTATTGGTCAGGGCATTTCTTCGGTGGGCGAAGAAAAACAATTTATACACTCGCCATAAAAAAAACTTTGTCGGCGCACGATTAGGCATGAGTGTTCACTCCAAGTGAGAATGGCTCCATTAGGAATACATTATTGATCGCGGCAAGAAATCACGCCAGAAATTCGCATTTGGTGTGCAAAGTCCTTTACTGGTTGGGAACTATGTGAAGGTGATTAAATAATGATAGAATTTTCATTTTTATCTTTATTACTTGTAAAACAGCATATGCATACACACATAAATAATATATTGATCTAAGGACATTGAGTGTTGATGCTATTTCAAGATAAATAAAATTGCTGTATATTGTTAATTGTATCTGCATTATTTTGAGTTTCGTGTCCAGCTAAAGTGGATGGGTGAAAAGCCATTAGCCCAGCATTGCTATCAGATTGCTTAGATAGCTCTCATGACTTCAATAAAATCATTCCACTTTGATAAATTATTAAACAGAGAAGACCGTAAAAGACTGTCGGACTCCAGCCTGTCTGAGAGTATTGAGACAAGAGCTTTGACTGGTTCCTTCATTCAGTATGCTGTTGTCTTGAGCACCAGCCTGAGATGTTCCAGACAGCTTTAATTTATGCGTTATCCACTCTAGAATGAGGATCAAATCCCCACATTACTTTTGTTTGTGTTGACGTTTTAGACAATGCTATTTGTGCTTCACGTTTTATACAATTACAATAAAGCCCAGCAAAAATCATGCGGACCAGATCATAAAATATAAATGCTGTCAGTGTTTTCACTTACACTGAATACAAAGACCGTAGCTCGATTACAAACCCTCTATAGGCAGAATTTTAAGAAATATTAGGCACCCCCCCAAACGATTGGCAACTTAATGAAAATTCTGTCAATCCCCATTTTGTTCCAAACCCGTATGGCTTTCTTTCTTTTACGGAACATAAAAGGAGATTTTTTTTAATGAATGTCTAGAATGTCTGTTGTTTAGCGCTAAAACACTGCAAGTTCTCGGGTGAACACGCAAACCACTGTGAATAAGCTTCTCTCATGAACGTGCAACCAACAAGGTTTACACTGAAAGCCGTGCCGCAGAATAAACCAAGCATCTGCTAGGACAAAACACAAATTATGGCTTCTATTGCTTGTCATTTAATTTCGTTGCATCTGCTTGGGACATAGCCTTACAATATTGCATAGTTCATCTTGCATTCCCTGTATTGAAATAAATATTTAGTTTCTTATGCGCTTTGCGTTTGGAGTGCTATTTGTACACTATGATGCATGGAGTTGCTGCTTATGTAAAGCATTCCAGAGCAGTCACTAATGAGGTTCCATTTCAGTTAGGCAGCATAGCAGCTCACTATGTTTTAGAAAGAGTGCTTCTCTGACAGCTGATTGTAGGAACCTCAACTCAGCAAGAGTCGTTCTGTTCAGAAAACAGCAAATTTAAGCTTAAAATGTGGGCAGCAGCACATTTCAGATGTGACAGGGCTCCGGAGACATTCTCATTTTGGAACGATTAATTACGGCTCTCGTGGCAGAATTAATGCGGCTTGTTGCAGATGCCTGCTGGTGTTGAAAACCTATGATATAATTCAAACATTTGATTTCTTTGTTTTTATAGGTGATCCAAAAACATTATAAAACCTGCTCACTGTATGTTCAGCTGAGAGGGAAAAGCTCTTTGTCTGGTGCACAAACACACACACACAGGCACTCACCAGATTTTGAGAACGTTGGCAGACGCCTCAGTTCTCAGGGGAAAAGTGAGTGGGAGTGTTAGAGAGAGAAAAGAGTGTTAGGAGAGGAGAGGAGAGAGGGATGGAACAGTTTACAGATGAAAACAGTGATTATGTGAAGCCTCCCGTTTAGCTGCATTGAAAAGGTATGTTTGCGAGCGCATCTAAACTGCTCAAACTGTAATTATGAAACTGAGAGTTCCGACTCTAAATTCTGTTTGGATGAGCTGCGTTGTAAAATTACAAAAAATGCACACTTGTGAACACACATTCTAAAGCATGCAAATGCACAAAGTTGGCTGAACAAGCTACACTGTTTACATTGTTTTTTGTTTTACAGCAGACAGGATAATGAACTAAGTCTTTGCAGAGGAATTGTTTATTCTGATAATTATTCATAATACATTTAACCAGTCTTTAAGCACACAGCCTGATAAATATGCGCACACACAAATGTATTACAATTCATGCAATGCATAGTGCATGAATGTTAACATCATTTACAATCGCATAACTTTCTGCTGAGTGGCTGCTATTAGTGACTAATTTCTCTGCAGCGTGTCTGATTGCGTGCTAGGGGGACAGGTTTTCTTCTTTGTGGTTAAATTCTATTAGTAAACTCCTTTGAAACATTCTCTCTCACACACATGCATGCATCCCAACACCTCCCATCGACAACGGCCATGGTGTGAAAGAGTGTGTTAATTACATGCTTAGACATGTTTCTCTTTGTGGCTTTCTTTCCCTTTCCCTCTTATATTTGTATCTCTCTCACCCTCTCTTCTTCACCGTTGTACTGTCTCTTTTTGTCGAAGAGTTTCCAGGGAAGCAGATTGCATGAAATTTAAGCCATAAATCTGTGAAAAGAGGCTCAAAATAAATAAATAAATGGGTATTAATTAAGAAATTCATCCTGCGTGAAGCAGAGAGCGGAAAAGGATGGCGTGTGTTTCGAATGCAGACTGTAGATGCTGAGACATGTCTGAGAAGTGGGAGGGTATTACATACAGAGGAAAAAACCTACCCCTCCTTTTTCTCTCTCTCCCTCTCTCCTCTTGTTATCATAGTGAAAGAGAGGATTGGAGGGTTGAGGAAAGCAGTGTGTATGTGTGCGTGTGTATGGTTGTCAGGGTTCGTCTGTACTTCAGTTGTCAGAGCTGCCTCATGGCTCTGCCGCGGACATCCAATACAACAGCATGTTCTACACTTAGAGGTTAGTGACGGGCTTGGAGACAAAGAGAGGACGGAGGGGAGTGCTGGAATTGAATTGATTGTACTGTAACAAAGAATGACAAAGGAATGAGAATACTAGGGCATGGTGATCACAAAGCCAGCAGAGGTTTTGAATGGAAGGATGGATGGATGGTTGGCAGTAAAAGAGGAGTGGTGGTGCTGACAGCACCCTTTAAGTGATGGAATGAAAGACCTTCAGTGCAACGACATGAGGCTCTGGGATTTTCTGGCCTTTGTCCACCCATGGCTTCTGTCTCTTTGGTTTGTGTAGTGTTTCTGTGCGCTAAAGGGTCATTATGATTGGTGAGGGTGTATAGAGCTGTTCAGCTTGTAGTCCAAAAACCTGTAAGAGAATTCAAACAAAAATTAAGTAAATGCATATCATAAGCAGTGTTGGGTAAATTACAAAAAAGTAATCCACTACAAATTACTAGCTACTTCTCTAATATTTATACTCAGATTATTTTACTGATTACTTAATTGAAAAAGTAATCACATTACTAATTACTTTTACTTTCTAAAACAATTTTTTTTTTCAACATATTCAAAATAATGTCTATTTTCTCCTTGTTCATTGTCGCACACCCTTCAGCTGTCACAGAAATGCAAACAGATGTACATATATAAACATGAATTCACATTTTAATTGTATTACAAACAAATAATATATATATATATATATATATATATATATATATATATATATATATATATATATATATATATTTGTAACCCAAGTAATGTACTTAAAAGTATTTACTTTCATTGAAAGTCAGTAACTGTACTTTACTAACATAAATGTTTTTTCTGTGTAGTTGATTTTCCATTTATCCTCCATGCAAATTTCTCCTTTCAGCATGCCTGTGTAGTCTGTCAGGAAAGTTTATTTTCTCATGTGGTCTTCAAAAGCGAGCTTTTGGTGTATTAGTCAGAAGCGCTGTGGAGCCACTGTGTAATCCATTCTCTGCTCTCCTTCTCCTGCTTTCTTTGTCTCCTTTTTTTTTGGCTTTCTGTCTGTTTCTCTTTTTTCTTTCCTGTGGACAGATGATAATGATAAATATGTAATTAGTGCTAAGACAAGCATCAATATTTGATCAAACCCTGAGTATTTAACTTGTAACTCATACCATTTGTGCTATAGACAATAATGACATTTTGACGACATTTTGGTAATCTGACGTAAAGTTTTTGCCTTGCATACGATAAAAGGGACAGAGAGTGAGGGATACATTTAAACTTCCTTATAACACAGATACATTAATGATTTGTTTGGAAAAAGAACAGTCCCTGTGGTGCTGACAAGCTAACTAGGCTTATGTGAGGATGATAAATCTGTCTGATGTGAAGAAACTAAAATCAAAGGACAGTTGGACCTTGACTTGAGTCCTTGTGAAAAAGTGCTGACAGTGGAGGGAGTTTCCAAGACAGTGGGGGGTTCAGTTTCTCATCATCATCAGAAAGCAGAGAGATATTGGTGCTGATGAGAGCATCTCATCCGGATACTGTTTGGCATTCAGTCGGGGTTGGTGTAATGGTCAACAGGGATTCTTGGACTAATCTGCTAGTGAACCAGACCCACTGTACTCAAGAGTTCACACTCAAATTACAGCAGAACCATTTGCTCTAACAATCCCCTAAAAGCTGTAACCTCTCACATGGGATAAAGGGTTTGGGTATGTTTCATTAAGCTGGGGACAACGACTTTAAAACCATCATCGTGATTAATGATCACCCTGACCCCAATGGTTGCCTTGAGGTTTTACGATTCATTTAGATATGAACTGATGACATTTTTCGAGGACTCAAATATAGTATTTAGCAGGAGCATTTTCGCTTATGAGATTATAAATGACAGTACAAAAAAATAAAACGAGAAATATTACAGAATGTAAGATTTTTTTAAAAGTGTGGCGTTAATGTGATGTATTCGTATTGTTTATGTGAATTTACATTGTACTAAAAAAAAAAAACCTCCTAATTTCAGAAGTCCAACACATGCCATTGATATTTACACATTTATTCACAAATAAATCATTTATCCATTTTCTTGTGTGTGTAGGGGCTGCACGGAGGAGTACAGGATGAAAATGATGGAGCAGAAGGGAGAAGCAGAGCCAGTGGTTGCAGGGTATTGCAGTGGACAGCGAACCCCAGTATGGCGCTGGGACAGCCCCCCTGGTACACACAGCTCCGCCCAGCGTTGGACCCCCAGCGGACCCCCACCGGCAGTCCCCAGCCGCACACAAAAAGCTCTGGTCCCCATCCCTTACAGAGAGCCTCAACACATCTCTGCTAAAAGGTATTTCTGCATATGGTTGAAATCTCTGCACTATTGGTCAAATATTTTGGATTCTGGCTCCTTGTTCTCAGTAGCTATTTCCGTCTCCTCCCACAGACCTGTCAGTTACCCAGAGAACCATTACAGTGCGTCGCCAGTTGGCGGGGACAGAGTGTTGGCGTACAGAAACCCTTCGGCTAGTTTCTCCAGTCCAAGCTCTGGGTTCAGCTCCACTGCACTGGGGGTGCCGGGACTCAGCGGACAATTTGTACGCTATAAACCCTCTCCAGAAAGGTCAGTGCTGGTCAGGTTGCCCCTTTTTTGTGTAGATATTACATTGCATCAATTTACCCTGACTGACCTGTCTGTTAGATAATGGTTAATTAACCATTAATTTTAGGCACCATTCTGAGTAAACACTAGTGACTGTTATGCGTGAAAATCCCAGGAGATCAGCAGGTACAGAAATACTCAAACAAGCCCGTCTGGCACCAACAATCATGCCACGGTCCAAATCACTGAGATCACATTTTTTCCCCATTCTGATGATTGATGTGAACATTAACTGAAGCTCCTGACCTGTATCAGATGTACAGGTGTTTCTAATAAAGTGCTAAGTGAGAGTATACATCTCTATATTTTTCTTTTTACTCTGACATCTGTACAAGCATGTTTTTTTGTTTTTTGTTTTTTTCTTTAATCAGGGGAATAATTCCACCATACAATAGGGATGAGCGGATCGATCCTAAAGTATCAATACTTTCGATACTGATGTTGTATCAAAAATATCGATCCTCAGGGGCCTGGGTAGCTCAGCGAGTATTGACGCTGACTAACACCCCTGGAGTCACGAGTTCGAATCCATGGTGTGCTGAGTGACTCCAGCCAGGTCTCCTAAGCAACCAAATTGGCCCGGTTGCTAAGGAGGGTAGAGTCACATGGGGTAACCTCCTCGTGGTCGCGATTAGTGGTTCTCGCTCTCAATGGGGCGCATGGTAAGTTGTGCATGGATCGCGGTGAGTAGCATGAGCCTCCATATGTGGAGTCTCCGTGGTGTCATGCACAATGAGCCACGTGATAAGATGTGCGGATTGATGGTCTCAGAAGCGGAGGCAACTGAGACTTGTCCTCTGCCACCCGGATTGAGGTGAATAAATGTGCCACCACGAGGACCTACTAAGTAGTGGGAATTGGGATTTAAAAATCGATCCTCACACAAAAATATAGATTCTATTTTTTATTTTTTTTTACTAGGGATATTATTATGTGGTGAACATGAACATGAACAATAATAATAAGCTTCAAAGTGAAATAAAAAGGATTAGGCTATATTAGCAAATACTTGTGCAGGATGGGAACTATTTTTTCTTCCTCTTAACATGCATGCTGAAAGACACAAGCGCCCTCACAAGGCTCGTTCAAACGAGGGATCAATGCCTTGTAGAGGTAATGATAGAAAATCAGAGAAACAGTTTCTGGAGTAAATTCACGCTAAAATAACAACATATCTAAAGATGACATTTCTTATAATGAGTTTGTGTGTAATTTTTGTTTAATAAGTAATTTAAAAAAGTAGTTAACCATGGTTTTACTAAAGTAATATTGTAGAAACCATGTTTGTTTGTTTGTGTTTTTGGCCTGAAACCATGGTTTTACTACAGTAATATTGAAGTAATAACCATGGTTAATTGTGTGGTAACTATGGTTTAACTAAATACCATGGTTAAATTATAGTTACTGTAGTGAAACCATGGTTAAATTTTGTAAGGGTAAACAAAACAGAGTCTAATAATTTTCTGTTTTGGCTCACAAATGTAAAAATAAATAAAAATAATGACGAATTATTTTAAGTTACCCATTTTATCCAGAGACTAAAAAAAATTAATAGAAGTATCGGTATTGGTATTGGTATCAGTATCGACGGTATTGGACTTGAAATTATTGGTATCGGATCTAAATGAAAATAAGTGGTATTGCCCATCCTTACCTTACAACCTTTGTTAGACTAGTAGTTTCAAAATGTATATGCAAAAACACAACAAATCAGTGTTTTGATCTGAACCTTTGAAATGGACAGTTCCAAAGAGCTGATTTGAGGAAATTAGTCAAACTTTCTATTGGCATATCAAAGAAGGTATTAATATATATCAAGCACTCTAATATACATGAGTCGTGAGTGGGCGTGAAATGGTCTTACTGGTCTTTAGAAAACAGCACATTAAAATTGCAATATTCAATATGTTGGTTAATGTTATATCACCAACAATATAATGTTGAATATATTATTATTTCAGTATATTGCCCAGCCCTTTTGGAAACAGTGACCCAAAAGAAGCTATGAAATGAATGTCTTCAGGTGCTATTTAACATCATGAGGGGGTGTGACTGATGGTTAATGAGAGGCAGATGTTGAGACATGTATCGGCTTAAGTTTTATTCACCCTTCAGATTTACAGGCCCATTGTGTGTTTGTATGTGTCTATAAAGCAGAGGTCAATGCATGTACAGGCAGCCTTTCAGTGCTCTTAGATCTGTTGTGTGTGTGTGTGTGTGCTCTGTGCTTGCTCGCTGGTTGGCTGCCCTGTTCAACTAGAGAAACTTGTTGTGTATGTGTCTCTTTGTATGACACAAAAGCAACAGTGTGTGTTTGAATGAGACACTATTTTTACCCTTTTGCAATGTTTCCCAATCACATCATTAATGTTTCATACAATGATGAAAGCATATGCTGTTTTTGCTCTTGATAAGTGCTTGTCCTCTCAAAACACCATCCCCATGACAAACCTGAAATATTTATAGAGCTCAGAACAAGCTGTTTCAGGATAACAATTCAGCTGATTGTGTTCCAATATTTCAAAGGCTTTTGCTCTGTAAGATTGTAATGTTCTTTTTTACTCTTGTTTTGTGTGATGGGAGATTAAAACTGTATTCGAGTGTAATGAAGAGGAGTTGTGGTACTGTTAGTCTGTTAGCATTTCACACTGACTGTATTTGTGCTGGTGAATCAGCAGGATGTGCTAATGAGTGCTATTAATAGCCCCATCAGATCCAGCCGTACATTACTGCTCAAATCAACAGGGTGACAAGTGACAACACACTTACCTTGCAACAAACTCAGGATTCTGTGTGTTGTGTGAGGCATACTGAATTTGAAAGGTGCAAAAAGCGAAAAGATAACTATAAGCCATTTGTAGGATGACTGATTTCACCTAAAAGTGTAATGCTGTGACTCTGTGGCTCTATCAAAACAATGCGACCTTCTAGCCCTACAAAGCAAAATTGGCTCAACCAATAGAGTGAGTATGGAGCGGGACTATTTGTTTGTACAACCCATAGAAGACTAGGGAGTTTTCTGGAATTTGTTTGAAAACAGTGATTATTTTTTCAATTCCATTTGGTGATGCTAGTGGCACAGAAAATGCACACTTCAGCTTTAAATACCTGCTTTAATTTGACATGTTCTATGTTTCCTGTTCTGTTGCTGATGTCACTGGCCAAAGATATTGACGTTTGAAATGTTTAATAAATGGACAAGCAGTTGCCTTGTTGCATGAGTTAGTTGCTTATTAAATTTGAGTATTATGTTATATATATTCAGTACCCAATGTTAATATTTGTTCTGTGTGTGTGTAGGTTTGGATCAGTCCAGCGTTCTCTTCAGCCTTTTGACCCTCATGTTACTGTTGATGTTTCAAGTGGAGAATCATCATCTGGCTTCACTAGCCAAGAGAGCACAATGGAGCGCAACAAGTCGGGTAAACAAACACATTAACACAATTTTTTTTGTTTTTTGTGTGGAATACAAATAAACACTAAGACATTTATGAAATAACATTTCTTTAACAAAAACTGCTGTGAATGATTTTGTGTACCACCTTACAATTTGTGAACACTGCCCTCTGCTGGTGAAAAACATAAATTAGGATGTTTTTTTATGAGTGGTTCTCAACTTCTAAACTTATAGTGTAGCCTAGTAACAGCCAGATTATGCACATGCCAACATGGACATGTTGTGTGACATGCCCTCATCTTCAAAAACCACAAAAAAAATTAAACACATAAATAAATGCAAATTTTAAGAAACCAGACAACATTTAAATACGGATAACATGCAGTGAGGATAAACATGGTTTGTGATGACCGCATTGTGTTTTGTACTCTGAATTATTAGCTTAATAAATATGCATAATAATATAAATACATTTAAATTTGATTTTAGGGAAATTTTATTTTACTTTTGTACTCTAAACAATTGTGTGACTGCACCAATTAATGTCTAAATAAAATTGATTCTGGGTCCTGAAGCAAAACCAGTTGAGAACCGCTGCTTTATAAAACCGTTGGTGATCAGAGGCTGTGAGATGCATGCTGATATGCCATTATCCTGGTGTATATTGACCTATTGACTGACTCTGATAGAGTCTGATTACCAAGCACAATGAAGTGTATCAAACACCCATACCACTTTGTGTTTTTGTGTCTGTTAAACAGAGCCCATGTGGCATGTGCCTGCCTCATCGCGAGGTGTGTCAGTGGGCTCCGCTCAGAGAAGACAGGCCCGGCAGGACGTACCAGGAAAGGACTCTCCAAACCGCCACTCAAAGGTGAGAAGTCATCCTCCAAGTAAAGTTTTAATTGATCCTTTACTTCGCTCCTACCCCCTTTGCTACTCTTGCTTGCTTGTTTAGACAAGCTTTACAGAACGTCCCATAGGAATTGAATGGGAGATTATTTTCAAAACCACGATTTTCAGTAAATTGTTATTCTTGAGGCCAAAGTATACTTCAGGTGTGCGCGTTGCAGATTGCTCCGCACTCAGTATGTGTGAAGCAAATTGCGGCATCAGTACAGCTGCACGACTACATGCCGCCTAGATTTTCTTGACTCGTGCACGCGGTCCTCGGCTGTGCACGTGGCCATTGACTGTACTAAAAGAGTAACAAAGCAGCTGTAGTGCGCATGCGTCGAACACATTCGTGTTCGCTCGTGGTCTGAAAAGTATACTCACAAAGGTAACGTGGTTGGCCGGGCGCGATCCGATCCGGAACGCACAAGAACAAAGTACACCTGGGACTTTAGGTTGGCTGGAATGATGTGGGACATTGCACGGCATTTTTGCCTTTAAAGAAATGGTTAAATTACACTTAACATAATTAAAAACTGCAAAGACTTGAGAATGAGAATCATGGCATATGCTTATCACAGTCAACTTAAAAGATTAAAGACTTAATTTATAGCAATAACAGCTGAAAACATCAGTAAAAGTGAACAGAATAGTTCCTAACATTTCTAAATGTTCACCATTTTAAAGAGATTTAAAAATATTTTAAATTTTGTAAAAGTAAAAATAAAATAAAAAAAATACATAGTATGCATGATCTCTGGGTTCCGTGTCACTATTGTAAGTGCCTAGGCAATAATGTTTTACTGTTTATATAATTTCTGTAAAATTCTGTTTAAACAGTCTAAACACACAGAACATCCATAGATTTACATAAGAAAAATAGAGCAAAAGCTTGTCTGATAATATTGGATATGGTAACAGTTGCTAAGGTACAATTGGTCAGTAGCGATTTTAGGTAATTCTGTCTCTCTTTTCCGCCTGTTCTACTCTCCGTCAGGGTGAGGCACACTACTCCAGTCACTCTAGCAGTAACACGCTCTCCAGCAATGCTTCCAGCAATCACAGTGATGAGCGCTGGTTTGACGGGGTGGGAGGTGGGGTTTCCGGTGCCCTGAATGACCCCTCAGATCCTGACCCTGACCCCATGGGTAAAGGAGGGTCTAGTGACAGTGGCATTGATGCGTCTCTCTACATGCCCAGCCCCAACACTAAAGGACCCAAGCCCAGCCATAGTCATGCAGGAACTCCCCATAAACCCCTACACAACTCTGCTACATACAGTGGCCTGCAGGAGCTGTCAGGTACAGGAGGGAGGGCCACAGTGGAGGGTCTTCGCAGAGAGTCGTCACCCGTCATTCCTGTCTCAGCCAGTCAGAACAAGAACTATCGCACACGCACGTTCCCCCCTCCGGGATCGGCCAATGCAGACAACTTCAAACCAAGGTATGGAGGTCTTGTTTATTCCAATTTGAGAAATATCTACCTTCTCAAACATAACAGCACAACAACACAAACAACAAACAGCAATAATAAATGTATAGCTCTTGAACAGTATAATCTGAGTTGTGTTAAGGCTTGTTCACACAAAGAACAAAAAAGTAAACAAATAGCTGTCGAACGGTCTATTTACACCAAAAGCTAAACAAAAAAGTACTTTGGTCATTTGCATGCTTTACTTCAATGCATCTTTTAGTACAAATTTCACTCATTAATTGCAAAATACAAACTGTCTGACAATATAGATATTACTAGCTTTAATGCAACATCTGACAAAAGCAAAACTGCCAACAACTCACCAGACAATAAAGTTTTCACTCTCTTTAATGTAAAATACAAGCCGTCTGATACAAATATACACAGTGAACTTGCTTTAACCTTTAAAGGGATAGTTCATCCAAAAACACAAATGAAGATTTTTAGAAGAATGTGTCAGCTCTGTAAGTTCATACAAAGTAAGTGAATTAGGGCTGCACAATTAATCGAAATAAAATCTAAATCGCTATATGACTTTGTGCGATTATTAAATCGCAAAGGGCTGCAATTTATTTAAATAAATAAATAGTCTACTCGCTTCAAATTTTTTTTTTTTTTTTTTGCTGCTCTGTCCAGTCTATATTAAGTTAGAGCATTATTACAGCATCTTCAGAGTGGTTCTGTGTGCCACAACTCTATCTCATGCTTAGAGTAACAGAAGTGCTCAGCATTCGGTTCCGTACATGCGCTAAGTGCTTTAAGTACGCTACACCGGCGCATCCTGCGTGAAGCGGTTTTTATTATCATCTACTGCAGCAGCATCTCAGTCTCCACCAGGCACAGGTATCATAATAATAATGTGGAATACAAGATGGGGTATAATTCAAACAATTTTATTAAATGATTGCTGAGCAAACAGCATAATCATTAGCACCTGTGTAATCTAGAAACATGTGCTCTTCCTCCATTCTCTTGTCATTTGTTTACCTCACGAGAGAGCGTGTCGCCTTTATTACACTCCCAGCAGCAACAAGTGAAAGCGGAACTAATATTACCAACATCCAACAAAATGAAAAGGAAGGAAAGTACATATAATAAATCTATATAAAATAATTAGATAAAGCATTGTTAATGAAATATAATAAAATAATGAATACAAATAATTAAATTAAATGGTGACAAACTAACCAAAAGTTTCACTTTAAGTTTAATTACACCAATGGGTTATCAGTTCAACTTCAGTTTGAATTTATTTACAGTAGAGAATAGTTTGTATAAACCTACTTGTTTTTAAGGCCTAGAGTAAAGAGTTTAATTGAATCTTTTGTGTTTATTTATTTATTCAACCAACAGTATTTTTGACAGCAGAAACTAGGCAACTATGGTATTACCAACAGGAAAATTCAGTTAACAGTGACGTTGAGCAGAAAGCTTACATGTAACCAGTTTTGACAGAGCTGCTGATAAAAAGTTAATGATCGGCATCGGACGATTAGATGAAAAGAAAATTGGAGATCGGATGTTAAAATCCTGATTGGAGCATCCCTAATATTCCAGTTGATTGGGTTTCAAAAACTAATGATGATTATTAGTCTGCTGAGACCCTATCACAAAATGGACAAAAGTGGTTAAATCCAAATAATCTGAAACACTATGATATATTGGTAAGTGAGAAACAGATAAATATTTAAGTCCTTTTTTTTTTCACAAATGGATCTACAAAATGCCCAGAAAGTGTCAAATTTTCAACAACAACAAAATTCAAGACAGTTAGAAAATAATAGAATCAAATATTGATATATTTTGATGTTTTATTTTTCATATATCAAAGAGAAAATGCAACAAATCAGGACAAATCTAGAACAGGATTCCTTTCACACTGAAATTGGCTATCAAAAACGTACTGGGCTACACATAACACATAAGATAAGTATTTTCTCAGGCACTTATTGAGTCTAAATAGATGCACAATTTCAGCTGTACACCCAAACGTCAATATTCATATCATACTGTTCATGTGTTGTACTTGCTATAGTTTACTTCTTGTTTCTTCATCAAATGGCAACGTCAAATGTAAATCAGGTCAATCATTGAAACATCAGCACCACCTTGAGTAAGAAATAGCATGTATAATATGTATGTGTACATGCATACGGAATACTGATAATTCACCATTGTTGACAATTCATTGTTGCACAGAAAATAAACGTGATATAGTGTTTATTTGTATGAATATAGTACTCATTTTTTTTGTCATAAAGAAATATATATTCTGTGATAGTAAAATTATATAGATATAAAATAATCATAAAAATATAATTTATGGAAGTGCAAAAAAAAAAAAAAACTACACTCTTACATACCTCGGGTCTCTAATGACCCTATACACTTGTGGTACTTAGCAATTATATATAAAAAAAAAAAATGTTTTTGCGATTTTTGCATTTTTTAAATGTATTATTTTTAAGAGAGAGATTGAAGAATACTCAGAGGTGTGGGCAGAACTGCAAAAAATGGATGAGGCTCAGACAGGGGATGGAATGAGGTTAATGCAGTGAAAAGTGATTCACAGCTTCTTTTTGCACCACTTTGTTTCTGCTTGACCCAAAATCTCATATCTATTTGATCAGTGAGGTTTTTGGCACCATATTAAAATTTAATGTGCTCTCCAAAAAAATAAAAACAATAATTGGTTTGTCGTTGGTCAAATTTTCAGCCATGATATGGATAGGTCCATAATAATGCATTGTTCTGATTCAAAATCTTGTTTGTGCTGAATATTCACTCTTGGTATAAATAAGCCTTATACAGCTTTTGAAGTCATTTAATTAAATATAGATTTATTAATTGTCCTTGCCCTGTTATTCCTGTAGCTATATCATGTTATAAGCAGCAAAGGCTTATTTTGCACAAAAACAAAAAAAAACACAAATAAAGAGTATGAAGTTATTTATAATTCTGTATAATCTTGTGACCAGCTAGCACATATCTGCATATGTATCACATTGTGTGTATTTGTGTGTGGGGGTTTAGGGCCTGCTATACCCCTCAAGGGTATAAGACCCCTGCTGTGGCTGATAAACCCCGGCCTTTCAGAACTTCAACAGTCACACCCACATCAGGCTCCACCCAGCTGTCAAGCTCTGCCCCCAAGTCATTTAGTAAAAGCAAGCATAGTGCATGGCAACTGGAGGAAAGCAGCAATGCATCAAGCAACACCACCAACACTGAAAGCATCAGCAGCAAGTGAGTGTGTTTGTGTGCATATATAGTACTGTGCAAACGTCTTAGGCAAATAAGATGTTTCACAAAAACATTTGTCTTAAAATGTTTATTTATATATTCACCTTTAGTGTCAATAGGAAGTACACAGATGAGCCAAAACATTATGATCATTCACAGGTAAAGCGAATAACGTTGATCATCTCCTAACAAGGCCACATGTCAAGGTCAGGGTAGTCAAAGTGTTGAATGCAGGAGAAATGGGCAGGAGTAAAGACCTGAGCGACTTTGACAAGGGCCACATTTTTATGGCTAGATGACTGGGTCAGAGCATCTTTGAAACGGCAAGGCTTGTGGGATGCTTCCGGTCAGCAGTGGTAAGTACCTACCGACAGTGGTTTGAGGAGGGACAAACCACAAATCGGCGACGGGGTGTTGGGCACCCAAGGCTCATCGATGCGCAGGGCAACAAAGGCTATCCCGTCTGGTCCGAACTGACAGAAGGTCTACTGTGGCACTAGTCACAGAAAATTGTAATGATGGTTACGGGAAGAATGTGTCACAACACAGAGTGCATTGCACCCTGCTGCGAATGGGGCTGCGTAGCCTCAGATGACCCCTGTCCACCGTCAAAAGCGCCTACAATTGGCATGTGAGTGTCAGAACTGGACCTTGGAGCAGTGGAAGAAGGTCGCCTGGTCCAATGATTCCCGTTTTCTTTTACATCACGTGGACGGCCGTGTATGTGTGCACTATTTACCTGGGGAAGTGATGGCACCAGGATGCACTGTGGGAAGATGACAAGCCGGTGGAGGTAGCGTGATGCTCTGGGCAATGTTCTTCTAGGAAACCCTGGGTCTAACCATTTATATGGACGTCAATTTGACACGTGCCACCTACCTAAACATCGTTGCAGACCAGGTACACCCCTTCATGGCAATGGTATTCCCTGATAGCAATGGCCTCTTTTAGCAGGATGTGCCCTGCCACACTGCACACATTGTTTGGGAAATGTTTGAGGAACATGATGAAGAGTTCAGGGTGTTGCCCTGGCCTCCAAATTCCCCAGATCTCAATCCGATTGAGCATATTATGGATGTGCTGGACCAACAAGTCCAATCCACGGCGGCTCCACCTCGCAACTTACAGGACTTGAAGGATCTGCTGCTAATGTCTTGGTGCCAGATACCACCTTCAGGGGTCTTGTAGAGTCCATGAATCAGCGGGTTGGCGCTGTTTTGGCGGCATGCGGAGGACTAACAGTATATTAGTCAGGTGGTCATAATGTTTTGGCTCATCAGTGTATGATTCCCAAACATTAGTTTTGCAAATAGAATATATTAAAAGAACAAAGAGCCCTGCAACATTATAGCATGGCCCCCACAGAGCCCCCCACTGAACATCGTGTCAGTCTGAGATTACATAAAGAGACAGAAGCAATTGAGACAGCCTAAATAGATAGAACTGTGGAGAATTCTCCAAGAAGCTTGGAACATCGTATCTGCCAACAACCAAGAAAAACTGTCCAGGTGTAGCTTGTAGAATTGGTGCTGTTTTGAAAGCAAAGGTGGTCACACCAAATATTGATTTAGCTTTTTATGTTTACTGGACTTTGTGACGTTAAAACTATATAAGGCATTATTTTTGAAGACATCCACACTATGCAACATTTTTCACAAGTGCCTAAAACTTTTGCACAGTAGATGAACCTAAGCCAGAGGTACTTCTTTAGAGGCCATGGACAGACCAAATTAAATCTTGTTCTTGATTTCTGACAAATGCTTGTGCATTCAGGCAGGTGGATATGAACAGTAAGAACGTGTTTGGACAGCCCCGATTACGAGCCTCTCTGAGGGACTTGCGCTCTCCACGCAAATCTCACAAGAGCACCATTGAGGACGACTTAAAAAAGCTCATCATCATGGACAACCCTGTAGAGACATCATCACGGGAAGCGGTGAGCACACCCTGCATAAACAAAAGGAATACAAAACTTTGCTTGTACGCATGGCAGTCAATCAAATTCAGTTCAAACTCATTTGTGTTTGTGCTGACTCTACAGTCTCCTCATCGGACCCTGCAACGCACTTTCTCAGATGAGAGTCTGTGTAGTGGACGGAGAGATGCTAGTTATGCAAGCACGCCTCACTTTGAAGGACAGGTCCCGCCAAGTGATCTTCTCTTCACCTGCACGCTGCCTACACGTCGCCATGGCCAAAACAACAACCACGGAGCCCTCATGCCCAGTAAAAAAGGTGGGTGTCACTTACAAGTCATAGTGCGTGGCTTGATTTTCACTGCTTTCTGCTAATAGCTTTAGTGTAATCTGTCCAAACTGAATTGTCTGTCTTCTAGTACCGTTATCTGCATCAGAGTTGTCTCTAACTGAGGTGAGGGATAAGGTGCCTCCTCTCAGAAGACTGGACCCTGGACTCATGCCCCTCCCTGACACTGCTTGTGGCCTGGAGTGGTCCAGCCTTGTCAATGCAGCCAAAGCTTATGAAGGTATGTGTGTGAGCATGTGTTTGTCTGATTTAAACTTGCCAAGGATCAAACCTGTCAAATTTAGATACTTATCATTTTTTTATTAAATAAAATATTTTCTTCTATCCCAGTTTAATGCACAGAGATAAATATGTGATTCATCATACTAATTATCGAAGTAATAAACTATGTATGTCTGTGTGATATTTTACAGTTCAAAGAGCTGTTTCTTTATTCTCATTGTCTGAGTCTCATGCGGTTGGCAATGAGTTGAGGCCCGTCATCAGCCCGGTGCATTTCCACACGCCACAGACTCCCCGGACCACCCCTACTTTCAGCAGGTATAACACACTCACCCACACAAACTTAAACACCAGTGCTGGGTGTTATCCAATTACAAAGTAATTAGTTAATGTAATGTAATGTAATTACTTTTTAGCCAAAAAAGCAGTGTAGCGCATTACATTTTAAATTCTTGTAATCAGATTACAGTTACTGACTTTAATTACTTTTAAGTACATTGTAGGGGTTATGCTTATTTCTAATATATTATTTATATAGAATATGTTAATTATTCCCCCGTGACAAGTCATTGTGAAGGAGAAATGTGAGGTGCTGTGTGCCTGACAATGAACAAGAAATATAGACATTATTTTGAATTTGTTGAGCAGAAAACTGTTTTTGAAAGTAACTTAAAAGTAATGTAATTAGTAATGTGATTACTTTTCCAATGAAGTAATTAGTAAAGTAATATGATTACAAATTTAGACAAATGATTAGTAATTTGTTGTAGATTAATATTTTTAAGTAACTTAGCTAAAACTGTTAAACACACATGGGGTTGACTTGAAATACTTTTGGGAACTTGACATGTCCTGTGTTGTGACGTACTACATCTAAGACTATTTTAAACAGCATTTTCCCATTTTGTTTTTTTTTGTTTTTTTGTTTTTTTTAATCATCATTATGCAAGCAGCTTTTATGAACACATATTAATTGAGAGACTACATGGGATATTTGTACTTAAAAAATTACAATATACACTGCAGGGCCATTTATAATGACCTAGTGAAGGGAGAAAGGTGATTAAAAATGATGAAAAACTTATAAGAAATGGTGAATATAAGGTCATATTCATATAACCTAAAATGCTTTTATTGTTTAAAAAAACAAAAAAGGTGCATGGACACGTTAAAGGAATGTTTCAAGATCAGTTCAAGTTAAGGTCAATTGAGAGCATTTCATAAGTTCATAAACATTAATATACACACTGTTTCAAAAGTAAAGCCATGAGACATAAACCTTTTACGTGTTAACATGATTTAGTGTGATAAAATCACTTGGAAACCTTATCTGTGCAAAGTTATATCCAATATTACAACTTAATGGTGGTATTAAGTTTAAATTTAGTCATACTAAAATCATGTTAACACATACAATTTTTATACCTTGTGGTGATACTTTTGAAACAGTGTGTATTTTAATGTTTATGGACTGGCCCTATTCACTTCCATTGCAAGTGCCTCACTGTAAAAAAAAAAAAAATGTTTTCGTTGATTGTATTTTTTGTGGTTATTTGATTTTACTTTATTATTTACCCGAAACATTCCTTGAAGCATTAATTAGTCATATACTCTGTGTATACTTGGTCTTTTTCTTTGTCTCTGACACCATTTCTCATTGCATGTGTTACAGTGAAGAGCCTCCTAATGACCTGTCAGGGCGTCTGTATCATCTGGAAGTTATG
Source organism: Myxocyprinus asiaticus (assembly GCF_019703515.2). Lineage (NCBI taxonomy): Eukaryota > Metazoa > Chordata > Actinopteri > Cypriniformes > Catostomidae > Myxocyprinus > Myxocyprinus asiaticus. The sequence goes on from NC_059361.1 coordinate 18,628,003, forward strand.
CTGAAACAGCTAAACAATGATCTGGAAAAAGTGAGTCATATTGGAGGAATCTGACCAATGCAGGACAGGTTTATTTTGGCCAGTAAAAATGTGCAGTCCTTTTAGATTTCAGAAATTATACATGAGACTAAGTATGTGACAGTTACTATGCCTTCTGGATGACATCACAGTTAAGCTTCTCTCTTTCTCTCTCCCTTTTGTCTTGTCTTGTCCTTCTTGTGCTCCTCTACCATCTCCTTTTATTCTCTCAGGAGAAACAGGACAAGGCAGCACTATTAGCAGAGATGGCTAATCTGAGGCACAATAACCAACGTCTGCAAGAGGAATCTCACTCAGCTAGTCAACAGCTCCGCAAATTTAGCAAACTCTTATCCTCTGCCATTCCCGAAAGGAAATAAATGTCTCTCCCTCTCTTTGTGTACGTAGTGCATCTTAAACGAGAAGATGAGAAGAGAAATTCCCAGACCTGTACTTTGCCATTTGGTGCGTTTTGTGCCAACCGCTAATCAAATTCACAGTTTCTTATTGTCCAGTACATCCCTGTTTACCTTCATCCGAAGCAGACATCCAGTGGTTAGCGTCTGCCAGCTCAATCTCTCTTACATCTGACACAAAACTGTGAGCTTTATCAAAGTGTGAAGAAGAGAGACAGAGAATTATGCAGGTCTGCCTGTTGACTTGAGACTTCAAAGCTTTAACTGAAAGCCGGTACAGAAGTACAAATTATATTTTTTAAAAACAAACACAAAATGAGTCCTAGCTTGAAAAAAGCTCCACATCAAAAATAGCACCCTGATCTGTTCCTTTCTGAACTACTTTCTCATTGTAGATTTATTTTTGTAATCAACGAGTCAAAAGACGACACTTAAGCTTGAGCCAGTAGAACAGAGAGACACTAGAAATCTGAGAGGCCTGTTTACTGCACATTCACCTCAACAGCCAAAAAAACCCCAACATGCATCAGAAAAGCAGACCTACAAAAAAATCTACACTTGAGCCATGTGAGAGATCTTGTGTTAAGACTACCTTTCCACATATGCAATAGGTTAATGTTAAGGGAAAACATGGTACTGTAATTTTGAGGAGAGGTACAATGCTCTGGGATTGACTAGCAGTAATATGCATCAATAAGGATAAATTATGAATCACATACTTGCATGTGCTGGTACATTAAAGAGTCGAGTCACCCAAAAACAAAAGTTCTGGCATCATTTACTCACCCTCATGATGTTCCAAACCTGTCTGACTTTCTTCTGTGGAATACAAGAGGAGATGTTAGGCAGAATGTTAGAGACTGACAGCCTCAGTCACTATTCACCTTTTTTGAATGGAAAACAACAGTGATGACAGAATTTTCCATTTTTGGTGAACATTTAAGAGTTAACTTTCAAACTTTCAACTGCTCAAAACCTTGCTTTGTTAAAAAAAAAAAAAAAAAATGATTGCAATCTGGCATTACTTTTAATCGTGTGCAGAATATGAATAATATCTATAATTCAGTTTTCAATAGTTAAAATGCTAATTCTTAGTATCAGCAATTAGGTTTACTCTTGAAAAAAAAAATACTTTTTTTATATAAAAAAATTACATAATATTAATTTATAATTAATATATAATGCTATTGTAACTAGTAAGAAAGCCTTTAAAGATATTTTTAAGTACTATTCAATTTATTGGTTTCTGGAATTAACTTTGCCTCTAGTGAAAACCAAATTACAGATATCAAAAATGTGCCCTCTCAATGATCTGATCTATTCCTTTCAACTCTGAACTATTATAATGTAAACGCAAAAGCACTGCTTCAGTCGGTTAACTTTTATTGTTTTGTTGTTGCTGTCATTATGGTTATAAATTAAAATTATTATGTCTTTACTCATACCCACTCAAAAACAACTATATACATGCCTAGGAAAGTAACTAGCATAGAAAACGCTAATACTATTGTTGTTGGGTTTTTTTTTTTAATGCAGTGAGTGATGATAAAAACTGTTAGCATTCATTGCAGGATTCCTTAGAGCCGTTTAGTAATGTAGTTGTACATAGGGTGATTTTTATAAAGCTTTGAACTGCTAATAGCTAACATTACTTGTTTCATCTCCCCACCATAATTTATGAAAAAAAGAAACACTTTAAAAATTATTCAAATCTATGTACAATACATGTTGGTATTTGTATTTATACGACATATAGTTACTATTATGGTAAGTTCCTCTGGTGTTTAGGAGTATGTCAAATCCATCAAAAAGGGTGGAAAGACTGTCAAACCTTATGTAGTGCCTGCCGCTCGGTATATCCTTCTGAAGGACAGCAATGTTTGAAAAAAGTGGATGAAATGTATTTTTAACAATATCTCTGATCATTTCAGTCAGTTCTTAAAGGGATAGTTCACCCAAAAGTGAAAATTCTGTCATCAGCTCCTCGCCCTCATGTTGTTTCAAACCAGTATGACTTTCTTTTCTTTGTGAATCACAAAAGGAGATGGTGAGCAGAATGTTAGCCTCAGTCAACATTCACTTTTATTGCATTTTTCCCTCATACAATGAAACAAATGGTTACTGATATTAACATTCTACCGTTTTGTGTCTTTCGGAAGAAAAAAGTCATACTGGTTTGGAACAATTTGCATTTTTACTAGTTGTAATTCAATTGTTGATGTCAGGAATGGACATTTGCACTAGTAACAATGTAATTATTGATATCAAAATAATTATAATTACTTATAGCCCGATATGTGTATTTTGAATTTTAACTAGTAAGAAATTAAGATTTATTTTATTAAAATTATAGATACCTGTAAATGCATTTTTAACAGGAGTGAATAACAAATCATTGTGAACTACTAGTAGTGATGCAGTTAGTCATACTGGTTTGGAACAATATGATAGTGAGTAAGTGATGACATAATTTTCATTTTTTAGTGAACTATCCCTTTAAAAGTTCATGTGGCACATTTCAGCACCGTTTTTGTGACCCTGTCACAATGTAATTCCGGCTTTGAAAACAGCCTATTTTAGACTTTATTCACAAGCAGTTACAGACATGAAAATTACGGCTTTTACTTGAGATTCTATTTTTGATATGAAGAATGGGTATTTCCGTGAGTAATAACATCATTTTTAGTAGTGCATTTACTAAAACCTTGAATTAACAGTTTAACTAGTACAAATTTAATTGCAGATATCTATAATTCATATCCTGCACGTTATTAAATGTCGAAAGTGCTTGAGAAAGGTGGTCGTCTCAACTGATTTGTCGTAAGCATTCACCAAGACTTGCTTCAACAGTGCTAATTCCTACTACACCAAACACAGACTCCTTAAAAACCTTTGCATTTGTAAACATGCAATCCCATAGGTATTATACTGACTGAAACTCCACTGCAATAATGGCTCTGTAGACCTCCACTCCACTAGTCTCTAGTTTTCAGTGAAGTATTCTGAAAAAACCAAGAGAAGGAGATTCCCCACCACTTACAACCCATTTAATGGAAAAGACGTGACCAGTGACGGCAACCGCTACTAAAACTGTGATGTTACACCCAAGTCTTGTTCATTTCCTCTGTGCATGGACATCAGTCAGCCATTAAGTGATAGTCATGTGACAGGAAATGTCATTTGCTCTTAATGTATTGTTTTGGCATAGCACTGTAGGTAAACTGGGGCTGTTCTGTTAAATTTAGACACTGTATATCTATATGCAAGCCTAACACTTAAAAACTTCTAGTTAGCTGTGTTCCATACAGACTCTATTTTTCTATTTGTATTGTTTTTAGTTCAGGTGTATCAGGTGAAACGACTGTTGGCAGTAGATAGACAGATCATCATGTTTACATACTAAAATTCCTCTTTATCCTTCACACTCTTGGTGACTACATGCTATGTGAAATCTTAAAGAGGCCTTGGTTTTCGCCCATTTATAGTGTATGAGAAATAACTGGAATAACAATCAGGATGGATCTAATGTGGTTTATCATGTACCCCATGCTATTCTGTACATGTCTGCCTTAAAAGTGGTCAGGGAGTCCAACTTTGAACGGTGATGTGATTTGTATCAACTCTCACCATCCCTTTAACGTGATCCAACTGGAAAATATATCTCCTCCTCTCTCAGGACCCATAAACTGCCCTCTCAATGATCTGATCTATTCCTTTCAACTCTGAACTATTATAATGTAAACGCAAAAGCACTGCTTCAGTCGGTTAACTTTTATTGTTTTGTTGTTGCTGTCATTATGGTTATAAATTAAAATTATTATGTCTTTACTCATACCCACTCAAAAACAACTATATACATGCCTAGGAAAGTAACTAGCATAGAAAACGCTAATACTATTGTTGTTGGGTTTTTTTTTTTTAATGCAGTGAGTGATGATAAAAACTGTTAGCATTCATTGCAGGATTCCTTAGAGCCGTTTAGTAATGTAGTTGTACATAGGGTGATTTTTATAAAGCTTTGAACTGCTAATAGCTAACATTACTTGTTTCATCTCCCCACCATAATTTATGAAAAAAAGAAACACTTTAAAAATTATTCAAATCTATGTACAATACATGTTGGTATTTGTATTTATATGGCATCATCCATATTGTTATGATGAGCTCATCTGTCCCCCTCTTTTAGAGAGATATATATATATATATATTTCTTTTCTTTTTTTTTTTTTAATCAGATTCTCATTGCTGTGACTACAAACTAAACTTTTTTTTTTTTCTGTCAATGAAGTTGGAGGGTTTTTTGGACTCTTGATGCCTGTTCTGGATGTCATATCTACACCATGGATTGTCTTAAGATTTCTGTTTGTATGTTTGATAGTTGGGTGGAGGTGTTTTTAATTAAGTTTGTTCTTTTTAAAAAAGCTAAATATAAGTAATATACATGTGAAAACCTAAATGTGCATCTGTGTTGCGCATTCATAAATCATAGCAAATTATATAGTTCATCTGTAATATTTGAAGGTTTATTTTGTGTAAAATTTCGACTATTTATTTTGATTTTTTTATTATTATTAAAATGCATAAAGACGTAAATTCAAGGTGAAAATGTAAGATTACAGATTTGATAACATTATTAGAGGGTACTGAGTTTATATATATATTCTTTAGTCGGTCCTTCTTATTTTGTTTGATTCATGATTTTTTGTACAAAGCTGATTTATTTTCTTTCTTTTTTTTTTTTTTTTTACTTGATTTTAAGTCTTATTTTGTCTATGTTTCCATTAGCTTTATGCATGAGACAGTTGCTCCAATGCCTGGATTATCTATTGATAACTGATCAATCTTTCAGTTTTCTTTTGGGGATGTTGTATCAATGAGTGTACATTTAATAAGTGTAAATTATGTTTTAATTATTTTATATAAAATATATTAAAATATTTCATAATGAGAAGAGTCTTGTCCACATCATTACTGTCTTTGTGTGCCCGTAAAATATTTTATGCTAGATTGGGGGAGAAAAAAAGGAAAGAAACTTTGTGTTCTTCCTAGTCCAAAAAAGGTAATTTATTGGAAAAGTATTAAAAGCTGCAAAAGCACACCATATAGTTACTATTATGGTAAGTTCCTCTGGTGTTTAGGAGTATGTCAAATCCATCAAAAAGGGTGGAAAGACTGTCAAACCTTATGTAGTGCCTGCCGCTCGGTATATCCTTCTGAAGGACAGCAATGTTTGAAAAAAGTGGATGAAATGTATTTTTAACAATATCTCTGATCATTTCAGTCAGTTCTTAAAGGGATAGTTCACCCAAAAGTGAAAATTCTGTCATCAGCTCCTCGCCCTCATGTTGTTTCAAACCAGTATGACTTTCTTTTCTTTGTGAATCACAAAAGGAGATGGTGAGCAGAATGTTAGCCTCAGTCAACATTCACTTTTATTGCATTTTTCCCTCATACAATGAAACAAATGGTTACTGATATTAACATTCTACCGTTTTGTGTCTTTCGGAAGAAAAAAGTCATACTGGTTTGGAACAATTTGCATTTTTACTAGTTGTAATTCAATTGTTGATGTCAGGAATGGACATTTGCACTAGTAACAATGTAATTATTGATATCAAAATAATTATAATTACTTATAGCCTGATATGTGTATTTTGAATTTTAACTAGTAAGAAATTAAGATTTATTTTATTAAAATTATAGATACCTGTAAATGCATTTTTAACAGGAGTGAATAACAAATTATTGTGAACTACTAGTAGTGATGCAGTTAGTCATACTGGTTTGGAACAATATGATAGTGAGTAAGTGATGACATCATTTTCATTTTTTAGTGAACTATCCCTTTAAAAGTTCATGCGGCACATTACAACTCAGTTTTTGAGGTTTATGTGGTCGTTCAAAACTATAATTGAGTTCAGAATGACATACTATCGTACTGTTATTGTTTTCTGCTGTATAAAAGATGTGGCAGAAATAGAAACAGTAGTATGCCATTCTGAACCCCGCTTATTTTTGACCCAACTAAATGCGTCTTCCATAGTCTTAAAGTCTTAAAGACACAGCAGCAAAAAAAATTAAAAATAAATAAATAATAATTATGTGTGGTGTACGTTTTGCGCCAAAATACTTTACTAACATTATTCGCGGACCTCAAAACAATAAATGTAATACAATGTATTACAACCAACTCAATCCATTTCTCAATCTCTTGTTGTCAGTTCTTGTGTTTTTGTCGCCTGTACCTTTAAGATGACAGTAAGTCAGCCAAAACGGACATCATGGCGGAAGTGCAGTCAAGGGACTTCATGCAGCAAGCTACACACATATCAAATGACTGAATAAAAGAAGAAAATAGAAAAGGAAAAAGGCGTCTGTCGTTAGTTATAGTTTATGGAGTTTTGCCTTGCCCAAATATGGCAAACATCAACTTTAGTTTCTGCATTACAAGGGATGGAATAAAGCTGCTGTATGTGGCTTCAAATGTCCAGCTCAGATGTTTGCCGAGAGAGACATAGTTTGATTTTTTTTTTTTTTTTTTTTTGGCTCATTGTGTGTACAGAAATGTGAAAATAGTTTCTGGTAATATTGTTGTTTAATCTTTTATTTCTTGAAAAACGTGGCGTTTTAATTGAGAGCAGTAATTCAAGTATTGTAGAGTAGTAAATGCGCTTGTTTACGAGGCTGTTCAAGATTATTTGACAGAGCATTTCTAGAATTCGTTAATAAAACGCGGTTGTCAAACGTTGCACATTAGATTGAGCTCTGAAACGTTTTATAGAGCAGTTTTATATAAAGCACCAGTGGGCGCTGCACGGTGACATTGTCGTTACCGGTCAAAGTGGATGGTTTAAAAGTACTGACGTGTCCTTTGGCGTGCGTTCACTACCGAAACTGGAGGGACACGTCTGTCGCCGCGCCTCCCAGCATCTGTAACCGGGAGTCGGCCGTCAACGCCTCGCATTTGCATTACAAACATGTCGAGAAACGGCAGAAGGTTCAAATCTTTGCACACGAATAACGGGCGCGCGCTGCCCGATTGTGATCCGGTGAGAGCTGCGCGTGTGCGCGTGTTGCTGCTGTGCCTTTGCGGTGTGATGTCGCTGGCCATGATTCTGGGACTGTACCTGTCTGCAGAGCCCAGCAGCTCCCATCAGCATCATGTTGCACATCTCATCAGGGACAGGGTGAGTTGACCTTAAGCTAAAGAGAGTATTGGCATTTTAAAACGTTAAGTCTGTTTATCAGTTTTACTAAGGGCTGTTTTGTTTGAAAAGACTTAAAGTTGCATGCCTACATTGCAGAGTTATCTGTGATACTTAAAGGGTTAGTACTTGAACTTTTAAAGTGCATGTAAAGGTAAAATGAATGATGCCTAACACCATTGCGTGTGTCTGTAAATAACGACTTAAGTTTTGGTCTGCTTCTCACACACCGCTATTCTATTTGACTTCAGAAGACTAGGAATATAGTACATAAGTCGTATGTCAAGTTATTTTTATTTGTATAGCGCTTTTCACAACACACATCGTTTCAAAGCAGCTTTACAGGAAATCATGCATAAACAAAAACAATGAAACTGTAATATCTATAATGTCTCATAGTGATCATTGTGTAGTTTGATTAAATATGATTGATAAATTGTATAGAAATTAAATAAATAAATAATAATTGTATTTAGAACCCCTATGAGCAAGCTGAAGGCAACTGTGGCAAGAAACACAAAACTCTGTATGGATTGCTTTCACTGTGCTTTGTCATTTTTGGAGCTCGTTAGTTCTGTCCCCATTCATTTTCATTGTATTTCATTGATATTTCTTGCCTAATTTCTCCCTTTATGTTCCATGCTTTAAAGAAAATCATACAGGTTTGGAACAACATGACAAGTTTATTTTAGGGTAAACTGTTCTGGTAGTTCAGCTGATACCCTATTCAATCTGCAGCTTTCCCATAAGCCAAGTAAGTACTCTGTGGTGCAAGTGAAGAAGTTTGCTGCTCAGGTAGATGGACATCGGCTTTGGGAGACTCACCTGCGGCCCCTGCTGATTGAACGAGTGCCTGGGACAGTAGGCAGTCAGAAGATACGGCAGGTGATGCCTTCTAATCACATAATTTGCTACTGCTATCACAATATATTTAAATACAGATCTGTAAGCGAGCGACTTGCTCTTATTTTTGTTTTTCTCTAAGGCTACGTCCACATTAATCCGGATACATTTGGAAACGGTGTCACGTTCCACACTGCCCTTTTCAAGCCTTTTCCAAAAGTTGCTCATCCACACTGACACATATTAAAAACTCTTAAATCCCCTTACAACGCATAGGAAAATTTGCCTTTCCATGTACGGTCTGAAACGCAGTTGTCCTTGTGTTCTGAGCCTTTGAAGGAATACAATGTGAAGGTTGTACAAAGTAACATTTATCTTTTTCATCACTATCAAAGTGAATAACAGGCACAACAACACCGCTACAACATAGGCCACCATCTTGATTGTTTTTGGTTTAAATGGAGCACATGACTACAAAAACGTAATCGTTTTCAGATATCTCTGTTTTTATTTTCCTGTCCACACTACAACGCCACGACAGCATTTTCTTTTTTTTTCTTTTTATCCTGAATTTGGAATTCCCAATGTCTTTGTGGTGGCATAGTGACTCGCCTCACGCTATTCTCCGCGGCATCCACGCTCAACTCACCACTTTCCCCACCAAGAGGGAGAACCACATTATAGCGACCACGAGGAGGTTACCCCATGTGACTCTACCCTCCCTAGCAACCAGGCCAATTTGGTTCCTTAGGAGACCTGACCGGAGTCACTCAGCATGCCCTGGATTCGAACTCGTGACTCCAGGGGTGTGGTAGTCAGTGTCTTTACTCGCTGAGCTACCCAGGCCCCCAAGACAGCATTTTCAAATTTATCCACTTTTGAGAGCTCAGTTTTAGCTGTCAAAGATGAGAAAAATATGCGTTTTCAAGCTAAAACATATTGGTGTGGACGTGGCCTTAGACTCACATTGTATACTGTTTTCCTTTGTTTATTTTAAAGTTACAGAGGTGAAGTGTATTAATTTCAACAGTCACCTCGCATGCCATGATAGTTCCAACTCATGTAGCCAATAACATAATTGCTCTCTTCTTTAAACGTAGACTGTGTAATTTCTGTGCCACCAAACTGAACTGCAAATAGAATTACTGTTTTCAAACAGTTTTAACGGTCATTAATCTGCCACTGGTTGGTCAAAACGGATAGTTCCGCCCCAGATTCACGCCATTGATTGAGCTGTTGCTATGTCTGGCTGGTCAGGATTCTGAGCCAATATATAAATCAACCTATGAATAACTTGCTTATAGTTGTCCCTGCATATTAAGAAGGTATAGGACAGAGGAGAAAGTATTTTAACATAAAAAAAATACACATCATTTTTAAGTATCTTCTACTGATGAGTTCACTGAAGTTCACTCCCTTCCTTCAACCACAGCATATCTTGTCCCAGCTGGGTTCACTTTCAGCTGGATGGACAGTGGAGGAGGATTCCTTTGTTGCACCCACTCCGAAGGGTGGTGTCACCTTTACCAATGTGCTGGCAGTGCTGGACCCCTCAGCTCCTCGTAGGCTGCTCCTAGCATGCCACCATGACTCTAAAATCTTACCCCCAGATCCTAAAAAGCCAGAGCGGGTGTTTGTGGGTGCCAGTGATTCAGCCGTACCCTGTGCTATGATCTTGGAGCTGGCCGCTGCTCTGGATACACAACTTAAAGCCCTCAAAAAGCAGGTAGGCCATATACCATGCCATCACAATCAGAATAGTCATCTCTTTTAAATTTCTGACTAGGTCTGGGTAGAAATATTTATTTTTCAGTGCATCGTGACCTTCATTTGAACAATCTCGTTACCAATTCTTAAAACCCAAGATCAATCTTTTATTAAACTGTCTACAAGGCGAATAAATCACTCGCATATGCAACCATATTTCATGCTATGTGACTAAAAATGTATGATTAGCCACTGGCTGGTAAATGTTCAGATTTTACTCACCGGTGTTTGAGTAGTATAGTGGAGAAGTTCTGCAACGAGATCCTTTCAATGCATGTTGGAAGTAAAAGTTTGGTTTGAATCGTTCCATGTAATGTGAGTCCAAAGACAAGATCCACGCAATCTATTTGTCATTTATACCCTTTTTGTTCTTTACAGGCAGTTGTTGACAAAAAACTACCAAAAAGAAACATTTAATTCTAATCACACATAGCACAGATGAAGTAAATAAGCCATTTGACTCTCATTAATATGTGCTTAACCAAAACACTTCTGTGAGATGCTCACTGAACTGCTGATATTATTAAAGAGACAGTACCAATTTAGGTTTTGTTCTACAAATCAATGTAAATGCTTGTAAATAGTACCAGGTATGCATGTTAACAATAAACATGTAACAATATGTACATTGGCAAGAAAACCCTTTGGAATTAGCTGGTTTTCTGCATTAATTGGTCATAAAATGTGATCTCATCTTCATCAAAATCACAATTATAGACAATTATAACTTTATAATTCTCATTAATCATTCACAGTGCTGTGGAAAAAGTAAGTGAACCCTTGGATTTAATAACTGGTTGATCCTCCTATTGCAGCAGTAACCTCAACCAAGCGTTTCCGGTAGCTGCGAATTAGACCTGCACAACATTCAGAAGGAATTTTGGACCATTCTTCCTTACAGAACTGCTTCAGCTCAGCCATAGGTCAAGGTCAATGGTCAGTTTATTTATAGAGCACATTTAAAAACAACAAGTGTATACCAAAGTGCTGTACATGGGCAAATAAACAATGAATTAAGGGGAAATAAAAAAGATTGGCATTAAATACAATAAACACAATATACATTCATACAAAAGCCAAAGAATATAGATACGTCTTCAGACGTGATTTAAAACTGTGAAGCGTAGGAGCACAGAGGTATGTTATTCCATAGTCTAGGGCCGACTACGGAGAAGGCACAATCCCCTTTAAACTTCAAGCATGAGCATGGTGTATGCAGGAGAAAAAAGCTGCCCTTCACCCCAGCACTTATTTGTTTTTCAAAATTTAGAGCCGTGTCAAAGATCACACCCAAGTTTTTAGCAAAGGGGTGAACATTTAATGACAGGGGTGCTAGATTGCTAGTGATATCAGAGACAGCGCTAGGGAGGTCAAACACAACAATTTCAGTCTCGCTCATTTAGCTGGAGAAACGTTCTTGCTGTCCAGCATTTATTATCCTTAAAGTATTTAAAAATGGCAGAATATGAATCATCAGAACTAAGTGGGACATACAGCTGTGTATCATCGGCATAACAATTATATGAAATGTTATATTTCCTAACAGTTTAATCCAGGGAAACCATATATAAAGAAAATAAAATCGGGCCCAATATAGAACCTAGAGGTACCCCACAAGTGAAAGGTGCAGAGGAAGAATTCCTAATCCTAACACTTGGAGTTCTATCTGAAAGGTAAGATGTAAGCCAATTTAAGGCTGTGCCATTAATACCAACTTCACACCTAAGACAGTCTAGCAGGATAGTATGATCAACTGTATCGAAAGCAGCACTTAGATCTAGCAACATAAAAATTTCAGGTCTACCAGTATCCAAAGTGAGCAGTAAATCATTCGTCACCTTGAGTAGTGCAGACTCTGTGCTGTCACGAGCTCTAAAACCAGACTGAAATGTATCTAAAATGTTTTTTTTAGATAGGAATGAAGAGAGCTGAAAAAAAAATAAAAAATTATCCAGGATTTTTGATTAAAATGGCAGTTTAGAAATGGGCCTGAAATTGTTAAGGTTGGTAGGATCCAGATTTGCCTTCTTAAGAAGTGGCTGGATCACTAATTGCTTAAAGCAGGATGGAACAATGCCATTATATAAGGAGCTATTCATAGTAGTCAACACACTAGAACCAACAGTGTCCAGCACCTCTCTGAGGAGCCAAGCAGGAATAACATCAACAGAAGAGGTGGTAGGCTTTATCTGTTGGACTAAATCTACCAACTCAGTGAGAGATATAGGTTCAAACTGATCAAACAAAACAGAACAAGTGACTGGTTCAGAGGGGTCATGACTACTAGTGGTAATGCAAGATCGTAAAGCATCAACCTTACCAATAAAGAAATCTAAAAACACTACACAAGGTCTTTAAAATGTCTCAGGTGTAGCATCAAGACAAGAGGTGGCAGCGGGAGTGAGCACTGTATTTATCATGTTAAACAGAATTTTTGGACTATGAGGATTTTTAGAGATTATATCAGAAAAATATTTGTTTTTTGCATCATTTACAGAGTGCTGGTATGTAGATAGACAATTCTTAAGGATTTCATAAGACACCTTTTTTTCCATTTACACTCTGCTTTCCTATATTCCTGTCTGAGAGCATGTGTGTTATTGTTTAACCAAGGCTGGGTCCAAAGTTTAGGTTTTCTAGTTTTAAAAGGAGCAACAGAGTACAAAATGCAAGTACAGGTATTGTTAAAAAGAGTGACCATCTCCTCTGTGCCTAGACTTGGATGAAGTAGCTTCATAGTGCAAAATACAGGAGAAGCAGAGAAGGTCTCAGAGAAATGTCTTGCTGTAGCAGAGTTTACAGAGTGTGAATATGACCCAGAGAAATTTGATTTTGGAATCAGACATGGTAGTGTAACATTAAAAACAACAGGCTTATGATCAGACAGACAAAACGCAGAAATTTCAACATTGTAGATTGAGTATGACCATGATCACGTGTAAAGCCAGAAACATGCTGTGTGAGATTAAATGAGTCAATAAGTTGAACAAACTCCCTAACCAGAGGCTTGGAAGGGCAGCAAACATGAATATTAAAATCACCAAGAATAATAAGATTGTCTGTAGTAGGCACAATGCTAGATAAAAAAAAAATCAGCAAATTCCTGAATGAAGTCCTTATAATATTTAGGAGGCCTGTAAATGAGAGCAGAGAGTAATGGACTGTACAGCTGAGCCTTTAGTAACTGTACTTCAAAATTATTATAATGTTCTGAGGGCAATAATATTATTTAAAAACTGAAGCCAACCCCCCACCTTGCCCCACAGTCCTAGGGGAGCTAACAATTAAAAAAAGTCAGTCACTTGGAGACAGTTCAGATAAAGGATCCAACTCACCAACGTGAAGCCAAGTCTTTGTTACAACTTAGTGCATTGGGAATTGGGCATTCAAATTGGGGAGAAAAGGGGAGAAAAATCCAAAAAAGAAAAGAAGGGCTTGGCGATCATAGGACAGTAATGTATTAATTCCTTCTGCATACACACACATGAATAACAGGAACAGACACCGGACAGGTAACAAGGGATGGGGCGACGGCATGCCAACAACCACATTGGCGCCATCTTGCCACACCTATATTCCATATTCTTAGAATGTCTGGTGTGAACAGGTCTCTTGAGATCATTACACAGCATCTCTATTGGGTTAAGGTCTGGGAGTTTCTTTTTTTGAAGCCATTCTGTAGTGGATTTACTTCTATGTTTAGGGTTATTGTCCTGCTGCATCACTCAACTTCTACTGAGCTTCAGCTGGCACACAGCCACCCTGACATTATCCTGTAAGATATCTTGATAAACTTGGGAATACATTTTTCCCTTGATGGTGGCAAGCGGTCAAGGCACCGAAGCAGCAAAGCAGCCCCAAATAATGATGCTCCCTTCATCGTACTTCACTGTTGGGATGATGTTGTCATGTTGGTATGCAGTGCCCTATTTACGCCATACGTAGTGCTGCGTGTTCTTCCCAAATAATTCAGCCTTAGTTTAATCAGTCCACAAAATATTTTCTCAGTAGCATTGTGAAGTGTTAAGGTGGTCTTTGGCAAACTTTAGGCAAGCAGCAATGTTTTTGTTGGAAAGCAGCTGCTTCCTTCGTGGTGTCCTGACATGGACACCATGCCTATTTAATGTTTTCAGTATAGTAGAGTGATGAACAGAGATGTTACCCAGAATCCAATGATTCCTTCAAGTTTTTAGCTGTCATTCTAGGGTTCTTTTTATCTCATTGAGCATTCTGCAGTGTGCCCTTTGAGTCATCTTGGCTGGAAGGCCACTTCTAGGGAGAGTAGCCACAGTACCAAATTGTATCCATTTATAGACAATTTGTCTAACTGTGGACAGATGAATATCTAAGCTCTTTGAGAACTTTGTAACCCTTTCCAGCTTTATTTATGCAAAGCAACAATTCTTGATCGTAAGTCTTCTGAGATCTCTTTTCTTTCGAGGCATGGTCCACGTCAGCAGATGCTTCTTGTGAATGGCAAACCCTAAATGTTTAAGGGCTTTTTATAAGTCAAAGTAGCTCTAACCCACACCAATCTGGTTTCATTAATTAATCAGGTTTGCCAACTCCTGACTAATTACCTTATTTTTATGTCATTAGCATAGGGGTTCACATACTTTTTCCAACCTACACTGTGAATGTTTGAATGATGTTTTCAATATGTACAAGAATAATACAATAATTTGTGTATTAGTTGTAACTTAGATGATCAAACCAGATTTTAAGACAAATTTATATATAAATGCAGGTAAGTCCAAAGGGGTCTCACACTTGTCTTGCCACTGTATACCCAAATGAATCTGAATAGAATAAAATCAGAAAAATTGGAATCAAGAGCATGTGAATTGGAATCAAATCAAATCGGTAAATCTGTATCAATACCCAGCCCAAGTTCTCACTAGTGGTTGACCGATATATCGCCGGGGCTGATAAATCAGCTGATATTCTGACTTTTTTAATTATCTGCATCGGGCGATAAATTTTCTCATTTGGCTTATTGTTTTTTCTTGAGGGTGCCGAAAATAACCTGTATCTCATTTAAACAGATGTAATATCCCAACCTCACACAACTTCAGCAGATCCAGCGTCCTGTGGAGCGCTCATAAATCTTCCTCTGAAGCACATATTCTAACAGTCTCTCCTCAACAGTTCCCTGTAACTTTTCTAATGATAAACGGCAAATATCAATAAAACTTCTATTATATACCGTTTGCAAATATGCAGATACCTCGTTTAAACAGATGTCATTCACGAACCTCAGGAAAATACAGCGTTTCTTCCCGTCGAGCGCTCATATTATATATTCCTCTGAAGCACGTATTCTATCAGCCAGAATCAAAAACTTCAGGATCAAAAGTTCCTCTCATTCACAAATCATGACGGTCTGACCTGTGACAATCCAAGCAGGCTATTCAGGCTGTTTAAACTGTCAGGAGATTGCTGCTCGCACTGGATCCGCACGAGCGCATGAGTGTAACTTCAAGGCTGCGTCCGAAACCAGGAATATGCTGCCTCCAGAGGCTGTATACGGAGGTAGGATGAAAATAAGGTGCTTTTCAAACTGTTTGAAGACCAGTTTCCTTAAGAGTTCCATTCATTCAAAACAGATGTCAGTTAAGCCATTAACTGATTAGGCAACAATGTAGCAAGACAGCTGCCTACGTTTTCAGATGCAGCCCAAGATAAAAGCACTTCACGTGTGCTATAAATAAATGTCTTATTCACTGTAGTATGTACTGTATGTACAATTGGTTTGATTCAGTATTTTTGGAGTAAATGCAATTGCTAATGTGGACATGCCATCCATGGTTGCTGGACTACTGCATGTACTGGTATTTCCTTTTTCCTAATATATTAACAATTTCTTCATGTGCAAATAAATTACTAAAATTTGATGACTAAACAGAAATCTGAAGAAACTGCTGTCTACCATTTAAAACACAATTTGTGTGTGTGTGAAATTGAGTAAATTTAGTGTTAAATAAGATTTTTATTTTATTTTTTTAGCAATTTTATGTTTGTTATTTACTATATTAAATTGCGTGATATATCGGCATTGTATCGGACTATCGGCCACCCTGCTGTCTGGATATCGGCATTGGCCATTAAAAAACTCATATCGGTCGACCACAAGTTCTCACACAACAGTACTGTTGAAATTTTAGTTTCTAAGGAATAGATTAAGAAAATGAGGACATTATAGACATGAGCCATAAAGTGTAGTAAAATCAGCGTACACTAAAGTAGTTCTCAGCCCAAAAGTCGTGACCCAAAAATGAGTTGCAGGTCTGTTCTGATAGGGTACGGACTGGTGAGAAAAAAACAGTGCTAAATGCAAATAATACAATCTAATCTAACCATATAATCATGCATTTAGTATTGCAAAATAAATTAACTCATCAACTTTGCAAAGGGAAGGTGAAAATGCTTTTTACATCTTTATTGTTGACAACAAAGGCCGTGTGTCCAGTCAGACTCAACAGAAAATTCATCTGTCACTTTGAAGAAGTTAGCCAAATTAGGCAGATGCAAATAAGGGTAAGGTGCGTGGCATGCCCTAATCCCCCAAAAACAACAGAAAAACCCTATGCAAGTTCAAAGAAAATACAACCCAGACTAAAATAAATATGGGTTCCACATTTGGTATTTTATTGGGCCACCACTTGAGTATAAAATCTGTTCTGAAGCAAATCCATTTGAGAACCACTGCACTAAAGAAAACATTTAACATAATCACTGATCCTGCATCCTCAACTGCATCATAGTGCAGATTGTGCTGAATCAAGTCTATCGTGTGTCTTTGTGAGTCAGACAGAGAATCAGTGTGTGCTTGTACGTCACAACACATTGCAGACTACCTCCAACCTCCCTCTATCTCTGTCTTTCCAGAGGTCTGTGGTGACATTGCAGTTGGTGTTTTTTGATGGAGAGGAGGCGCTTGAGGAATGGACAGACACAGACTCTCTCTACGGTTCTCGTCACCTGGCTGAACTCATGGCCCGCACCCCCCACCCTCCTGAATCCACCACAGTCACTCTTCTCCAAGCAGTGGTGAGGTTGTGTGTGCTAAGACGATTTTTTTTTTCTTCTGTACAATATGTCGTATGATTAATGTAAAAGAATGTTAACAGATTGGAGGTTTTGTTGCTGTTGTTGATTTAACAATGAAAATCTCTCATTGATTTATTTTTATTTTTTTCCAGGATCTGTTTGTCCTATTGGACTTACTCGGTGGCCCAGAGCCATTGATTGTCAATCACTTTGATAACACAGCTAGATGGTTTGACCGACTGATTGCTGCAGGTATAAGCACAACACAGCTGCTGTTGTTTCTCATGTGCTCAAGGAATATTCCAGGTTAACTGCACATTAAGCTCCATGCCACATACACTATATTGCCAAAAGTATTCGCTCACCCATCCAAATAATTGAATTCAGGTGTTCCAATCACTTCCATGGCCACAGGTGTATAAAATGAAGCACCTAGGCATGCAGACTGCTTCTACAAACATTTGTGAAAGAATGGGCCGCTCTCAGGAGCTCAGTGAATTCCAGCGTGGTACTGTGATAGGATGCCACCTGTGCAACAAGTCCAGTCGTGAAATTTCCTCGCTACTAAATATTCCACAGTCAACTGTCAGTAGTATTATAACAAAGTGGAAGCGATTGGGAATGACAGCAACTCAGCCACGAAGTGGTAGGCCATGTAAAATGACAGAGCGGGGTCAGCGGATGCTGAGGCGCATAGTGCGCAGAGGTCGCCGACTTTCTGCAGAGTCAATCGCTACAGACCTCCAAAGTTCATGTGGCCTTCAGATTAGCTCAAGAACAGTGCGTAGAGAGCTTCATGGAATGGGTTTCCATGGCCGAGCAGCTGCATCCAAGCCATACATCACCAAGTGCAATGCAAAGTGTCGGATGCAGTGGTGTAAAGCACGCCGTCACTGGACTATAGAGCAGTGGAGACGCGTTCTCTGGAGTGACGAATCACGCTTCTCCATCTGGCAATCTGATGGACGAGTCTGGGTTTGGTGGTTGCCAGGAGAACGGTACTTGTCTGACTGCATTGTGCCATCTGTGAAGTTTGGTGGAGGGGGGATTATGGTGTGGGGTTGTTTTTCAGGAGCTGGGCTTGGCCCCTTAGTTCCAGTGAAAGGAACTCTGAATGCTTCAGCATACCAAGAGATTTTGGACAATTCCATGCTCCCAACTTTGTGGGAACAGTTTGGGGATGGCCCCTTCCTGTTCCAACATGACTGCGAACCAGTGCACAAAGCAAGGTCCATAAAGACATGGATGAGCGAGTTTGGTGTGGAAGAACTTGACTGGCCTGCACCTCAACCCGATAAAGCACCTTTGGGATGAATTAGAGCGAAGACTGCGAGCCAGGCCTTCTCGTCCAACATCAGTGTCTGACCTCACAAATGCGCTTCTGGAAGAATGGTCAAAAATTCCCATAAACACACTCCTAAACCTTGTGGAAAGCCTTCCCAGAAGAGTTGAAGCTGTTATAGCTGCAAAGGGTGGGCTGACGTCATATTAAACCCTATGGATTAAGAATGGGATGTCACTTAAGTTCATATGCATCTAAAGTCAGATGAGCGAATACTTTTGGCAATATAGTGTATGTTGTTTTTATGTTTGCCCTATAGACTTCCAATGTAAGTTCATAACTGTCTTCAAATTGTTACTGCATTTACAAATTTGAGGTTAAAGTTGAAATTATTTAAGTGGTAATCAGCAGTCCACAGATGCTGTCAGTAGTGTTTTACTTGGATTTAAAGGAATATTCCGGGTTCAATACAAGTTAAGCTCAATTGACAGCATTTGTATGTATTTGTATTTTAATGTTTATACAGATTGGCACCATTCACTTCCATTGTAAGTGCCTCACTGTAACCCAGATTTATTTATTTTTTTATTATTATTTAAAGAAAAGGAGGGACGGTCAAAATATATTTTTGTGGCAATCAACATTATGCCACAAATGCTGTTGATTTGAGCTTAATTTGTATTGAACCTGGAATATTCCTTAAACAGGGAATATTCCTTTAAAGATGAACTAAGTTTTTCCAATAAAAGTTTAAAAATTATGTATACCATGCCACAGAATGATTATTCATATCAGTGGGCAAGACAAAGTTGTTTAATTCTACATGGGGCAGGTCATATGACCAAGAAACCCCTAGTTATCTGACACTTTAATTGGAAGAATAAAAAATAATATGTGACAAATACGCCCGTGAGTTGTGGCATCTGTCACCACAAATATTTTCTTGATGGTAAATCCACATGAAAGGTGTCAGTATAAAGTCCATAAACACTTCTATTGGCTAACAATACATAAACAAAACTTTCTTGATGCACCTTTAAAGCAGATATTTATACTGCATTTGAGTTGTTGTAAGCAAAACAGAGACCTCTAAAGTCAACATTTATGTCTGTCTTTGTTTTGTTTTTCCAGAGAAGAGACTCCACAAACAGGGCTTGTTGACATCCCACCTAACAGAACAAAGTTACTTCAGGAAAGACTTTTATCTTGGTCCAGTGCAGGATGACCATATTCCATTTTTAAATAGGGGTCAGTTACCAGACATACAGACAAGCACAAATAAACTTTACAATGCAACATTGTATTCCCACTATCCAAGCTGTCATTGCTCTATTATTTTTGACTTGTTGTGCTGTATAGCCCCACCCACTCTGAAATCTTATTGGTCCACAGCTGTATATTAAACATCAACACCAACCTGGAGCAAGAAGCATTATTTGGCTGCATCAGGATATTAAATCGCATGTCAGCAAGAATTCACCACGAGTTTGAATATTTGAATTAAGAATATATATATATATATACATACACACACACACACACACACACACACACTGGTGGCCAAAAGTTTGGAATAATTTACAGATTTTGCTGTTTCGGAAGGAAATTGGTATATTTATTTACCAAAGTGGCATTCAGCTGATCACAAAGTATAGTCAGGACATTACTGATGTAAAAAACAGCACCATCAGGATTTGAAAGAAGTAATTTTTGATCAAATCTAGACAGGCCCCATTTCCAGCAGCCATCACTCCAACACCTTATCCTTGAGTAATCATGCTAAATTGATAATTTGGTACTAGAAAATCACTTGCCATTACATCAAACACAGCTGAGAACTATTTGGTTCGTGTACAACTAAACAAGAGGATAAGTACATCAGAGTCTCTAGTTTGAGAAATAGACGCCTCATGTCCTCAGCTGACAGCTTCATTGAATTCTACCGCTCAACACCAGTTTCATGTACAACAGTAAAGAGAAGACTCAGGGGTGCAGGCCTTATGGGAAGAATTGCAAAGAAAAAGCCACTTTTGACACAGAAAATCAAAAAGAAAAGGTTAGAGTGGGCAAAGAAACATACATTGGACAACAGATAATTGGAAGAGTGTTATGGATCTTAATCCCATTGAGCTTTTGTGGGATCAGCTAGACTGTAAGGTGCGTGAGAAGTGCCCGACAAGACAGCCACATTTATGACAAGTGCAACAGGAAGCGTGGGGTGAAATGTCACCTGAGTATCTGGACAAACTGACAGCTAGAATGTCAAGGATCTGCAAAGCTGTCATTGCTGCACGTGGAGGATTTTTTGATGAGAACTCTTTGAAGTAGTTTAAGAAGTTCTGAAATTTTTTTCAAATTGTAATAGTAATTTTTCACGTTATTAATGTCCTTACTATACATTGTGATCAGTTGAGTACCAGTTTCTTTCCATAAGAGCAAAATCTGTACATTATTCCAAACTTTTGTCCACCAGTGTATGTATATGTGTGGATGGATGGATAGAAAGAAAGAAAGAAAGAAATAACTATATTTGTGAACAACACAGAGACATTTTTGTTTTCCTACATCTGATTCTGGAGTTACATGAGTTGTATTTCTGAACCTGTGCCTGTTTGTCTGCAGGTGTGCCTGTGCTTCATTTGATCCCCACTCCATTTCCTCAGTTCTGGCACACACTGGACGACACAGAAGAGAGGATGCACAGGCCCACAGTGGAAAACCTTACTAGAATCCTGGCCATCTTTGTAGCAGAGTACCTGAACCTCTAAGCGCGCTATATGATGATTCTACAGCAGACATTTACTCGCATGGCCACAATTCATGTGTTCAGAATGTAGTAAATGTGTCTGTGATGTAGGAGTTGAGAATAATAATTGAGCCATAGCTCAGAATGTCCAAAGACACACAACATAACAGTGTGTGTTGATTTGGAGTGTGAATGGTACTGTACATTCTAAAGATATATCTTTATATTGATTTTTTTTTTTTTCTCTGCTGAAAAGAGCCAGAAATAGGGTAAACACTCATGTTACAGTAACTGTGAATAAACCCTAATGATGATGGAATCATTAAAGAGGATTTGTTTCAGACAGTAATGCAAAAGACTGTTGACAAACTTTATATGATAGCTTTGTGGCAAGCAAGAAAAAGAATAATTATTTTTTGCTCATCTTCCATACACGATATGTACTGAATTAAAGTAACCTGATACAGCATTCAAAGAATGATATTCATTATGTTTTGGAACACTAAGTGTGCTCGGGAAAGCAGTGGTGAACTATAAAACAAAGTTGGTACACACAGAAATTGATTACACAAATAACTTGTTTTAAGTGTGAAATATACAAAGTCCAAATCTGTCAGTAGCATTTCAGGTGACTTAAGAGGGAGAGATTGCTAAAATTTTTACATTCCAAAGTCATTTAGCTGTTACCATTATGAACTGAAAGACCAGGTGAAGGGTCTGGAATTTACATAATAAACTTGAAACACTGGCTGAGTCTCTTAGTTTTATTGTCATATAGAACACAGTGAGATTGAGCCTGTATTGTGTTACAGAAAATAAAACATTCTGGTACTGTACAGTATATTAGTATTTATTTTTTAAAGAAGGTAATTGGTAAGAAGTGGATGCCATTTTATTTGTCATAGCAACTGATCAATATAGACTGGGTTCTTACAGTCGTGGAAAACCTGGAAATATAAGGGAATTTTGACATTTTGATTTCAAGGTCTGAAAAAGCCTCAAAAAGAAATTTAATTAGAGAAAATCTATTTTTCTAGGTCTATTCTTAGTCTCAACATCTTTCGTCACCTATAAATTTGTTTTTGTTAATGCGATCTATATAAAATGATTATAAAAATCCTTATCCAGTAAAAATAAGGACTGGAAAATTCATCAAAATGCTTTGGTCAAAATGAGTGGGAACCCTGGATACAACTTGTGGGATATTCTTGCAGTTTTAATTTAAACTTAAGCCTGAACCCATTAGGTTCTATGTACTTGAAATGTTTCTACATATCAACTTCAAAGACAAGTGGGTCAGATGGAAAAAATCTCCAGGGTATGTGGGCCAAGCCAGAATATTTTGTTAACGAAAAGCTTCTATGTGATATTGTGTTATAGTAGCCCTATAATTATTGTTCACTATATAAATAAAACATAAAGAGATTTTTTTTTTTTTTCAGCAGGAAATTCAGGGGAAAAAAAACAAAAAAAAAAACAGATCAACTAAAAAGTGCTTTCAAATTCTTCCATAACTGAGAAAGTAAATCTGACTGATACTAAAAATGGTATTGAACAATAACAGTGAAGTTTGTTATAGATGCAGTTATTTAAAATTTTGACTTTTCATTTTTTGGTTTTCTTGACCAAATTAATGAAAATAATTTTTCTGTTTCTCCGAGCTCATGCTTGTCAGTCATCCATGATTTTAGTTATTTAAAAGTGCTGTAAGCGATTTTAGTCATTCTGAATTTTCCACAAACTGAGTTGTTGGATTAGCTATGCCCCCAATTTCCAAAACCCTGTGCTCCAAAGATACCATATAGACTGACACAAGAGCAAAAATGGTTTTCAAAAACAACAGTAGAAAAATAGCGCCCTCAACTGACAACTGTTATGAACAACATAGCATAAAAATGGCATGAAGCCTCAATAATTAGCTCCAACAACAATACTATGAGAATTCACAAAATTATTGACAGGCAGAAAGGTGCGGCCAATTTTTGTTAGCTGTTTACAGAGTCTAGTGCTGTCACAGAGGCTGGTGAGATACCTCACAAAATGTATTTTATTAATATTTTTCAGGGAGTAGGATTTTTTTTTTTTTTTTTTTGCATACCTTTCCATTAAAGAAATTGCTTACAGCACCTTTAATCTTTTCCTTTTGTCAAAATTATGGATAATGATTATTACTTCCACACAAATTCCGTCTAATTCAAGTTTACATAGGAAAACAACTGAAAAACAGTGCAATCAGACACAAAACGCGTTCGGTGTGAAGAAAACTTACAACCTCATGCGGGCCACTGAAAACTTAAAACTGGCCAGATTTGGCCCACAGGCTGCCAGTTGAAAAGGACTGCTATTTGTTATATGTTTCTCTGAAACAGTACATCCTGGAAAAGTAGCTTTGTTTATTCTCAGTTATATAGTTAACTAAATTATTTTTTCAAAATAGCACAGAATTTCTTATAGATGGCATTTGCTGACATTTTGGACTGATGCTGTTTTGCCTTTAACAGAACTGTAGACTGATTTAAAGGTGCTGTAAGCAATGTCAGCTTCTTCCCTTCAACCACACGACCTCCAAATACATGTCAGCAAACCTAAAACGCATGAGATACTGAGAGCATTTTTTGATTGGCTAAAAAAAGTGGGGGCTGTTCCCCTGACTTTATTTGTTTTTTGTTTTTTGCTGTTCACAGAGTCTAGGGATTTCTCAAGACACCTATTTCAATGATAGTTGTCCGATAGCATGGGCAACTTTTCTATGGTTATTAAAAACAAACCGCTTACAGCACCTTCAAATTGGAAAAGTCTCCTTTGACCTGCAGTCCATTTCATTCATTCTAGTAGTGTGCTGGTCCCAGGTGGCGGAGAGGAGGTGGGTGGGCAGAGAGTTGCTGGGAGCAGGAAAACAGAGTGCTGGGGCTCCCTGGTGGAGAAAGTTCATCATCAGAGCTCAGAAATGCTCCTGTTGATGTTCTGCTGAAAGACAGGAATAGCTTGGATATAAAATCTGATGTTAGGAGATGCTGATGAGAGTCAGCAAGAGACTATTTAAATTAGATAACCATCTGAAAATGTCGTGTTCTGCTCATAAATTTACCTTTATTTTTAATTAAGTAAATTGAACAAGTAGCAAAAATTCTTTTTTTGAGTGTACTGCCCAGAAGCTTTTTGACATACCAGATATTTACACATAGTCCACAAGACAAAATATCCTGTTCTGTTCATAAGTTTACAGTCACTTTGCTTTTGATATTGTGTGTTTTCTCCTCAAGCATCATTGAGCCTTTTGTGATGGTTGTGCCCAAATTTTCTGGGTTTGTCTTGGGGTTCACTGTCCATTGTTCTTCACTAAAAGTCTCAAAATACAGCAAGTTCTTTGACTTTCTTGCATGTCTTTGAGCTCTTCTCCACAGTGGCGCAATTATGTTCTGATCCAGCTTTGCCAACCAGGACAATTGAAGGACTAATACGCAGGGGTGTAAAGTAATTGAGTAAAATACTCAATACTGTACTTTTACTTAATTACATTTCCAAAGGAAAAAAATCAGTACTTTTTACTCCTTACAATTTTATTTAAACTTGAAAAGTACTCAGTACATTTTTGCAGATCATTTTCTTTCATCTTACTGGACTGAAGCCACATTTTCACTGCATCAGTCAAATGACAGACTGACAAATGGCAGAGTGTTGCATAGTGGCTGTGTGGAGTTCCGACCACCTGCAGAGGCAGAATTTATGATCTGATTTGAGCTTCGAATACATTATAATATTTGTGCGACTAGACCGTGACCACCTGACTAAATGTAACGTATTCATTCAAAACTACGAGCACAAAGTCAGAAACACTGATGATTTTTGTCATAAACTTTAGTCTAAACGTCTACTACTTCTACAGATTGGATAGTTATGAAATGATCATTCATGTTGCACAGGGTTAGGGTTACAAAAGGCTTTTGTAATTAAATGTGTAAATGTCATTAGTTTCTATACTTGCCTTCATATTTAAATCATATCTATGAATTTCTGCTCCCTCTTTGCTGAATTATTATTGTTGTTGTTGTTAGGCAACTATTAATTATAATAACAACTATAAAACCAGCAATGATATTGAGGATAATAATGATAATAAAAATAATGAAATCTGAATAAATAATAATTATGAATTTTATTGAATTCAGCAAGGTTTGGTAGCAAACCTCAGAAAACATTTCACAAAACCAACAACATTACTAACTTTCTTCAAAGCTTACTTTGAATTTTTTTTTTTTATCTTTCTCTATGTCTCAAGGGTTTGGGTGCTCTGACATCGCAATTCGTATGCTCTTCAGGACTCATACCATGTTTCTTTGCATCACATATGCAACACTCTATCAGTTGAGCTACCGTTCAATTTGATCACACTTGAACAAGCTTGTAAATGTAGCTGGTTATGTAATGCAAACGTTAAAATGAGTCATGCGCTATAGTAAAAGTGTTTATATGTCATAAGATACAGTGCATCCGGAAAGTATTCACAGCGCTTCCAAAATGGATTAAATTCATTATTTTCCTCAAAATTCTGCAAACAATACCCCATAATGACAACGTGAAAGGAGTTTGTTTGAAATCTTTGCAAATTTATTACAAATTCAAAACGAAAAAATCACATGTACATAAGTATTCACAGCCTTTGCCATGACACTCAAAATTGAGCTCAGGTGCATCCTGTTTCCACTGATCATCCTTGAGATGTTTCTACAACTTGATTGGAGTCCACCTGTGGTAAATTCAGTTGATTGGACATGATTTGGAAAGGCACACACCTGTCTATATAAGGTCCTACAGTTAACAGTGCATGTCAGAGCACAAACCTCTTCATGGCTTGAAGTCCAAGGAATTGTCTTTAGACCTCCGAGACAGGATTGTATCGAGGCACAGATCTGGGGAAGGGTACAGAAACATTTCTGCAGCATTGAAGGTCCCAGTGAGCACAGTGGCCTCTATCATCCGTAAATGGAAGAAGTTTGGAACCACTAGGACTCTTCCTAGAGCTGGCCGCCTAGCCAAACTGAGCGATCGGGGGAGAAGGGCCTTAGTCAGGGAGGTGACCAAGAACCCGATGGTCACTCTGACAGAGCTCCAGCGTTTCTCTGTGGAGAGAGGAGAACCTTCCAGAAGAACAACCATCTCTGCAGCACTCCACCAATCAGGACTGTATGGTAGAGTGGCCAGAAGGAAGCCACTCCTCAGTAAAAGGCACATGACAGCCCGCCTGGCACCTGAAGGACTCTCAGACCATGAGAAACAAAGATTGAACTCTTTGGCCTGAATGGCAAGCGTCATGTCTGGAGGAAACCAGGCACCGCTCATCACCTGGCCAATACCATCCCTACAGTGAAGCATGATGGTGGCAGCATCATGCTGTGGGGATGTTTTTCAGCGGCAGGAACTGGGAGACTAGTCAGGATCGAGGGAAAGATGAATGCAGCAATGTACAGAGACATCCTTGATGAAAACCTGCTCCAGAGCGCTCTGGACCTCAGACTGGGGCGAAGGTTCATCTTCCAACAGGACAATGACCCTAAGCACACAGCCAAGATAACAAAGGAGTGGCTCCGGGACAACTCTGTGAATGTCCTTGAGTGGCCCAGCCAGAGCCCAGACTTGAAACCGATTGAACATCTCTGGAGAGATCTGAAAATGGCTGTGCACCGACGCTCCCCATCCAACCTGATGGAGCTTGAGCGGTCCTGCAAAGAAGAATGGGAGAAACTGCCCAAAAATAGGTGTGCCAAGCTTGTAGCATCATACTCAAAGACTTGAGGCTGTAATTGGGGCCAAAGGTGCTTCAACAAAGTATTGAGCAAAGGCTGTGAATACTTATGTACATGTGTGGGTTTTTTTATTTTTTTATTTATAGATTTGCAAAGATTTCAAACAAACTTCTTTCACACTGTCATTATGGGGTATTGTTTGTAGAATTTCGAGGAAAATAATTAATTTAATCCATTTTGGAATAAGACTGTAACATAACAAAATGTGGAAAAAGTGAAGTGCTGTGAATACTTTCCGGATGCACTGTAGCATTGTGTGAGGAACAGATTGAAAAGTGTTTATGAACTGATAATCTGCCGTTTTACTCGTGATTTGAGTGAAAATGGATAAAAGTCATTGTTGTTTTAGCACCTCTAGTGTTCACTCCACCAGGAAATTGCTGTGTTACATACAACAGGCCACATAAAATGCATTTTGTTCAAATTTAGTTATTGTAAAATGATTTTATGACCAGGTTTCAAATGTCACTGGGAGATAAATATGACAGTCGTCACAGAGAGTAAAAAGGTGACTTAAAAACCAATCGAATTTAACAACATCCTCTCTCACATAAGCTCCTCTCTTGATTTCATTCTAGCGAGTTACTTTTTTTAATACTTAAATACAGTTTAATGTGAGTACTTTTTTACTTTCACTCAAGTATGTTTTTGGCTAGATACTTGGACTTTTAAATGAGTAAAATTTTCACTCAGTATCCGTATTTTCACTTAAGTATAATTTCTGAGTAGCCTACTTTTTACACCCCTGCTAATACGCAACTATCGCAAAATGCTGCAAGCAGTCATTGATGCTAACGATGCAACACACAATATTAAGAGGCAGTGGTGTATAAACTTTTGAACAAAATCATTTTGGTAATTGTATTTAAAATGTTTGCATTGTGGAATATACTCAATATCTGTTTTGAAGCTTCCTCAGGGCAGTGCTAAAAAGGACAATTTGTATGATCTCTCATAAAATAAAATAAAATAAAATAAAAGCGCTAAACGACTTACAGATTCTGCAAAGGGTGTGTTAACTTATGAGCACAACTGTTTATGCAGCATTGAGGTTAGAGGTCTTTTCTGAATTTTTGTCCCTGATGTTTACAACCCATCCAGCAGAGGGCAGCAAGGAGCCAAAGAAAGCACACAATAGAACACATCTGCTCTACCCTTTTAAAAATATCTGTACGGTTCTTCAACTTTTGTAAGCAAACACTATGTTGTTCTCTCTCACACATATCGAGTAACGGGATGCTTATCTTACCCTTGGCGGCTGGTCGCAGCTCTGTCACGCTGACGGCGGTTCTT
The DNA here is from genome assembly GCF_019703515.2 of Myxocyprinus asiaticus. Lineage (NCBI taxonomy): Eukaryota > Metazoa > Chordata > Actinopteri > Cypriniformes > Catostomidae > Myxocyprinus > Myxocyprinus asiaticus. The sequence goes on from NC_059361.1 coordinate 18,656,427, forward strand.
GAACCAGTTGCTGACTTGGGTCGCAGTGAGACCAGTAGCCGCAGCTAAATCTCGTTTTTCCCGCGGTGAAGGGTATGGCTTTCTGCAATACCACTCTCTCAAAACACTGCGAGACTTTTCCTGGGAGCAGATAAAGTAGTACGGTTTTGAACAGTAATTAAACCTTTAACAGGATTCCCACAAACATAAAAACCTAGAAATATCAATGAATTTTAAAGGAATGTGTTGTTTACAAAACAGTTTATGCTCAGTTAACAGCATAATGTTTAACACAAAAAATGATTTCGACTCGCCCTCTTTTATTAAAAACAAAATAGACTTGCAACGGCGAATGGGGCCAGTACATAACAATTTATTTAAAATACACACTGTTTCAAAGACGTAAACATTATACGTGTTAACATAATTATTGTGTTGTAAAATCATGAGTTTATAGGCGTTATGGCATAGGCGCGGAAACAAATATGTGGTATGGGGTGCTGCAGTTTTGGAGGATTTACACATCTTGCATGTGCAATGAGTGCATCAGAGAAGCACGTGTCTCCCTATCACTGTACACACTCATACACACAACGCAATGGAACGTTTTTACCAGCAATTAAGTCATTCAATAAGCCAGCCAATGCAGTAGTTACATTCTACCACATTCAAAACTGTTGTCGTGTAATTGTGAATAAGAAATAACCAGAATACACAATATAATTGTTCAGACAAAATAGCTATTAAAATAAACCCATATGCTATAATATTAAGCTATTAAAAATGTCCTACCTGTTATTTGAAGACCCCAAATGTGGCCTAGCGCTCAGAGGTGTTGCAAATAAATGTCTGTAGCAAAGTTCTTTGTCAGGCAGATAAAGGAGGAAGCAGGAGCCAGAGTCAGTTTTTAATTCTTAATACACAGCAATCGCTTTACAGCTTACATAAAACAAAGAGTGGCTTTTCAGCATACACAAATAAAGTTCCACATTTCAGCAATCAAACAAAACATTCAGTGATTAACATGCAGTCTCTCATGTGTCCCTTCCCCTCTCTCTGTGCACTGAGCCATTTTTATCTCCCCGTCTCTCACTGCAAACACAGAAACAGTGATTACTAGCAAATTCATTTCAGGTGAACCTCCTTACCACTTACTCTCTCCCCAGACAGGCGCTCGACCATACCCTCGCCTTCACATACCCCCACCGCCCAACTCTGGCCGGGGGACCTCCCCCCCACCCTTCTGAAGAGGAAGTCCACGACAGCCATCTGCACCCCCGGTCTGTGCACCACCTCAAACTTAAACGGCTGGAGTGCCAGGCATTGGCATCCTTCATGCGGTGGAGCCATTGGAGCAGGGCATGGCCCGAACAGAGGGTGAATGCCCATCCCAACAAATAGTAGCGGAGAGTAAGGACCGCCCACTTGATGGCTAAACACTCCTTCTCTATGGTGCTGTATTTCGTCTCTCTCATAGAGAGCTTCTGACTATTGTACAGCACTGGGCGATCCTCCCCCTCCACCACCTGAGACAGTACAGCATCCAGCCCCCTGTTCGATGCATCCATCTGTAAAACAAAAAGGAGAGAGAAATCAGGGGAGTGCAGAAGCAGCCTGCCACAAAGTGCAGCTTTTACCTGCGTGGAAGCCTGTTGGCACGGCTCCGTCCACTGGACCGGGACTGGAGCTCCCTTTTTATTGAGATCACTCAGCGGGCTGGTGACTTCCAAATAATTAGGCACAAACCTTCGATAATAGCCAGCCAGCCCCAGGAACTTTCTCACCTCCTCTTTGGTCTTGGGTCTTGGGCAGGTCGCAATCGCTGCGGTTTAATCAATTTGGGGTCGCACCTGCACATGCCCCAAGTGGAAACCCAGATACTGTACCTCCATCCGCCCAATTGCGCACTTCTTCAGGTTTGCTATGAGCCCCGCTCATCGCAGCGACCTCAGAACGGCCCCCAGATGCTGCATGTGCCGCTGCCAATCATTACTATAAATAATGATATCATCTAAATAAGCAGCGGCATACGCAGCATGTGGTCTGTCCATAAGACGCTGAAACGTAGCAGGGGCCCCAAACAAACCGAACGGAAGGGTCACAAATTGGTGTAACCCAAACGATGTTGAGAAGGCCGTTTTCTCAAGGGACATCAACGTTACGGGGATCTGCCAATAACCCTTTGTTAAATCCAGTGTCGAATAAAAGCGAGCCGTGTCCAAACAATCGAGCAGTTCGTCAATACAAAGCACTGGATACGCGTCAAATTTCGGCACCGCATTGTCTGTCCTATAATCCTCACAGAACCGGATCAAGCCATCGTGCTTAGGCACCAGAACCACTGGGCTGGCCCAATCACTGTGGAATTCTTCTGTTACCCCCATATCGAGCATGGCCTTTAATTCTTTCCATACTACCTGTTTTTTATATTCGGGTAACCAGTAGGGCCGACTACGTACCACTATGCCTGGGGTTGTCTCGATGTGGTGTTCTATGAGATTAGTGTGGCCGGGGAGAGGCGAGAACACGTCAGAGAAATATTTTTGCAATCTGGCAACCTCTGTACATTGTGACGGTGAGAGTTAGTCTCCACTTGGGACCGGGGTGAACTGACTGGCTTTTAGACTCACCTCCAGACCAAGCTCCTCCCTCTTCGGAACTACCCTCTCCAAGGATATGGAGACAGCCTCTCTCCATGGTTTTAGTAAGCTGAGGTGGTACATTTGACAAGGCCCACCCCTATCCGTATGCACTACCTCATAGTTGACTTCCCCAACTCGCCGTGTGACCTCAAAGAGCCCTTGCCACTTCGTGAGTAATATCGAACTCGATGTGGGCATTTATAGAAGTATTTTGTCTCCCGGTGCAAATTCCCATAGCTGAGCTCCCCTGTTATACAGCCGGGACTGACGTTCTTCTCCTGTGATAGATGCCCCAGTGTGTGGAGTTTTGCTCTCAGGTCAAGAACGTATTGAATTTCAGTTTTGCTCTGTGAAGGTGCCTCCTCCCAATTTTCCTTCATGATGTCTAACACGCCACGGGGCTTATGCCCATATAACAATTCTAAAAGGAAAACTCCATGGAGGCTTGTGGGACCTCTCGCACTGCAAATAACATGAGTTCGAGCCACTTATCCCAATTCCGAGCATCTTCATGCACAAACTTACAAATATATATATATTTTTTTGATTAACACATTTGAAACAGAAAAGCAAAACATATATTCATAGAATCAACTATAACCCCCATTATTCCCTTTCCCCCCTCCCAATCCCACCCTGACCCTCAACAAATATCCCTTTGGTCACAACTTGAGTTACAGACAGAAACAAAAAGGAAAATAAAATTATATAAATATATATATAATAATCACACACAATTTAAAATTGCACTTCTCTCTCCACTGCCCCTCCCCAAGAGTCCTCCAAAAAGGCCAAATAGAAGCCCCATTTTTATTCCTCGAATGCTGCTACCCTGCGAAGTTCAAGTACCACTCTTGAACTGAGGGTGCTCCAGCCGACTTCCATCCCCTAAGAATGATCTGTCTGCCGATCATAACACTGGCTAGGACCCAATTTTTTATGCAGTTATCCCCTATATTAATGACCGCCCTGTCACCTAAAATACAGAGTCTGGGGCAAAATGAAATTTGAGTGCCCAATACGTCACACATAAAACTCTGAACCCTCAACCAAAATTCTTAGATCTTAACACACCACCAAAATACATGGGTTGTGTCCCCATCTTCTGATTGGCATTGCCAGCAGGTGGGTGTGTCTTTAAAATCAAGCCTATTCAATCTAGAGGGGATCCAACAGAATCAGTGTAAAATCTTAAATTGCATAAGGCGCACCCTTGCCTCTTTAGATGTAGACTTGACATTTTTTTAGAATCCTGGCCCACACTCCCTCCTCCAATACCAAGTTTAAATCTTTCTCCCATAATCTCTTGAGAGAAGTTGAAGCTCCGTCCCCCAGACTCTGAATTAGCAGGGAGTAATACACTGATGCCTCATGACCTTTTCCAAAAGCGGTAATTACCACTCCCAGAGTATCTGCCACTCTAAAAATAGTATAAAGCAGGTGGTGCAGCTGTAAGTACCTGAAGAATTGAGACCTGGGAATCCCAAAATGTTGAACCATATTTTCAAAGGATCTCAACACTCCACTCTCATATAGGTCACCGAGCATATTAACCTCCCTCACAATCCACTCTGTCCAGCAGAAAGGGGACTTATTAATACATAATTTGAGGTTGAGCCATATGCTTGAAGCAACATTTAAATAAATGTCTGAATTAAACACTCTGGACACTTCTGTCCATATCGCGTGCAAATGCGAGATAACGGGGTGCAACTTAACTTCTCCAGTTAGTTGATAGAAAGGCTTTGCAATGGCGAAATAGGGGCAAGAACTTCCTGTCCAATACAAAACCAGGGAGGGGCTCTCTCAGGTGGAAGCGACCAATGAGCCAAATATCTGAGACCGAATGCATAATAATAAAACAAAATCTTGGGTAGGCCTAGCCCACCTTTGTCAATCGGCCTATGTAACTTAGTGAAGTGTAATCTAAACGTTTACCATTCCAAATGAAAGACTTTGCTATGGTATCAGATTGCTTGAAATAAGAGAGGGGGACATCTACAGGGAGAGATTATAGCAGGGAGTTGAATTTTGGAATACAATTCATTTTAATAACATTAACCTTCCAAATCATAGATAAATGTAATGAAGCCCACCTACTTTTTATTAAAGGGTCCAAATTAACTCTAACTAAATCACACAAATTTGCTGGGAATAAAATTCCCAAATACTTAATGCCCTGTTTGGGCCACTGGAAGTCACCCGGCTGAAAAGCCGTTATCGGGCAGTACGCTGTCAGAGCCAAAGCTTCAGATTTAGACCAATTGACTCTGTATCCTGAGAACTTAGAAAAGGAATTAATAAATCTGTGAAGGCAAGGCATAGATCTAGTGGGGTCGGAGACGAATAATAAAATATCATTTGCGTAAAGCAAAAGCTTATGCGCCATACCTCCCGCCATCACCCCTGGAAAATCGTCCTCCTTTCTTATCATGGCTGCTAATGGTTCCAGGGCAAGACAGAAAAATAATGGGGAAAGAGGGCAACTCTGCCGGGAGCCCCTATCCAGAGTAAAATAATCTGAAATTAATCCATATGTTTGTACCGCCACTACTGGGTGTCTATAAAGTAACTTAATCCATCCAATAAAAGTATTCCCGAACCTGTACATTTCCAAAATTTTAAAAAGATAATCCCATTCTACCATATCAAATGCCTTTTCGGCATCAAGTGAAATGGCCGCCACCGGAGTCTGATCATTCGCCACTGACCACATGATATTGATGAAACGCCTAATGTTATCAGAAGAGCTACGGCCCCGAATAAACCCCACCTGATCTATATGTATAAGAGATGTCATAACTTTACTTAATCGGTTAGCCAAAATATTTGACAATATTTTAACATCTAGCTGGATCAGGGAAATTGGATGGTAACTCTTACACTCGCTTGGATCATTGTCCTTTTTAAGAATCAGACTGATCTGGGCTTGTGTCATTGTTGGCAGGAGCTTTCCATTCTTTAATGATTCTGTATAAATTCTAGCAAAAGTGGAGCCAGATCTGTAGCATAAGATCTAAATAATTCAGCGGCAAAGCTGGCAGGCCCCGGAGCCTTGCCTGTAGGCAAGGCCTTAATTACCTCGCCAAGCTCCTCCAAGTTTATCTCAGAATCGAGAGAATCTTTTTGCTCAGTCATCAGTTTAGGAAGTTCCAATGGTTCCACAAAGATTCTAATTTCATCATCAGTAGATGAAGACGTGGAATTATAGAGATCAAGAGAGAATTCTTTAAAAGCATTATTAATATCAATGGCCAAGGTAAATATTTCACCACCAGCAGATTTCACTGAGGGAATGGTAGAAAAAGACTTTCTCTGTTTTATATATCTAGCCAGAAGCTTCCCTGCTTTGTCCCCCGACTCAAAGTATGACTGTCTTGCCCTGAATAGCCAAAACTCCACCTTCCGTGACAAAATAGTATTATATCTGTATTTTAATCACGTCAATTCTCTGAGGCCGTTAGACTACATTCGGCACTTCAGCTCTGCCTCTGCACTTTTTTTTTTCTCCACTTTTTCTCCCCAATTTGGAATGCCCAATTCCAAATGCGCTCTAAGTCCTTGTGGTGGAGTAGCGACTCGCCTCAATCCAGGTGGCAGATGTCGAATCTCAGTTGCCTCTGTGTCAGAGACCGTCAATCCGTGCATCTTATCACGTGGCTTGTTGAATGCGTTACCACGGAGACATAGCACGTGTAGAGGCTTCACGCTATTCTCCGCGGCATCCACGCACAACTCACCACGCACCCCAAGGAGAGCGAACCACATTATAGTGACTACGAGGAGGTTACCCCATGTGACTCTACCCTCCCTACCAACCAGGCCAATTTGGCTGCTTAGGAAACCTGGCTGGAGTCACTCAGCACACCCTGGATTCCAACTCGTGACTCCAGGGTCTGCCTTAACATTCCCTTCCAATTCCACTAGTTCTTGTGCTTTGGATTTTTTGGTGAATGTGTCATACTGTATGATCCGGCCCCTAATAACTGCCTTAAGTGCCTCCCAAGCCATGCCCACAGAGGATACTGAGGACCAGTTTGTCTCCATATAGACTTTGATTTCAGCCTTTAGCATTTGTTGGAATTCAGGATTTTGCAAAAAGGGATACATTAAAGCACCAACTATATGATTTATTTTTCTCCATATGTGGCAACACCTCTAAACACACCAGGGCGTGATCTGAAACTAAAATGTTTCCAATTGAGCAATCAACAACAGATGAAATGAGAGACTTAGATATATATAAAAAAAATCCATTCTAGAGTAAATGTATAGTCCCTACCAGATGGGATCAAAAGTCTCCACATATCTGTAAGACCAAGATTTTTACACATTCTGTAAAGCATCAGTGTTGCTCTAGGGGGCTTGCACACTTTTGCTTCACTATGATCAATGACTGAGTCCATCAAAAGATTAAAGTCTCCTCCCAATATTATATCATGAGGGGTGCCAGCGGCTTGCAACATCCCTTCAAGATCTATAAAAAAGCCCTGATATCAACGTTAGGTGCATAAATATTAGCCAAAATAAGACTTTGTCCCTGAATTTCAGCTAAAACAATAATGACTCCTAATTTATCTTTACTCTGTTTGAGACATTTGAATTGTATATGTTTACTTATCAGTGTAATGACTTCCCTGCTCTTGCTTAGAGCCAGAACTATAAAAAAATGCCCACCCCATAACCTTCCAAATTTTTCAGCTTCCTGCGGAGAAAGGTGCGTTTCATGAAGAAACACTATATCATATTTCTTACGCTTAAGAAGAGAAATAACCTTCCATCTTTTTATTGGGTGCCCCAACCCATTCACATTCCATGGGGAGAGAGACAGTCCACTCATATTAACATTTTACATGTTGACATATGAGAAAAAATAGATTGTGTGTCAAAAAAAAGATTATAAATACCACATTCCAACATTAGTGAAACCATTAGAACCCAAACTTCCCCCAGAACCAAACAAACAGAAAAAAGACAAATGTGCGCATTAACCCCGCGCACGACAGCGCCAAATGGTGTCCATCCCTCCAAACTCAAACAGTCCATACACGCCTAGGAGAACCCCCGCAACAACTTTGCCATCGGATTACTCAAGTCCGGTGTTTGTATTCAAATTTTGTGAGACAGAATTACATGGCAAAAGATAATCTATAAAACAAACTCCAGCCAATAGGCGGAATAAACACAGAGCATGTAGATTCATCCATAGAACTCTCCTGAAGGTGTGTTACTCTACAAAATAAACTCCAGCTGCTAGGCGGAACCAGCACAAAAAAAAAGCATTCAGTTTCCTCAAACAGTCAAGCGAATGTTCAGTGAGCTGGTCCACTCGGCTGCAACATGAGTGCAAACAAATGACTTAATCAATCCAATGTCTTTGCAAGAAATACTCCACAAAACAAACTCCAGCCAAAAGGAGGAATAAGTACAAAGAGCATGTAGATTCATCCATAGAACTGTCCTGAAGGTGTGTTACTCTACAAAATAAACTCCAGCTGCTAGGCGGAACCAGCACAAAAAAAAAGCGTTCAGTTTCCTCAAACAGTCAAGCGAATGTTCAGTGAGCTGGTCCACTCGGCTGCAACATGAGTACCACAAGATGACTTACTCACTCCATTGACTTTATGAAGGACATCGCTTGCTGTGGGCATGTGAATGTTTACAGGCATCCTTAGCATCTATTCTCAATTTGGCCAGGAATATCAGTGCAAAAGAGACCTTCCGTTGATGTAAAAGTTTCTTGCATTCCTTGAATTGATCGTGTTTCTCTCTTGTTGAATTCGCAAAGTCTGGGAACAAGAAAATGCTGTGTTTTATCCAATAAAGCCTCCCTTTACTCCTCGCCTCGCATAACACAAGATCTTTATTGGATGATCTCAGAAATTTGGCCATAATTGATCAGGGCCTGCCTCCCTCAGCAGATCGCCGAACGGGAACCCTTTGAGCTCGCTCGATTTCCAGTTTATGGCCTGCTATTTTGAGCAGATTCGGAAGGAGGCAATCCAGGAATTTTAACATGTCCTGTCCCTCTTCGCCCTCTGGAATTGCAACGATACGGGGTTACAGTGGTCGCCCCCTCCTGGGGTATCAAGCTTCGCAACGCCCATCGATCCTCCTCTTGGCCTCGAAGGAGCATCTCAAAACACTGTTGTTGTTCCACCTGTAGATCCACGAGGGCCTAGTGTTGGGCCTGGTGGATGCTGGCGAGGGAACGGAAGACTTCCTTCAGTGGAGGTGACGACTCCATAGCAGTGTATCCTTCCTTCTTCCTGGGTTTCGGCACCAGTGTAGCAAAGTTGTTGTCGGGCAGATAAAGGTGGAAGCGGGAGCTGGTTTCCATGATCCACGTGAGTCAGGTTTTAATTCTTAATACACAGCAATCTCTTTACAGCTTACATAAAACAAAGAGTAGCTTTTCAGCATACACAAATAAAGTTCCACTTTTCAGCAAACAAACAAAACACTCAGTGATTAACACGCAGTCTCTCGTGTGTCCCTACCCCTCTCTCTGTGTACCGGGCGTTTTTATCTCCCCGTCTCTCACTGCCAACACAGAAACAGTAATTACCAGCAAATTCATTTCAGGTGAACCTTCTTACCGCTTCCTCTCTCCCCAGGCGGGCGCCCGACCACGCCTTCACCACAACAATGTCTTAATGAGATTTTCAATACCCAAGCGATTCATGTTAAACACAAACAAACACCAGAAGATGAAGTTTTTGCTCAGCTGAGGTTTTAGCGCCTTCCGCAGGGCGATGAATCACAAGAACACTAAAGCTCTAACCTGTACTGTTTGTGTGTGTGTGTGTGTAAATTATTATACTTTTAAAGGATGAGCTTACACATAAGTAAAGCAAAGCACAATATTCTTCTGAAGAAAAAAATTTATATTGAGGATTGATTAATTTGTTTTTATTCATATAAAATGTAATATTACACTACAATATTTATTATCAAACTACAGTAATGATATAATAACACAATTTAATCATTATTTATTGTCAAATTACTGTTTAATTGTTAACGATCACTTTTTTTTTTTGTTTGTTTTTTTGCTTTTGTGTAAATACAAGGAAAAACGGGAGAAGAAAAAGTTCACAAGTGTCATCACCATCACAAGGGCTCTCTTCAGTTTGGCAGAGCCCTGCCCACAAGCATGACACATCTCTCTGAAACAGGATGGGATTTTTATTAACATAAATGATATACTGAAAGCAAAAATTGTATTATATATACTGCATAAATACAATGAAATATATGAAATCTCATTGTTACTGTTTTCTAGTCTTGCTCACTAGGGGGTGCTTCAGCACCCTCAGCACCCCCCTTCCCATGCCTTTGCATTACTGTGTTTACCAAATTACAGGCTTTAGGCCTACCAGCATTGTTGTCATGACAACAAAGTTGTAATATTGGATATATGCTTTCACAGATCAGATTAGCGATCAATTTTATCACCCCAGAATCATGTTAATATGTATAATGTTTTCGTCTTGTGGCTATACTTTTGAAACGGTGTGTATTTTAACGTTTATCGACTGGTCTCATTCACTTCCATTTTAAGTGCCTTTGAAGGATTATTTAGTGTTCAATACACGTGAAGCTCAATTGAAAGCATTTGTGGCATAATGTTGATAACCACTAAAAATATTTTCTACTCGTCCCTCCTTTTCTTTAAAAAAAAAGAAGCAAAAACTGAGGTTACAGTGAGACACTTATACAATGGAAGTGAATGGGGCCAATTTTTGAAGGGTTTAAAGGCAGAAATGTGAAGCTTATAATTTTATAAAAGCCCTTACATTCATTCTTTTGTTAAAACTTGTGTATTATTTGAGCTTTAAAGTAGTTTAAATCATCGTTTATTGGGATAACAGGGTTTACGGCATTGCGTCGTCATGGAAATGAAGTTGTAAAATTGGATTTAGCTTTACACACAAAAGGTTAATAAACGATTTTATCACACTAAAATCATATTAGCACACGTCGTTTACATCGTGTCGCTATACTTTTTGAAACAGCGAGTATATTAACGTTTACGGATTGGCCCCATTCACTTCCATTGTAAGTGCCTCAGATTTTTATTGTTTTTAAAGAAAAGGAAGGAATTAATTTTTGTGGTAATCATCATTGTGCCACAAATGCTGTCAATTGAGCTTAACTTGTATTGAACACTTTAAAATTGTAGGCCTGGAAAAGTCATGGACATTTCTATAGTGAACATGAATCTTTTTTTTATTATGCTCAGCTCTAAAATAATTATTTGGCTAGAACGATCTCACTCTCTCTCTCTCTCTGTATATATATATATATATATATATATATATATATATATATACAGGTGCATCTCAATGAAATAGAATGTCGTGGAAAAGTTCATTTATTTCAGTAATTCAACTCAAATTGTGAAACTCGTGTATTAAATAAATTCAATGCACACAGACTGAAGTAGTTTAAGTCTTTGGTTCTTTTAATTGTGATGATTTTGGCTCACATTTAACAAAAACCCACCAATTCACTATCTCAAAAAATTAGAATACATCATAAGACCAATAAAAAAAACATTTTTAGTGAATTGTTGGCCTTCTGGAAAGTATGTTCATTTACTGTGTATGTACTCAATACTTGGTAGGGGCTCCTTTTGCTTTAATTACTGCCTCAGTTTGGCGTGGCATGGAGGTGATCAGTTTGTGGCACTGCAAGGTGGTATGGAAGCCCAGGTTTCTTTGACAGTGGCCTTCAGCTCATCTGCATTTTTTGGTCTCTTGTTTCTCATTTTCCTCTTGACAATACCCCATAGATTCTCTATGGGGTTCAGGTCTGGTGAGTTTGCTGGCCAGTCAAGCACACCAACACCATGGTCATTTAACCAACTTTTGGTGCTTTTGGCAGTGTGGGCAGGTGCCAAATCCTGCTGGAAAATGAAATCAGCATCTTTAAAAAGCTGGTCAGCAGAAGGAAGCATGAAGTGCTCCAAAATTTCTTGGTAAACGGGTGCAGTGACTTTGGTTTTCAAAAAACACAATGGACCAACACCAGCAGATGACATTGCACCCCAAATCATCACAGACTGTGGAAACTTAACACTGGACTTCAAGCAACTTGGGCTATGAGCTTCTCCACCCTTCCTCCAGACTCTAGGACCTTGGTTTCCAAATGAAATACAAAACTTGCTCTCATCTGAAAAGAGGACTTTGGACCACTGGGCAACAGTCCAGTTCTTCTTCTCCTTAGCCCAGGTAAGACGCCTCTGACGTTGTCTGTGGTTCAGGAGTGGCTTGACAAGAGGAATACGACAACTGTAGCCAAATTCCTTGACATGTCTGTGTGTGGTGGCTCTTGATGCCTTGACCCCAGCCTCAGTCCATTCCTTGTGAAGTTCACCCAAATTCTTGAATCGATTTTGCTTGACAATCCTCATAAGGCTGCGGTTCTCTCGGTTGGTTGTGCATCTTTTTCTTCCACTCAACTTTCTGTTAACATGCTTGGATACAGCACTCTGTGAACAGCCAGCTTCTTTGGCAATGAATGTTTGTGGCTTACCATCCTTGTGAAGGGTGTCAATGATTGTCTTCTGGACAACTGTCAGATCAGCAGTCTTCCCCATGACTGTGTAGCCTAGTGAACCAAACTGAGAGACCATTTTGAAGGCTCAGGAAATCTTTGCAGGTATTTTGAGTTGATTAGCTGATTGGCATGTCACCATATTCTAATTTTCTGAGATAGTGAATTGGTGGGTTTTTGTAAAATGTGAGCCAAAATCATCACAATTAAAAGAACCAAAGACTTAAACTACTTCAGTCTGTGTGCATTGTATTTATTTAAAACATGAGTTTCACAATTTGAGTTGAATTACTGAAATAAATGAACTTTTCCACGACATTCTAATTTATTGAGATGCACCTGTATATATATATATATATATATATATATATATACAGTTGTGCTCAAAAGTTTGCATAGCCTGGCAGAAATTGTGAAATTCTGGCATTGATTTTGAAAATATGACTGATCATGCAAAAAAACTGTCTTTTATTTAAGGATAGTGATCATATGAAGCCATTTATTATCACATAGTTGTTTGGCTCCTTTTTAAATCATAATGGTAACAGAAATCACCCAAATGGCCCTGATCAAAAGTTTACATACCCTTGAATGTTTGGCCTTGTTACAGACACACAAGGTGACACACACAGGTTTAAATGGCAATTAAAGGTTAATTTCCCACACCTGTGGCTTTTAAAATTGCAATTAGTGTCTGTGTATAAATAGTCAATGAGTTTGTTAGCTCTCATGTGGATGCACTGAGCAGGCTAGATACTGAGCCATGGGGAGCAGAAAAGAACTGTCAAAAGACCTGTGTAACAAGGTAATGGAAATTTATAAAGATGGAAAAAGGATATAAAACTATATCCAAAGCCTTGAAAATGCCAGTCAGTACTGTACAATCACTTATTAAGAAGTGGAAAATTCTGGGATCTCTTGATACCAAGCCAAGGTCAGATTTCAGCCACAACTGCCAGAAGAATTGTTCGGAATACAAAGAAAAACCCACAGATAACCACAGAAGAAATACAGGCTGCTCTGGAAAAAGACGGTGTGGTTGTTTCAAGGAGCACAATATGACAATACTTGAACAAAAATGAGCTGCATGGTCGTGTTGCCAGAAAGAAGCCAATGCCACAAAAAAGCCCGGTTACAAAACACCTTGACATGCCTCACAGCTTCTGGCACACTGTAATTTGGAGTGACAAGATCAAAATAGAGCTTTATGGTCACAACCATAAGCGCTATGTTTGGAGAGGGGTCAACAAGTATTGTGCTCCTTGAAACAACCACAGCGTCTTTTTCCAGAGCAGCCTGTATTTCTCCTGAGGTTACCTGTGGGTTTTTCTTTGTATCCCGAACGATTCTTCTGGCAGTTGTGGCTGAAATCTTTCTTGGTCTACCTGATCTTGGCTTGGTATCAAGAGATACCTGAATTTTCCACTTCTTCTTAATAAGTGATTGAACAGTACTGACTGGCATTTTCAAGGCTTTGGATATATTTTTATATCCTTTTCCATCTTTATAAAGTTCCATTACCTTGTTACGCAGGTCTTTTGACAGTTCTTTTCTGCTCCCCATGGCTCAGTATCTAGCCTGCTCAGTGCATCCACATGAGAGTTAACAAACTCATTGACCATTGACTAATTAACCTTTAATTGCCATTTAAACCTATGTGTCACCTTGTGTGTCTGTAACAAGGCCAAACATTCAAGAGTATGTACAATTTTGATCAGGGCCATTTGGGTGATTTCTGTTACCATTATGATTTAAAAAGGAGCCAAACAACTATGTGATAATAAATGGCTTCATATGATCACTATCCTTAAATAAAAGTCAGTTTTTTGCATGATCAGTAATATTTTCAAAATCAATGGCAAATTTCACAATTTCTGCCAGGGTATGCAAACTTTTGAGCACAACTGTATAATATATATATATATATATATATATATATATATATACACACACACTACCGGTCTAAAGTTTTGAAATGCTTATTCTTTATTATAATTTTTTTTTCACATTTTAGAATAATAGTAAAGTCATTAAAACTATGGAATAACATAAATGGAACTATGGGAATTATGTTGTGACTAAACAAAATCCAAAATAAATCAAAACTGTGTTATATTTTAGCATCTTCAAAGTACTCACTCTTTGCCTAGAATTTTCAGAAACTTACTCTTGACAACCAACTTCTTGAGGTATCACCCTGGGATACTTTTTAAACAGTATTGAAGGAGTTCCCATCTATATGCTGGGCACTTATTGGCTGCTTTTCTTTATTATTTGGTCCAAGTCATCAATTTCAAAACCTTTTTTTTAAATTAAATTTTAGATTTATACTGAAATAAATTAATAGGGTGGCACAAATATATTTTTGTCTTCAAAACTAATTTCAATCATTTAAGCATACGCCTTCAGATCAAAAGATTTTTAAGATCATGAGAAACATTTCGGTCAAGTGTTTCAGAACTTTTGAACGGTAGTGTGTGTGTGTGTGTATGTATATATATATATATATATATATATATATATATATATATATATATATAATCCTGATCCAGTAATTACTAACAACTGTAAAAGTTATAGAAATTCATTACTATAACTTTATATGTGGAAAAAAGAAAAAGGAACAAGATTATTTTCTTTACAATACAATTATTTGTATTATAAGTAAATCAGTACTGACTGATTCATATGCATTTTAAAGTTAACCTTACACCAACAGCATGCATAAAAACAAAGAAGAGTTACATAAATGTTGTAAAAACTGGAATGTGCTGCACCAGGAGATTTTAACACCTTGAAGCAGTAGCTGGTCTCCTCTCCATCCCAGATTGTACGAGGGAGAGGGAACTTACGACGGATACGGTACTTCCCCACAGCCCCAAGAGGGCGGCCCCGCTGCAGTTCAGCCTCCATGTAGTGAGCCCGGAGCCAGAGCTGCTGGAGGAGAGGGTGACTGCGTGGAGAGAAAACATTTCCCTCTAACAAGGCATACAGCTCTGCAAAACGGCAGTGATGGAAGGCGACTGCAGCCCGTGCCTTCAACACGCTCTCCTGACTCTGTGGCATCCCCAAGTACAAGGAGGAAGAAGAGGAAATGGGAGGCAAAGAGCATAAAAAGGAAGACAAGCGATCCATGCTTCCACTCTGGAGCAGAACTTCACAAACACATGCCACCTGGTCAGGGGAGAAGCCCATCGCCATGATCAGAATGAGAATGGTGGAATTTCCAAAAAGGGATGTTGAGGAATTGGTTACCAGAGTCCATCGAAGGGATCCAGGGAATAACTGGGCCCAATTTCAAGGCAAAGCCAATAATTATAAACTCCACAGAACAGCCAGTTGAAAGTTCTCCTCTGCCCTCAATATTAGATGAAATGTGCAGTTAATTTTACGCTCTCAGGACGCTTCAAAGACTATTCACAACCAAAGTTCCAACTGTTAGGATGCGAGTGCAATGTAGAAAGTATTAAGTGGAAATCTCTCAATGGTCCTTTTTGTTCTCCAGTGGTGTGTTAACCAATAAGGGCAGCAGATGAGTGTATCTGCTTTTTTGTTTTAACAGGTTTTGCCTTCTCTAGCCACAAAGACCCGCCCAGACAACTTGGTACATGCAGGTAACCCGAGAGCATAGGGGTTAAAAAAGCACTGAAAGGCATCAACACACACACAAACCTCTCAACATAAGTGCTGTTTATATTTGTATCATTTACCTAGGCAAGAGGTCAGGTGCACAAACGAGCACATTTAAATATGAAGGCAATCTTATTTCCTAATCAAATTGTAGTGCCAGCGTTTGTTAGAACATTTGGTTAGTGATGACTGTGACGAGGAGAAGGGTGGGGCCGGGCTGTGAGTACACACGGCCGGTGTTGTGTCAAACTCCGTTTCCCCATTGGGATCTGTTTCCCCCCAGCAGATCTCTATGAGGGGAACAGTATCTGACGGTAACATTCTCTGCTGTCAGAATGCATTCCCCCATGCACAAACCTAAGCCTAACCCTTCCCTACCCTACAGTACCCTAACCCCATACCCTATTGGGGCTTGGGGGAAACAGATTCCGATGGGGAACACAATTCGATACAACACCGGCACTGAATCGGGCTAATCAGCCAGGAGGGGGATAAAGATGAGCCGGACGTGCCAGTTCTAGAGAGAGAGAGAGACGCACGCGGCCGCACTGCATGTGTGTCTGTGTTTGTTTATGTGTGTTTTAAGTTAAGTTTGACATTAAAACTTTATGTTGACTGTTCAGCCCGTTCCCACCTCCTCCTTGCCTGTCCTTTATCTGTTACGATGACATTGCTGAGAAATATATATGATGTGGAGGAGAACCACAGGTAGTTTGCCTCTGAAGGAGTGGAAAAAAAATCTGATCCTCCCATTTTAGTTGCAGAGACAGAGGCGTTTCCGTAACATTGATCCAAAAACCTGTAACTGTAGGTTCATTTCAAAGAGAGAGCAATCAGATAGCATTATATATGTTGTTTATTACAAGTCACAATAAAATGGAATATAAAAAATAAAATACTATACGAAATACAAGACACACCTCTATAAAAAGAGATGCAGTTTTACAATAAAGGACAAAAAACTCCCTTTAGTACATGAAATTAAAAAAAGTATTTGGTTTGATCAGCTGCATATTTTTCTGTGTATACATGAGGGTATAAAGAATGTATTGAGAAACAAAGAAAATAAGTGAACAGAACAAAGATATCTCTACAAACTAAAATACCTGTGCATAAACATAGGAATCATCACATTCTGAAAGATGAATAGGCGCACACGCTCACACACACACACACACACACACACACACACACGTACATTACCTTACTTTCCAAAAAGCTCAAAGCATTGTCCAGGTGCTTAAAAGGTGACAAACTTTGGCAAGTCAATGCTACAAGTCCTATGTAAAATAAATGTGTAAAATACAAACTCTATCATGAAATCATTATTGAAACAGTAATTAGAGATAGATGCTACACAAAGCAAAAACTTGTCATGAAATGCAGTGTAAACCTAAGCTAAAATAAGGAAGAGTCTATCATAGAAAAACCCCAAAATGATTGATACATGCATTCAATATAAAAGACAAAGGTGTAAGACAAACACAATGGTATATTTAAGGTAATAGTTATCACAGGGAGACTGCTCTGTGTACCCAGAATAGATGCCAAAAGCTTACAGGCCTAATATACCACTATGACTCACAAAAGCCTTAACTCTTGGAACAATAGCACCAAATTTGCAGAGAAAAGTAAATGCTTCATGAATAAAATGTGCAAAACTTACAGAGCTGTGCTCTGAATTGAGCAAATCGGTCTGGTGGTGATAATTACCAGTATTAAAGGTTCACTCAGTAATTTTTTCCTCATTAAAAAAGTTCAAATCCTAAAGATATGAATTGTATTTTGCAATATATGTAGGAAATCATGACCAGTCACATTAAAATGAAGACTCCAGTCATATCAGTAACCTTATAAATTTAAATTGATATAAAATGTATTCTACATGGAGAGGGTCCGCACATGGGGGCTGGCATGTTATAATCACATGACCATCCAAATACTACTACTCCATCCTGTTATTTGACACTTTCACTAATTGAATAACGTAATCATGGCTGACTGTGAATACTATATTTCTACAATGGCATCTGAAACCGAAAACTACTGATTTTAAATGATGCTGCATCCAAGCCACTAGGTGTCAGTGTAAGTCCAAGATGACACAAAGACAAAAGTTACTTAGTGCACCTTTAAGGCAAACTTAAATGTAACTGTTTGTGGTCACACATCAGCGTGTCTTTCAAAATCATGCATGGAAAAAAGTCATCAGTTGTATTTTGAGTTGTCACTCAGACATAATTCCACTTGATTAGAATTAAGTGAATAGAAAAAAGACAGATATTTTTTGTAGCTATATATAAAATTCTACAAATAAAATATTTCAAAATATAAAAAACAAAGTAAAAAACTGAAAAAAAAAACAAAACAAACAAAAAAAAACATTTCACTGTACATATACATGGTGGATTTGTAGTGTAAAAAAAAAATGGCTGTTTTCAACATCTTAGAGTTAAGAGTTGTATAACCATCAGTTCAGTTATCCTGTGGAACCATTGTTGCATAGAGTAATATTCAAACTATAGCAGTACTTCAATTCCCTTCAACCAGAATACTAGAGACTATTAGGTGTATACAGTTTTAGTTTTAGTAATGAGCTGGAATGGTTGGGAGACCACAATGTTTTATGTCTATGTCAAACCAGTATCTAAAGTTTGGACTGAATTTTCATGGTCAGCCTGGTGCACCATCATGCTTTAGGATTCAATATTTAGTCTGCAAGAAATTGTACACATAAAACAACATAAATAGTAAGAGTGCTTCTCTAAGTGTTCAAAAGTGTAATGCTCAACTCCAAGCTTCTCTTACGGGTGCACATCAGATGTCTGTTGGTGTCTTTATGACCAGTTTGATATTAGATACTTAGGTTTGTAGTGGACCCATTTCATTCCAAGTTGTCAGTACTTCTATCAGCATAAAACATATATGTACATCGATTATATTGTCTTTAGGAGGGAAAACATAATATGACATTATTATTATTATTATTATTATAATTATTAAAAGAAAAAAGTACTGTTCATAATAGCGTAATCTATTAAACTATTAAAGGAATGTTCCAAGTTCAATACAAGTTAAGCTCAATCGACAGCATTTGTGGCATTTTGTTGATTACCACAAAAATTCATTTAGACTTGTCCCTCTTCTTTAAAAAAAAAAAGACAAAATCGAGGTTCCAGTGAGGCACTTACAATGGAAGTAAATGGGGGCCAGTTTTTTTAATGCTCAAATACTCACTTTTTCAAAAGTATGGCCACAAGACATAAATAATATGCGTGTAAATATGATTGTAGTGTAAAAAAATCACTTACCTTTTCTGAGTAAATTTACAGCCAATTTTACAACTTTGTTACCATGATGATATGTCAACAAACCCTAAAACGACTGTAAAAATGACAATTTAAACAACTTTACAGCTCAAATAATAAACAAATTTTAACAGAAGGATCAATGAAAGTACTTTTATAAAATTATAGGTTTCACATTTCTATTTAAACCCTCCAAAAATTGGCCACATTCACTTTCATTATCCCCATTCACTTCCATTGTAAGTGCCTCACTGGAACCTCAATTTTTGCTTTTTTCAAAGAAAAGGAGGGACGAGTCAAAATAATTTTTTGGTAATCAACATTATGCCACAAATGCTGTCGATTGAGATTAACTTGTATTGAACCCAGAACATTCCTTTAAGTAACAAAAAATATGTAAGGCACAAAGGAAAAAGTCTCACACGCCATTCACTCTTAAAATAAAAAAAGTCATTGTCTTTGACATATTAGTGCCTTGTTACCACCGTAGGCCCTTGTAACATAACACAAGATCTGCGTTTCAGCAAAATCCGAGCTAACATATAAACACATACTGAGATTTAATTTTCCTAGAGGTTAATATCGGTTATACAATGTCCAATGTGACAAACCATGACAGTGCCTTGTTCCTCCACTGCTAATGAAACCTCTATGTAGTCATACCCTTGCTGAATTCTCTTTTCACAATGGAATTCAAAATACATGAAAGACATTTATTCTAACAAAATCAAAGAAGTTCTTTTCAACAACTCAGGTTATCAGGTTGAAAACCTCCACTATTTCAACGTCAACCTGCATAAGGTAGAGTGGAGAAAACCACTCTCAAACCTCTGAGGTCATAAATAATAGCTCCTTGGTTGATTGCAACTCTTATAGGCTGAAGCTCTTATTTAACACTGTATCTAGCAGGCTGTCAATAAGACAGATAATTACAAACCCAACTCATCATCCACAGGGACAGACTGCAGTTGTGTTAGAATTTTCGGGTCCCCATCCATTTCATCCACCTCGTCCAGTTGAGAATCTCTTTCCATGTCCTCACCTGGGGGTGGGGTACCCAACAGGAGGGACTCTCCACCTGGCAGGCCCAACAAAGCTGGGTCCTCTGGAAGATCCCCCTTCCCACGCACATCAAATAATGTCAGGCTAGAAGAGGACAGCACGACAGGGCTCCAGACTGGCTGTGAGAGGTGGGGGCCGGTTGCAACATCACTACAGATTGGACTGAGGGGCTGCATTCTATCAGGGCTGAGTGTCTGCTGGGCTTGTAAAACCCCCGTAGGAGTGGGAGTGCTAGAAGAGTCTGGGGTGTTCGGAGAAGCTCCGGGGGTCGGGTTGGCAATGGTCCCAGGCTCAGGGCTGCAGTAAAGTGTAGAGGCGCCAAAAAAACACAAAGAAGATGATTGTAGTGAATTTGAGGTTTGAGCAGTGAGTGAAGGTGCTGGTTGACTCTCATGCAGAGGAACAGTTGAGTTTTCATCAAGGGTAATGTTGCTTAAGATTGAATTGTCTGGGACGGACTTGACAGGCATGCTGGTGAACTGGATGCCAGCTGGGATAGTGAGGATGAGTTTTCCATTCTGAACACTTAAGATGGGGCTGCCCCCTATACCACCCGCTAAGAGAATGTTGCCTGGAGACAAAAGCAATAGTAAACTTTAGCATTCTGTTTGAGGGTAAAACATTTTATTCAGTTCAGTCTAAAAACTTTTTCTCTTAAGGCCAATGTATACTTCAGTTTTCAGTATGGCACTACGCCTTGTGCACAGTGTGCATATATGCACTTACTGAGCACTTTATTAGGAACACTATGGTCCTAATAAGTTGCCCGACGTGGTCTTCTGCTGTTGTAGCGCATCCGCCTCAAGGTTCGACGTGTTGTGCATTCTGAGATGCTATTCTGCTCACTACAATTGTACAGAGGGGTTATCTAAGTTACCGTAGCCTTTCTGTCAGCTCGAACCAGTCTGGCCATTCTCCGTTGACCTCTCTCATCAACAAGGCATTTCAGTCCACAGAACTGCCGCTCACTGGATGTTTTTTTGTTTCTGGCACCATTCGGAGTAAACTCTAAAGACTGTTGTGAAAATCCCAGGAGATCAGCAATTACAGAAATACTCAAACCAGCCCATCTGACACCAACAATCATGCCACGGTCTAAATCACTGAGATCAAATTTTTTCCCCATTCTGATGGTTGATGTGAACATTATCTGAAGCCTCTGACCCGTATTTGCATGATTTTTTGCATTGCACTGCTGCCACTGATTGGCTGATTAGATAATGGCATGAATAATTAGATGTACAGGTGTTCCTAATAAAGGGCTCAGTGAGTGTGTGTGTGTGTATATATATATACATACACACACACACACAACCGGTCAAAAGTTTTGAAACACTTGACTGAAATGTTTCTCATGATCTTGAAAATCTTTTGATCTGAAGGCATATGCTTAAATGTTTGAAATTAGTTTTGCAGACAAAAATATAATTGTGCCACCATATTAATTTATTTCATAAAATTAAAAAAGTTTTTGAAATTGATGACTTGGACCAAATAATAAAGCAGCCAATAAGTGCCCAACATAGATGGGAACTCCTTCAATACTGTTTAAAAAGCATCCCATGGTGATATCTCAAGAAGCTGGTTGAGAAAATGTCAAGTTTACATGTCTACAAATTTATTTTGGATTTTGTTTAGTCACAACATAATTCCCATAGTTCCATTTATGTTATTCCTTAGTTTTGATGACTTTACTATTATTCTAAAATGTAAAAAAAATTTATAATAAAGAATGAGTGTTTCAAAACTTTTGACCGGTAGTGTATAAGCTTCAGTAAAATAGAATTAGGATTTGCTCAGCAAGAACATAAGTTAGAGGGAACATTGGTAGTGCATATGCGTCAAAAGCATCCGTATGGTCTTGCAGTCAGAAGAATATACTTTGAAAAGCTGAGCGCTCAGACATACGCAAGATGGAATAGCACACAAAAAATGAAGTACACCCCAGCCTTTACTATTAGTTTGCTAATGAAACTGTTACGGTAAAGTGACCTACCTGGAGAGGAAGAAGGCAGCTGAACCACCCCAGAATTAAGAAGCTGAACACCTGGAATGGTAGCAGTAGGGACACTCTGTGGAGGACCTACTGGGCTAAGGCATATTGGTCCCGGTGCAACACTCAATCCTGTTCCAGACCCAGGAGTTAGAATCTGGAAAGCACCACCAGGGGATGGGATGGAGAGGGGTGGTGCAGCTGGGACCACCTGAGGGAAAGAGAAGGTTCCAGTTGGTGTTCCTGCAATGGACGATACAGGCATAAGTTGAGGCAGCGACAGGGGGACCAGCTGAGGCTGGCATGTGTCTTTGGGCTGGGAAATGGGCACAACTTGAGTTGGGGAGGAGATGGGAATGACTTGTGTACCCATGGAGGTCTGTATTTGTGGGATGGTAGCTGAAGTAAATTCGTCTCCAAGCTGAGGTGTAAGCCCTTGTGTAACTTGCTCATCAGCCATCTGGGGGAGTGATAAAGCAGTATTTGTGTTTAGTAGGGTATATCCATTTTGGGGCTGGGCTTGAGCAAGTCTGGGACCAATGTGCAAAGTCTGTGTCTGAAACTGAGGAATGGAGTCTTGCGTAAGTTGTGCATTGACAGTGGAGACTGGAACAAGCTGGGGGCAAGATGACACTGTGGCCCCAGATGTATGCTGCATAAGTTGAGACACTGGAATGCCCTGTATAGATGGTACCACCTGGGGTAAAGACAGCACCTGAGGGCTGGAGATGGATCTGATGGCGGGCGTCTGAGGCTCAGCCTTCGTTAATACAACAATCTCTGATGGCTGTGTGCGCTGTAGTGGCACCACTGGACTGGAGATAACTGAACTCGCAGAGCACGCAGTTGATGCAGGAACACTATTTTGGGCCAATGCCACTGAAGAAAAAGACGTGGGAGAGATAACAGAAGTGGAGATTGTGGAAGTGGACATAGAGTTCGTAAGTACTGACTGTTTATTATCTGGATTCTTCAAGGCCTCTGGAAGACTGATGAAATCCAGTGGAGAGACATTGCTGCTCGCTGTTTTTGCTTCCTCACTAAGAGAGAGAGGTATTGTACTAGTTAGACTGGCTTGTGGATTCAGTACCACAGGGGGCAGACTGCCTTGGGTGTCCATATCGTTGATGCCACGCTCTTCTTTGGAGATCACCTGTGCCCTATTGAGCAGCAATGGTGCATTAGCTGTAACAGGACTTAGAGTGACTGTGTGGCCATCGCTTAGTGTCAACCCATTAATAATAACCCCAGTCCCTGCCCCTGAGAGTATAGGGCTCCCATTGAGCAGTAGGGGATGAGAGCTTGTGAGGAATCCCCCTGTGCTGTTGAGAATAAGCTGACCACCAGTATTGCAAGGAGCACCAGTGAGAGATATAAGAGAAGCATTAGAGCTGCCTGTCTCTTGAGCAGCAGGTTTGTCAGTAATATCCTCTAGGTCTCCCTTGCTGGCTTCATCCTCTGTGCTGTGGTTCCCATCAGATTCACTAAAGAAGAGGCAAAAACAGTGCAGTTGGTCAAACAGTCTTAAAGTAGTTTCCATGAACCAGAGGCCTAATTTATAAAATGTACACTGCCATTCAAATGTTTGGGGTCACTTGACTGAAATGTTTCTCATGATCTTAAAAACCTTTTGATCTGAAGACATATGCTTAAATGTTTGAAATTTGTTTTGTAGACAAAAATATAACTGTGCCAACATATTAATTTATTTCATTACAAAACTAAAAGTTTTTTAAATGGATGACTTGGACCGAATAATAAAGAAAAGCAGCCAATAAGTGCCCAGGATAGATGGGAACTCCTTTAATCCTGATTTAAAAGCATCCCAGTGTGATACCTCAAGAAGTTGGTTGAGAAAATGCCAAGAGTAAGTTTCTGCAAATTCTAAGCAAAGGTTGGCTACTCTGAAGATGCTAAAATGTAACATATTTTTTATTTATTTTGGATTTTTTTAGTCACAGCATAATTCCCATAATTCCATTTCTGTTATTCCATAGTTTTGATGACTTCACTATTATTCTAAAATGTGAAGAAAAAATAAAAGAAGAATGAGTAAGTGACCCCAAACTTTTGAATGGTAGTGTACATATGATCAATTTGATCCTAAATTCTATGTATTTGATCCTACGTTAAAAGTAACAAATCTGAATTATAAAGGTAGAAACTGACGTGAAAATGTTTTGCGTACTTCAGCTTACAAGCTTAAAACGTAAAACCCATATATCGGTCGACCTCTAGTGCGTAAGCATGCTTTACAACTACCAACGTTTTTTGTGCCAGTGCACGCAGACTTGTTTTTTTTGTTTGTTTTTTTTTAGTAATGCAAATACTAATGGTCAGTGACTGACTAAATGTATTAATACATGAGAATGAATATTCTGATAGGAGTCAGAATGTGGTCATATTTAGATTATGTAAGCGTAATGTAAATGCTTTATTTTGGATATCTGCTGTGACAGATTATTTATTTATAGCCCTATCTGCAAGTTTCCATAATAAATACATTGAGACCTACAAGATAACAGGCAGGTGACAGGTCTAAGCTCATTCATGTGCACATGATTTTAAGATGAATTGCGATTTATAAAATGGGATGTATTTAGGAAAAGTTTTATAAATCTTTCGAAGGGACATTTAAGAAACTGTCAAAGGTTCACATTTAAGATCATTCTACGAACATCTTTGTAAAGGAGTCCCCTTCATTGTCTACCATCAATTTCCACCTATCTTTTTTTTTATTGATAGCTGTCCTAAATTAATAAGGCCTAAGCTGCTAATAACAAACTAGACCAAGTAAGCAGATGATGTCAGTTAAAGATCACATAATCTGGAAAGCATTGCTAATTACTGTGTAACAATGTAATAAATATAAATAAGAGCAGTTCACATACATTTTGACTCAAAAAACACAATGAAAACTTTTGCTGAATGTTGTTCTAATATCCGACAGGAAGTTTTAAAGACATATTGCACATTAACAAAAAATGTAAAAATAATTTAAATGCAATTTAACTAAACGGCATAATTATTAGGGATGTGCTACGGTGGTCGTTTTTTCGACTAGCCATCCAACAACTGACTTGTCGATTAGTGGGGTCGACTACTAACATTAATATTATTTTGTGGTGGTGGTTTTAATGGGAGACCCAATACTCAAATTAATTGATAGATGCAACTTCTTGGAGAGAGTTTTTGCGTGATTATAGCTTGCTGTGCTTAAAGGTGAATAATAGTCAGCTCAGTAAAAACCTCTGCAAGAAGTTTCATCTCTTTAATGCTTTAAGTTTAGTCCATTTATGCACAGCTGCTGTTACAGCCATCAAAGCAATGCATTAACAACACATTACAAGGCAATCACTGTCGCATGTTAAATCCTCTGCTGTGAGTTCTATTCCCGTATTTGTTAGGTGCTTTGAAGAGATTAAAGTCTTTTGCTTGTTGTTTTTAATGAACAACTGACTGTAAAAAACAGAAAGGGTATTAAATGAAATATGGATCCATATCTTGTCTTTGGACACACAGAACAAGTTAAACCAAATTTTTACACTCAACACGCAGTGAAAGAACCTCTGTGCTAATAACTTCTCCACTATACTACTCAATCACTAGTGTGTGAAATCTGAATATTTACCAGCCAGTGGCTAATCATAGACAGTTTTAGTCGCATAGTGCGAGATTTGGCCGCACATGGGAGTGGGTTGTCACAAAGTGAAAGATCGATCTTGGGATTTAAGAATCGATTTCAAGATCGTTCAAACAAAGATAGCAATGCATCGGAAAATCAAGATTTTTTTCTACTTAACACAGATTAGTCATTCAAACCAAGGTTATTTTCATTACCGAAAATGATTACTAAGACGAAAACTAGCAGTGAAAAAATATTTTTATTAACTAAAATAAAAAGGTAGTTTTAAAAATAAAAGAAAGAAAACTAAACTGAAACTATAAATGTACACTACAAAACGAATGAAATCTAAATGGGATCTTGGAGAAAATGACTTTAGTTTTCTTTTTTCGGATGATTTGATTTAAATAATCTCTCAAGCCTGATTTCTCTGTGTTCCTCAGAAAGAACCAGTGAACTGCCATCTGATTCATGTAAAAAACAATCTAGGGCTGCAACAACTAATCGATTAAATCGATAATCATCATCGATTAGTTGCCTATTTGCCTATTATGGAGAAGCTCGGTCAGTGACGTCACTTTACAGCCCAGTGAAAAACATTTTTGTATGATAACGAAAAACAGACAGTGGAGCGTTTGCTGCATCAGGTGCATTGAAAGAGGGCTTTTGCTGTTTCATGCGCTTAAGACTTGTTTCTCTCCAGTGCATAACTTACATTTTACTGCTATTTTCTGTTTTGTAATGTATATATGTTATGAATTCAAAATCAGGCGCATGTTTCCATTTTGCAAAACCATTTGTCTTTACCACAAGAAAGTCTCCATTTAACTTTACCGAGCACGCGGGGGGCATGGGTAGCTCAGCAAGTAAAGACGCTGACTACCACACCTGGAGTCGCAAGATCGAATCCAGGGTGTGCTGAGTGACTCCAGTCAGGCTTCCTAAGCAACCAATTGGCCCAGTTGCTAGGGTGGGTAGAGACACGTTGGGTTAACCTCCTCGTGGTCGCTATACTGTGATTCTCGCTCTCAGTGGGGCACGTGGCGAGTTGTGCGTGGATGCCGCGGAGAATAGCGTGAGCCTCCACACGCGCTATGCCTCTACTGTAACGCGCTCAACAAGCCACGTGATAAGATGCGTGGATTGACTGTCTCAGACGCGGAGGCAACTGAGATTCGTCCTCCACCACCTGGATTGAGGTGAGTCACTACGCCACCACGAGGAGCGCATTGGGAATTGGGCATACCAAATTGGGGAGAAAATCCAAAAAAAAAAAAATAAAATTTACCGAGCACGCGAGCATGTGCATCCACATCAATTAAACCAATTGCAATGGAGAAAGGGAGTGCAATCATTTCAATTACACACGTGCAACATCATACCGCGATTTCATTTTCACTGACTACGTTTACATGGACACCAGAAAGTGGGTTATTGCAAGAAGGCGGCTTATTGCGAGAAAGCAGTTTACATTCTTGTTTACATGCACTGTATAAGCGGCATACTCTTTACTCCTGTATACATGCGGTAAAGCAGCTTTCTCCAGAGCAACGTAATTACCCTGCGACGCTTGTGTAAATAACAAACATGGTATCTGAGGAAGACTTCCCTATTTTATTCTCTGTTGCTTCGCTTTATTTCCAGATATTTCAGAGTTGTTGCTCTGTTTGTTTCCTTACCTTTCTATCACGACCTGCAGTGGAACTGCACTTCAATAGTGGGGTTTCCCTTTACGTAAAAGAACGTGAGGGACGTCGATATTTTACAGTGGTTTGTATAAATGGGTATAGTTTATTATGTATGTGCTTTTGCCACTATACTCCCAGAAATATTTTGCTGACTTTTGTTTGGCACCATCCTATGACGTTTGTTATTCGGTCTGTTCCACGGACATGGTCACTCCTCAAAAACCTGTTAGAACGCTGCGTATGTGTTTGCATGGCCACATAAGCAGCTTTCTCCGGGAGAAACCTAGGTGTGTTAAACCACTTTCTCTTAATCCCTTAAATGACATAAGGAAATCAGCACTCGTTTACATGATGTTTCAGAATGCCTCTTTCTGCAAAAACCCAGGAATAACACGCTTTCTTAAGTGCATGTAAACGTGGTCAATGTAATCAATTAGGCAGCTTTCATGGATGTCACAATTAGCGCGTTTACATGCACGTCCTTACACCAATTATGCTTAATAAGTCGGCAACGCAATAAACCGCATTCCTTTATCAGCGTAAAGGCCAAAAACGGCTTATGAATAACCTGATAGACACTGCCCATGTGCCCACTGTACATTTTTGCCCATTATGCCGATTCCGTGTGCCATGTAAACACCTTACCCAGTGTTCTTACTGGCTAATTCAATGTGTGCACGTGTTGAGCACATGTCTCTTCACAGTTTGATTTGAAATGTAGAGAATAACGCGATTATTTTAAATGTCATGTAAACATGGATTTCTTGCCTTGTCAGATTTTTTAAATAAGCTGATTTTAGAGCGTAATAATCGTATTGGTATGCATGTGAACAGGCTCAGTTTCTCAGAAGTCCAAGTATGCCGGCTTTTAAAGTGTTTTAGATGGTTTCTTCTCATCATGTAAGCTCATGTAATACAATGAGCTTAGGATGTCTAGACAAAAAAGTCTAGGATGAGAATTTTCAGCGTGAGAATGAATCTGATGATTATACTATATAAACTGTATGCTGAATATAATGTATAATAATGCTAAGGGTCCTGATATTTGATAGTCCTCATAATGCCAAATGTAATGTCTGATTTCACCATTAAACTTACACTTTGGCAAACATTATTTTACTGGATAAGCATACACTACCATTAAAAGTGTTTTTCGAAAAGAATAGTTTAGAAACATATAATGAGTGACTATACCTTTTTTTTTTTTTTTACTTAAAATATGAATTTTAAATACTTAACATGTACATAATCATTAACATAATTATGTCTTTTTCAGCTGGGCACAATTATTAATATTTTTATTTGAGTGTCACCATTGCCATCTGCTGGGCTGATTTCTGTCCCACTCCATCCCTGATGGATCATTTTATTCTTTAATAAATAGTACTTTTTGTTAAGCTTTACAAGGAAATGAACTGTTCTGCATATGTCCTGAAAGTAATAATAATATTAATAATAATAAATTCAAACTAAACTTTTCATGATTCTGGTTTTGTTCAAAGTTTTGTGAGTATAGAATCATGTAGTAGAATTCAGTACCGTAAAACAGACCAAATACTCGCGCCCTTTATAATTAAAAAAAAAAAAAATTAATAAAATACAGGAAATCAATTTTTACAAATCCGATTAATTGAAAAATAATCAAAGATTAATCGATTATCAAAATAATCGTAAGTTGCAGCCCTAACAAAAAATAACCAATCACAGTTTGCCTGCATACGTGATGTTTAGAGGCACGTAAATCTGGGGAAGACCAGTTATGCGAGAATAAATAACCAGCATGCGAAAAAGCGTTTGCCATTTCGGAAACATCTCAATGACAGTACAAAATAAAAATTAGAGCCTCATTTGATCTCAAACAAAACTTCTGAACATATTCCATTCCATGAACTTTGGAAACATAAAGGTGCTGTAAGTGTTTATTATTATTTTATTTTTTTTCAAGGAAATGTATGCAAAAAATTTTACTAACTGAAAGATATTAATGAAATAAAGTGTCCCAAGATATCTCACCGGCCTCTGTGACAGCTCTAGATTCTGTAAACAGCAAACAAAAATGTGTCCG
The DNA here is from genome assembly GCF_019703515.2 of Myxocyprinus asiaticus. Taxonomy (NCBI): domain Eukaryota; kingdom Metazoa; phylum Chordata; class Actinopteri; order Cypriniformes; family Catostomidae; genus Myxocyprinus; species Myxocyprinus asiaticus. The sequence continues at coordinate 18,685,980 of NC_059361.1, forward strand.
CAGACCGCAGGCAACGACGCTTTCTGCTAGTCAGTCATTTTGCACACTCTTGGAGTCTTGTAGTTCCAGTTAATTATTGAGGCTTACTGCCATTTTTATGCCATGTTGCTCAAAACAGTGTTACTTGAGGACGCTATTTTGCTGCAGTTGTTTTTGACAACCATTTCTGCTTGTGTCGGTCTCAATAAAGCTCATGGTATCTTTGGAGTGCAGGGTTTTGGAAAAAAGAGGGCGTGTCTAATCCAAAAGCTCAGCTTGGGGAAATTCTAAAAATCGCTAAAATCGCTTACAGCACCTTTAAGCAACTAGTTCTTCTCTGGTGCGGGCCGTTTGAAACAAGACCTGTGTGTTTCGGGTCCATGCTGCTGATACAGTAAATGCTGAGGAGATGTCTGTGTACTTATGGCTGAATGTATCGACAATTTATATCACATTTTATTCATATCAGCAAGTGAAGAAATACACTTTACAATAAGGTTGTAATTGTTAACATTAGTAAATCCATCATGAACAAACAAAAAACAATATTTTTAAAAATGTTTTACAATAAGGTTACTTTTGTTAACATTGGTTAATGTATTAGGTATAATGAACTAACAATGAATTATATATTTTTACAGCATTTATTAATCTTAGGTAATGTTAATTTATAAAAATAAACTTGTTCATTGTTTGTTCATGTTAGTTCATCCAGCATTAACTAATGTTAATGTATACAACATTTAATTTTAAAAATATATTGGTGTATGTGTAATGTATATATTGAAATTAACTTTGGCCAATGCTGTAAATATGTATTTATAAATCTACAATTGTTCATTCTAGTTTAGATAAAACATAATTTGTAATGTTAAAAATGCACTAGTATATAATGAAATTAACATTAACCAAAATGAATATAAGTGTTGTTCACTGTTTGTTTAATAACTAATGTAGTTAACTAATGTTAAAAAATACAACCTTATTGTAAAGTGTTAACAGATATTTTCTGGTGTTATAACATGAAATCTAAAACTATACCAAGACTAAATAAAAACTAAAGAGAGACATTTTCAAAAACTAAAAATAAAAACTTTATTATATTTATGCTCCATTAAAACTACATAAAACTAACCTTAAATTTAAAACCAAAACACAAAACTAAATAAAAACTAGTGACATTTTCAAAACTATTATAACCGTGGTTCAAACAATCAACCGATTAGTCGATCATGAAAATTGGTACTTTTTGCACATCCTTAATAATTATACAATAAATTATTAGAGGATGCGTACTACCACCTTAAATCCATATGTGCTACAAGACTATTTAAAACATTTTTAACTCATGAATGAACTAGGCATTACACAAAATCCTTTTTATGCGAACAGCTTTAACAACATATTAAATTGCTCTTAATATGTGCACAATTTAACCACATAACCCACATGAAAAGAGTGCAAAGGTCACAAAATAAGACAGCAGCATGTAACTGATATGGGAGCAGTTTATTCAAGTTTAACTGAAATGCTAATTAAAACATAGGCTATTTACTGTAAGGCCGAGTTTTAGAAAGCCCTGAAAAATCTGGGGCATGATGCACAGTATGTGGTCACAAAAAGTATTTTGACACTTAAAAATCACACTTTAAGGGGGCCTGGATAGCTCAGCGAGTAAAGATGCTTACTACCACATCTGGAGTTCGCAAGTTCAAATCCAGGGTGTGCTGAGTGACTCCAGCCAGGTCTCCTAAGCAACCAAATTGGCCCGGTTGCTAGGGAGGGTAGAGTCACATGGGGTAACCTCCTCATGGTCGCTATAATGTGGTTCTCGCTCTCAGTGGAGCGCGTGGCGAGTTGTGCGTGGATGCCGCAGTGGATGGCGTGACGCCTCCACACGCGCTAGGTCTCCACGTAACACGCTCAAGCCACGTGATAAGATGCAGATTGACGGTCTCAGACGCGGAGACAACTGAGATTCGTCCTCCGCCACCTGGATTGAGGCAAGTCACTACGGCACCACGAGGACTTAGAGCACATTGGGAATTGGGCATTCCAAATTGGGGTGAAAAAGGGGAGGGAAAAAATAAATAAATAAATAAATAAAAATAAAAAATAAAAATCACACTTTAAAATATATTAAAGTCTTTGAATTGAATAACAAAAAATAAAACCAAGTGACATGAACAAACGATGCTAAACCTTTTCTCAGAACATTTACCTTTATTTTTTTTACAATTAATTTAAAACTGGTCAACCAACAAGTTGGTCATTTTAAGTGGACAATTTAAATCAGTTCCCCTTAAGTTCGCACAGGTGTCCCAGCAGAGTAACCTCAAGTGTAGGTCATCACATGAACTATGGACATAATTAACTAGTAAGACAACCATAAAGTGTTCAAATATAGCTCCCTGTCTTAACTGTGACCAGTTTTATATGGTTTAATTGACAATGAAAACCTAACCAGCTTCTTTTAGTGAAATTTGTTGTCTTGTGCTATTTTGTTCAAAATAACTGACACTTGGTTTGATATTTTGTAATCTGATGCCATGACATTCAAAAACTTTTAAGTGTCATTTTGGCGCCCAAATACTTTAGGACGGTCACTGTACTTATAAATCTTAATAAAGTGTTTATTATTTCTAATTATTTTTTTCTTTGTACTCTTCATTTAGATTTAATGTCCCCTGAACCACTGTGAGACACTGTGGTGCTGGATTTCAGGAAACTGGAGCCACTCCTGGTGCCCATATCTCACATTTCACAACAAAGCAACATGCTTTCAGCCCTGTTTTCTGAGACCTCCTTGTCATTTTCACTTGTCAAACACTTCATCAAGCACTATGATAGTGATAGACAACAAACATTTGACTTTCTTTCACATCTCTATGACCCAAAGACAGTGCTTTCAAGTCTTTAATAAATAAACAATAATTTGAAACATTGTGGAGACATTGGAGCACTGCAACAATGTATCATCTGAAGCAGACTAGGCCTTCGTGAAATTAATAGCAGTTAAATGAGAAAGTAACAACCAATGATTTACACTCTGTTTAGTTCATTTTGATGTTTTTGTTTACTGCACACCCAGAGTGTAAACCTCACACACACTGCTGAAATACAGACGTTTGTTTCCTGCACTCTTCTCTCACATTATCTCTGGAATGTTTCTCTGGGGCCTGAGAACAATCTTAGGCTGAAAAGTTGTCTTTCGTGTTCATGCATGAAGAAATACAATGGATTTACCTTTTGCTGTTGGTACCGGACGGGGTCCGGTCCCTCTGTCGGCGATTCTTGAACCAGTTGCTCACTTGAGTCAAAGAAAGTCCGGTGACTTTTGCTAAATTCTTCTTCTCGTCTGGAGTGGGATACCTGTTGATCCTGTAACATTCCTTCAGAGCGGTGCGCGACTTCTCCTTGAAGCAGTAAACAGTCTCCTCACCGTCCCAAATGGTTTTTGGCAGAGGAAACTTTTTGCGCAATCGATATTTGTCCACGGCGCCCAGACTGCGACCCCGAGACCTCTCAGCCTCCTTGTAGCGCGCCTTCAAGTAAAGGTCTTGCAGGAACCCATGGTTACTCGGGTGGAAGTCACGACTGTCCAGGATGGCGTACAACTCTTTGAATTCCTCCCGGTGAAAAGCGACCAAAGCCTGGGCCTTGAGCAGGGTCTCGTTGCCACGTAGCAGATCGGCTGAAGGAGGGATGGTGGAGAGGAATCTCCAAAGGCGATCCACATTACCCGCTTGCAGGAGCGCCTCGCACAGACACGCGACCTGATCGGTGGAAAAACTGAGCGCCGAGTTCTGGAAGCTTTGAAGCAGTTGTTCCGAAACTTCGTCCGGATCCGTCTCCTCTTTGACTTTGGCTTCTTCTTTCGTGGACGCCTTTGGACCATTTTCAGTTTGTTCTGTGGACTCCAAAGACAAGGAAGCCATTTTTATTTTAACTTTTTTCCCTCAAGTTCCTCCTCCCTCCACTTCTCACCCGCTCTCTATCACTCCCATTCTCTCCGCAGGCGAGTGCAGCTACAGACCGAGGCGTCACGCCCCTGCATTTCGTCAACCTCCCCCATCTAAAGATCCTCCACAGGCCTGCTGCAGTTCTTTTTTTCCTTTTCTTTTCTTCTTCTTCTTCTTCTTCTTCTTCTTCTTTTGCCATTGTACAGTACGATAATTTACCGAAACCACTTTTGTTTCACATGTGAAATAATTTGTATGCATTATGCATTAAAAAGGTATGTATTATGTATACACACAACTGATTACATACACCACAAATGATATAAATCAGTATTTTCCATATACTTTTTCTTTTTTTTTTTTTTTTAGTTGTTGAAAAAAAAAAGAGTCCTTTAAAACACTTGTCAAGTTCGTACAAATGTTATCTTTGTGTCTGTGTTAGTTTCACAAATGTTTTAAAAACATTAATTGCATTTTCTACAAAAACATTTTATTTAATTACTTTAAAAATTTAATGTGGTGTAACCATCAAGTAAACATCCTTACACCTTGAATACATGAGTGTACACAACTTAATCACTAATAAAAAAAAATAAAAAAAGTTATCAGACATATTTTTAAGGTGTTAATTATTAATGATGTTGTTTATAAATATGAATTTTTGAGTCAAGAATAACAATAACTTTTTTCAGGGTTACTCCATATGACCTGAACAAAATATGCCTTTTTATAAAAATGTCATAATATTGACACACCAATTATCTCATATTACTGAATTACAAATGGTGTAATGAAATTTCATTCTGTTTGATATTTTATTTTAAAACACTGGAATTGAAAATCAAGTATTGTTAGGTGACATTGGTCTTAGGTTGGGATATATATACACACACTACTGGTCAAAAGTTTTGAAACACTCATTCTTTATTATCATTTTTTTTTTTTTTCACATTTTAGAATAATAGTAAAGTCATCAAAACTATGGAATAACATAAATGGAACTATGGGAATTATGTTGTGACTAAACAAAATCCAAAATAAATCAAAACTGTGTTATATTTTAGCATCTTCAAAGTACTCACTCTTTGCCTAGAATTTTCAGAAACTTACTCTTGACAACCAACTTCTTGAGGTATCACCCTGGGATGCTTTTTAAACGGTATTGAAGGAGTTCCCATCTATGTTGGGCACTTATTGGCTGCTTTTCTTTATTATTTGGTCCAAGTCATCAATTTCAAAAAAGTTTTTTTTTTTTTTTAATTAAAGTTTAGTTTTATAATGAAATAAATTAATATGGTGGCACAATTATATTTTTGTCTACAAAACTAATTTCAAACATTTAAGCATATGCCTTCAGATCAAAAGATTTTTAAGATCATGAGAAACATTTCAGTCAAGTGTTTCAAAACATTTGACCGGTAGTGTATATATATATAAAATAACTGAAATATCTTGCTTGCATAAGTATTCAACCCCTGTGCTGTGGAAGCTGCAAGGTTACACAGATGAAAGAAATTGCCCTAACGAGGACACAATTAATTTACCATTGGTATCCACCTGTGAATCATTAAAGTTGCAATAACATTTTCTGGATAAAAAACCCATTGTTGAAGTATCATTGGTCAGGCTGTGAATATGAAGGAAAATGAAGAACAAAGAGCTTTCCACAGAAGTTAGAGATAAAGTAATACAAAAATGCATAGATTAGGGAAAGGGTACAAAATAATATCCAAATGTTTGGATATACTAGTGAGCACAGTTGGATCAATAATCAGGAAGTGGAAGCTGCACCACACCACCCAGGCACTGCCAAGAAAAGGCCGTCCCTCAAAACTCAGCACTCTAACAAAAAGGAGACTCGTGAGAGAAGCCACAAAGAAGTCAACAATCACTTTGGAGGAGTCACAGAGTTCAGTGGTTGGGAGTGGAGTAATGGTGCACCAGTCAACCATATCAAGAGCACTGCATAACACTGGCCTGTATGGGAGGGTGGCAAGAAAGAAGCCATTACTCAAAAAGTACCATCAGAAAGCATGTCTGGAGTTTGCCAGAAAGCATGTGAGTGACCCAGCTGTGATGTGGGAGAAGGTTTTGTGGTCAGATGAGACCAAGATGGAGCTTTCTGGCCAAAACTCAAAGCGCTATGTGTGGTGCAAACCTAACACTTCCTATGCCTCAAGACACACCATCCCTACATTGAATTATGGTGGTGGCAGCATCATGTTGTGGGGATACTTCTCATCAGCAGGGACTGGGCATCTTGTTAGAATTGAAGGAAGAATGGATGGAGAAATATATAGGGAAATACTGCAAGAGAACCTGCTTCTGTCTGTTAAAAAACTGAAACTTGGGAGGAAATTCACCTTTCAGCATGACAGTGATCCCAAGCACAAGGCCAAAGCAACATTGGAGTGGCTCAAGAACAAAAAGATAAATGTCCTACAGTGGCCCAGTCAAAGTCCTGATCTCAATCCTATTGAGAATCTGTGGCACTATTTGAAAATTGCAATCCACATGTGTCACCCAACCAACCTGAACAACCTGGAGCAAATCTGCCGAGAAGAATGGGCCAAAATCACTTCGTCACTGTGTGCAAAGCTGGTACATATGTACCCCAAAAGACTTAAAGCAGATATTGCAGCAAAAGGTGGCTCGACCAAATATTAATGTTTGGGGGTTGAATACTTGTGCAAGAAAGATATTTCATTTTTTTATTTTTCATAAAAATATTTCCCAACAAAAAAACAATGTCACCTTACAATAATTGATTTTGAGTTTCAGTGTTTTAAAATAAAATATCAATCAGAATGAAATTTCAGTGTACCATTTGTAATTCGGTAATATGAGAGAATTGGTCAGGGGTCTGAATATTTTTGCAAGGCACTGTATTGTGTATATATATATATATATATATACATACATACATACACAAACACACACACAATGCTTGAAATTGCCAAAAAACTGAAGATTTCATACAAAGGTGTACACTACAGTCTTCAAAGACAAAGGACAACTGGGTCTATCAAGGACAGAAAGAGATGTGGAAGGCCAGATGTACAACTAAACAAGAGGATAAGTACATCAGAGTCTCTAGTTTGAGAAATAGACGCCTCACATGTCCTCAGCTGACAGCTTCATTGAATTCTACCTACTCAACACCAGTTTCATGTACAACAGTAAAGAGAAGACTCAAGGGTGCAGGCCTTATAGGAAGAATTGCAAAGAAAAAGCCATTTTTCAAAACAGAAAATCAAAAAGAAAAGGTTAGAGTGGGCAAAGAAATACAGACATTGGACATCAGAAAATTGGAAAAGAGTGTTATGGATCTTAACCACATTGAGCTTTTGTGGGATCAGCTAGACTGTAAGGTGCGTGAGAAGTACCCAACAAGACATCTATGGCAAGTGCTACAGGAAGCGTGGGGTGAAATGTCACCTGAGTATCTGGACAAACTGACAGCTGGAATGCCAAGGATCTGCAAAGCTGTCATTGCTGCACGTGGAGGACTTTTTGATGAGAACTCTTTGAAGTAGTTTAAGAAGTTCTGATTTTTTTATTTTTTTTTCAAATTGTAAAAGTAATTTTTCACGTTATTAATGTTCTGACTATACATTGTGATCAGTTGAATGCCACTTTGGTGAATAAAAGTACCAATTTCTTTCCATAAGAGCAAAATCTGTACATTATTCCAAACTTTTGGCTGCCAGTGTATGTATATATATATATATATATATATATATATATATATATATATATATATATATATATAACATTTTGGGGGGTATAAAGAGGTCCTCTCTGTTTTTTGTCACATGGCAACATAATGGTTATCTACATGTTGGTTAAACCACCTGACTTTGATTTGGTTAACAAATGTTTTTCAAGTATTAATCAAATTTCATTTTTAACAAAAAAAAGTTTCACTGCTTATTTAAAAATAAAAAAATAACAATGCAAGGTTATTCTGCAGTAATCATGGCAACATTTCTTTTTTCAAGAATTTCAGCTTTTAAAGGAATATTCAAGGTTCAGTACAAGTTAAGCTCAATCGACAGCATTTGTGGCATAATATTGATTACCACAAATATATATATATATATATATATATATATATATATATATATATATATATATATATATATATATATATATATTTTTTTTTTTTTGACTTGTCCCTCCTTTTCTTTAAAAAAAAAAGCAAACATCTGGGTTCCAATGAGGCACTTACAATGGAAGTGAATGAGGCCAATCTGTAAACATAAAAATACTCACTGTTTCGGGGAATCGCGTGGCACCATGCGGGGGTCGGAAGTGTGAATGGCGAGCTCTGCGCACTTTGCTAGTTTTGAATTCTTTTTGTGTCATAAACCGGTGAGATTCGATACACTCTGTTTCATAACTGTTCTATGAAGACAATATGTCAACAAATTCAAAATCCTAAGACTCTGGAGATATTAAAAGACACTTACGTGCTCAAGCTGATACCCCTGACAAGGCCGAAGACCAGGGACTCAATTTGGACGGTGTGGCGGGATAAATTCAACGTCAACTGTCCAGCATGTCAGTGATGCTGATGAACGTCGTGGGGGACTTGGAGGATCTTGCTGTAATATGTCGATCGATTACGGCCATGAAGTCGAAATTTTCTGAGTTGGTTACAAGATTCAGGGACGTCGAGAAACTGATTGATTATCTGGAGTCATCAGAGAGGGATTTAGCTGCTAACCCGCTAGCGACCAAAGTAGATTTGGAACGCATTTGGGAAAAGTTGGAAGACCTTGAGAATCGTAATCGGTGAAACAACATCCGAATTGTTGGAATTCTTGAGCATGAGGAAGGCCGAGATATGGTGAAATTCCTAGACGAGCTCTTCCCAAGTCTGCTTGACATAACAGGCCATAAGCTGGAAATCGAGCGAGCTCACAGAGTGCTGGCTTGGAGATCTGCGGAAGGACACAGGCCCCGATCAATTCTGGCCAAATTTCTGAGATCATCCGATAAAGATCTTGTGTTATGCGTGGCGAGGATTAAAGGAAAGCTTTCTTGGAAGAACCACGACATTTTCTTGTTCCCAGACTTTGCGAATTCGACAAGAGAGAAACGTGATCGATTCAAGGAATGCAAGAAACTCTTATATCAACGGAAGGTCGCTTTTGCACTGATGTTTCTGACTAAATTGAGAATAGATGCTAAGGATGGCCATAAAATATTTACATGCCCACAGCAAGCATTGTCCTTCATAGAGACAACGGGATGAGTAAGCTATTGTGTGATTCTCACATTGCAGCAAGTGAGTCTGACTCACTCAACATACACTTGACTGTCTGAGGAAGCTGGGCGCTTTTTTGTTTCTTTTTGTGTTGGTTCCGACTTGCGGCTGGAGTTTGTTTTGTGGAATAACACTCCATCAGGACAGTTGTGGATAAATCTGGACGTGCCTTGTGTTAATGCCTCCTATTGGCTGGAGTTTGTTTTGTGGAGGGTTTGCAGGACTTTGGAAGGATTAGGTCATCTGCTGCACTCATGAACAGCTGGCTTACTGAACATTCGTTTGACTGTCAGAGGAAACGGAACAGATTTTATTGTTTTTTTTTTGGGGGAGGGGGGTTTTGTGCTGGTTCCGCTAGCAGCTGGAGCTTGTTTTGTGGAGGAACACATCTTCGGGACAGTTTTGTGAATTAATCTACACGTGCTTTGTGTTTATTCTGCCTATTGGCTGGAGTTTGTTTTATAGATTATTTTCTGTTATGTAATTCTGTCTCACAAAATTTGTATAGAATCACTGGACTTGAGCAATATGACGGCAAAGTTGTTGCAGGGGCTCTCGTAGGTGTACATGGACTGTTTGAGTTTAGAGGAATGGACGCCGGTTGGCGCTGTCGTGCGCGGGGTTAATGCGCACGTTTTTCTTTTTTCTGTTTGTTTAGTTCGGGGGAAGTTCGGGGTTTGACTGTTAGAATGTGGTCTTTATAATTTATTTTTGACACACAATCTTTTTTTTCTCATATGTCAAAATGTCAAATGTTAATATGAGTGGATTGTCTCTCTCCACATGGAATGTGAATGGGTTAGGGCACCCCATAAATAGAAGGAAGGTTATTTGTTTTCTTAAATGTAAGAAATATGATGTAGTGTTTCTTCAAGAAACGCATCTTTCCCCGCAGGAAACTGAAAAATTTAGGAAGACATGGGGTGGACATGTTTTCTTTAGTGTTGGCTCAAGTAAGTGCAGAGTCATTGATAAGTAAACATCTACAATTCAAATGTCTCAAACAGATTAAAGATAAATTAGGAAGAGTCATTATTGTTTTAGCAGAAATTCAGGGGCAAAGGTTGATTTTGGCTATTTGTAGCACCTAACGCTGATGATCAGGGCTTTTTTATAGATCTTGAAGGGATATTGCAAGCCGTTGGCACCCCTCATGATATAATATTGGAAGGAGACTTTAATCTTTTGATGGATTCAGTCCTTGATCATAGTGAAGCAAAAGTGTGTAAGCCCCCTAGAGCAACACTGACGCTTCACAGGATTTGTAAAAATCTTGGTCTTACAGATATTTGGAGACTTTTAAACCCATTTGGTAGGGACTATAAATTTTTTTCATCAGTCCATAAGATTTATTCTAGAATAGATTTTTTATATATATATCTAAGTCCCTCATTTCATCTGTTGATTGTTCAGTTGGAAACATCTTCTCAGATCACGCCCGGTGAGTTTAGAGATGTTGCCACATATGGAGAAAAATAAATCATATAGTTGGCGCTTTAATGTATCCCTTTTGCAAAATCCTGATTTCCAACAAATATTAAAGGCTGAAATCAGTGTTTATATGGAGACCAACAGGTCCTCAGTATCCTCTGTGGGCGTGACTTGGGAGGGACTTAAGGCGGTTCTTAGGGGTCAGATCATACAGTATGCCTCATTCATCAAAAAATCCAAAGCACAAGAACTCGTAGAGTTAGAAGGGAATATTAAAAGTGCCGAGGCAGAGCTGAAGTGTCGAATGTCGTCTAATGGTAATATGAAATACAGATATAATACTACTTTGTTGCAGAAGGTGGAGTTTTGGTTATTCAGGGCAAGACAGTCCTACTTTGAGTCAGGGGACAAAGCAGGGAAGCATTTGGCTAGATATATAAAGCAGAGAGAGAGTCTTTTTCTACCATTCCCTCAGTGAAATCTGGTGGTGGTGAAATTTTTGCCTCGGCCATTGATATTAATAATGCTTTTAAAGAATTCTGTCTTGATCTCTATAGTTCCACGTCTTTGTCTACTGATGAAGATATTAGAAACATTGTGGAACCATTTGAACTCCCTAAACTGACGACTGAGCAAAAACATTCTTTGATTCTGAGATAACCTTGGAGGAGCTTGGCAAGGTAATTAAGGCCTTGCCTATAGCCAGATGGCTTTGCCGCTGAGTTTTTTAGATCTTATGCAACAGAACTGGCTCCGCTTTTGTTATACGTTTTTACGGAATCATTAAAGATTGGAAAGCTTCCGCCAACCATGACACAAGCCCAGATCAGTCTGATTCTTAAAAAAGACAAAGATCCAAGTGAGTGTAAGAGTTATCATCCAATTTCCCTGATCCAGCTAGACAATCAAATTTTGTCAAAAATTTTGGCTAACCGGTTAAGTAAAGTTATGACATCCCTTATACATATAGATCAGGTGGGGTTTATTTGGGGCCACAGCTCTTCTGATAACATTAGGCATTTCATCAATATTATGTGGTCAGTTGCGAATGATCAGAATCCAGTGGCGGCCATCTCACTTGATGCCAAAAACGCGTTTTATATGGTAGAATGGGATTATCTTTTTAAGATTTTGGAAATGTACGGTTTCGGGAATACTTTTATTGGATGGATTAAGTTACTTTATAGACACCGGGTAGTGGCGGTACAAACAGATGGATTAATTTCAGAGTATTTTACTCTGGATAGGGGCACCCGGCAGGGTTGCCCTCTTTCCCCATTATTGTTCTGTCTTGCCCTGGGACCATAAGCAGCCGCAATAAGAAGGGAAGAGGATTTTCCAGGGGTGGTGGTGGGAGGTATGGCAAATAAGCTTTTGCTTTACGCAGATGATATTTTATTATTCATCTCCGACCCCACTAGATCTATGCCTTGCCTCCATAGAATTATTAATTCCTTTTCTAAGTTCTCAGTATACAGAGTCAATTGGTCTAAATCCGAAGTTTTGGCTCTGACAGCATACTGCCCAGTAATGGCCTTCCAGCCGGGTGCCTTCCAATGGCCCAAACAGGGCATTAAGTATTTGGGCATTTTATTCCCAGCAAATTTGTCTGATTTAGTTAGAGTTAATTTTGACCCCTTAATAAAAAGGTTTTTGAGCAATGTGGGCAGGTGGGCTTCATTACATTTATCTATGGGAAGGTTAATGTTAATAAAATGAATTGTATTCCAAAATTCAACTACCTGCTACAATGTCTCCCTGTTGATGTCCCCCTCTCTTATTTTAAGCAATATGATAGCATAGCGAAGTCCTTCATTTGGAATGGTAAGTGTCCTAGATTACATTTTAATAAGTTACATAGGCCGAATGACAAAGGTGGTCTAGGCCTACCCAAGATTTAGTTTTATTATTATGTATTCGGTCTCAGACATTTGACTCATTAGTCGCTTCCACCTGAAAGAGCTCCTTCCTGGTTTTGTATTGAACCGGAAGTTCTTGCCCCTATTTTGCCATTGCAAAGCCTTTCTATTAAACTATCCGGAGAAGTTAAGTTACACCCCGTTATCTTGCATTTGCACTCGGTATGGACAAAAGTGTCCAAAGTGTTTAATTCTGACATTTATTTAAATGTTGCCTCAAGCATATGGCTGAACCCTAAATTATGTATTAATTAGTCCCCTTTCTGCTGGTCAGGGTGGATTGTGAGGGGGGTTACTACACTCAGTGACCTGTATGAGAGTGGAGTGTTGAGATCTTTTGAAAATTTGGTTCAACATTTTGGGATTCCCAGATCTCAGTTTTATATGTATTTACAGCTGCGCCACCTGCTCTGCTCTGTTTTTGGGAGTAGCATACACACCCCTAAAGTGGCAGATACTCTGGAAGAGGTGATTACTGCTTTGGAAAAGGTCAAAGGTATTACTCCCTGCTAATTCAGAGTCTGGGGGACGGAGCTTCAACTTCTCTCAAGAGGTTATGGGAGAAAGATTTAAACTTGGTATTGGAGAAGGGAGCGTGGGCTAGGATTCTAAATAACATTCTTATGCAGTTCAAGATTTTACATAGATTCTATTGGACCCCCTCTAGATTGTATAGGCTTGGTCTATACAAGACACACCCACCTGCTGGCGATGCCAGTCAGAAGTTGGAGACACAATCCATGTCTTTTGGGGTGTGTTAAGATCCAAGAATTTTGGTTAAAGGTTCAGAGTTGTTTGTGTGATGTTTTGGGTACTCAAATTTTACTTTGCCCCAGACTTTATATTTTGGCCGATGGGGCGATCATAAATTTGGGGGATAAACATATAAAAAATTGGGTTCTGACCAGTATCATGATTGGCAGACAAATTATTTTAAGGGTTGGAAGTCAGACGGAGCGCCATCATTTCCGGAGTGGTGTGCGGAGATAGGGAGGGTGGCAGCTTTTGAGGAGGTGGCAAATAGAAGGCTGGGGTTTGGGGACTTGTTTGTCAGGAAATGGGGAATTATTTAGTGTTTTTGGGGGACTCTCGGGGAGGGGATGGGGAGAAAGAAGTTTAGTTTAATTATGTATGTGTATATATATATATATATATATATATATATATATATATATATATATATATATATATATTTTTTTTTTTTTTTGTGAGTGTGTATTATTATATGTGACCACAGGGGTGTCAGTTGGGGGTTAGGGTGGGGTTGGTGATTGGGGAGGGATATTAGTGGGGATTAAATGTTAAATGTTGATTCGATGTGTATGAGTTTTTTCTCTGTTGTGTACTTTTGAATCAATACAAAATTTTAATTACAAAAAATAAAAAATAAAAAATACTCACTGTTTCAAAAGTATAGCCTCAAGACTAAAACATGATTTTAGTTTCATAAAATTGCCCACTAACCTTTTCTGTGTAAAGTTATAGCCAATTGTACAACTGCAATGCCATGACGATGTAATGTCAACAAACCCTGAAACCCTAAAACGACTGTAAAAATTGCGATTTAAACAACTTTACACCTCAAATAATTTAAACAGAAGAATGAATGTAAGTGCTTTTATAAAATAATAAGCTTCACATTTCTGCCTTTAAACCCTCCAAAAATTGGCCCCATTCACTTCCATTGTAAGTGTCTCACTGTAACCTCGATTTGTGCTTTTTTTTTTCTTTTTTTTTTTTTTTTTAAGAAAAAGAGGGACGAGTCTACATTATTTTTTGTGATAACCAAACATTATGCCACAAATGCAGTCGATTGAGCTTAACTTCTATTGAACCCGGAATATTCCTTTTATGTGTTTTTTTGTTTTTTTTTTACTCTCTCCATATGGTTATACCAAATGACAATTTTTTTCTCTTTAAGCCCCAGAAAAAAATATCAAAATGACTTTGAACTTAGTAATTAGAAACATGTTCATCATTTAAGAGGTGTATTCAAGTAATTGTCTTGTGTGACTTGCATTTTGTATGTATTTTTGAATAATTTTTAGATCTGGTCAAAGAAAGAAAGAAAGAAAGAAAAGAGCGACCCTAAATCTTTACATTTGGTTTGTTCTTTATGGTGTTTTCAGTTGATACTGACTTTTTTCACACTTGAAATTTTATTTACACATTATTAAACCTGAAAAAAGCAATTCATTTTTATGTATGAAAATTCCCCATGGAGCACTAATAATCTCTGATGAGTTTGCAGCAGTTATTTTTATTACCTTAAGCTTTAATAGCTGGTATTTCAAGGACAAAATGACTCCTTGGTGTAATTTGTCAGCACAAGAATTCACCTCAAAGTGTGTGTGCGTGTGTGTGAGTGTGTGTGTGTGTGTGTGTGTGTGTGTGTGTGTGTGTGATTTAAAAACTTTGCATGCTGGATGGACAGGGAGGGTTTTAATGTGAATGAAGAAACGCACACCTGGAAGCAGAAGGACAGAATGAGATGAGGCAGATCTCAGTACCTCCATGTCATCCCTTTGCAAGAATGTAAACTTAGTGTTCAGGAAGGATCAGGTTGTAGTCAGACTGCCACCCCCATCCCACAACCTTCTATCCTCCATAACCCCATCACACTTTGATCTTCTGCTACATGCCTGTGCACACTTGCCTTTCAGCACATCCAGTCATAGTCAAGAGTTTTTTTTTTATGCTGTTTGACTCTCATTCCACAGACACAATATATTTTTGCTAGAGTATTAAATGGTTTAATTCAGTTAGCCTATGTCAAGGTTAAAATTACTGCAAGCTGAGAATGTGTTGCTTTTAGTTTGAGATATTATATCGAATTTAAACAAATCGATATAAATCCAAATGCTTTATGGAGCAAAAGCTGAGGATCCTATGAATGAACTCACGATGTCGTTATACGAATCAGGAGTTTCTAAAACTCTAGCAGCATCGTGTGGAATAATTTCAGTACTGCATGTTTGTGGATTTCTCGTGTAGCTTTGGGAGCGGATCGCTTAAACAAAACAGAGAATGATTGGATAATAAACATTCCACTGAAAAGCCTGAGTAGACAGAGTACCGTTTCACCGCCCAAAACAATAGCAGTAACAGTTTATTATTGGTTCAACTGAAGATCCCGCCCACTTGCCAATTTTCATTGGCTCAAAGGTGAAAGTGGGTGGGCAGAATCTTCCAGAAGAATCAAGTGGCGTGGTCATTCACGGAAGCACTTGTCATAAGTTTTCAGATTTTATCCTCAAAAGCAGAACACGTTTAACTGATAATATCGAAAGGAGCAAATAGTTGACCGAATCGCCTGAAACAAAGAATAACGTGTAAGTCTTGCCACGTGAGTGCATGTAAATACTAATTAGCTACATCAACCGGCATGATAACTAATACTAAACCTTTAATGGAAGCAGTTTTTTTGTCCTTTAAAGCCATTAGATGATAACATAACTGTATAGATTGCTGTATTATGTTGCACAAATACCTAACACAACATTTTATTTCATCCTCAGCGCAGCGAGCGGCCACAACAGCAGCAACATTAGAGTTTGATCAGCCGCTTTGCTTAGTAACGGAAAGATGGACGGGAGCGTGACAGTCATCACCGACCCCACCGTGTCCGTGCGGGTGACCAGTACCCTCAGCTCATTCGAGGTCAACCGGAGATTCAACCGAGGCATCACGATCGCAGAGTTTAAGGTGCGGCTGGGCAGATCATACTTCTGATGTCACCAAAGTTATTCAGTCTATTGTACAGGTGCATCTCAATAAATTAGAATGTCGTGGAAAAGTTCATTTATTTCAGTAATTCAACTCAAATTGTGAAACTTGTGTATTAAATAAATTCAGTGCACACAGACTGAAGTAGTTTAAGTCTTTGGTTCTTTTAATTGTGACGATTTTGGCTCACATTTAACAAAAACCCACCAATTCACTATCTCAAAAAATTAGAATACATCATAAGACCAATAAAAAAAAAACATTTTTAGTGAATTGTTGGCCTTCTGGAAAGTATGTTCATTTACTGTATATGTACTCAATACTTGGTAGGGGCTCCTTTTGCTTTAATTACTGCCTCAATTCGGCGTGGCATGGAGGTGATCAGTTTGTGGCACTGCTGAGGTGGTATGGAAGCCCAGGTTTCTTTGACAGTGGCCTTCAGCTCATCTGCATTTTTTGGTCTCTTGTTTCTCATGTTCCTCTTGACAATACCTCATAGATTCTCTATGGGGTTCAGGTCTGGTGAGTTTGCTGGCCAGTCAAGCACACCAACACCATGGTCATTTAACGTGCTTTTGGCAGTGTGGGCAGGTGCCAAATCCTGCTGGAAAATGAAATCAGCATCTTTAAAAAGCTGGTCAGCAGAAGGAAGCATGAAGTGCTCCAAAATGTCTTGGTAAACGGGTGCAGTGACTTTGGTTTTCAAAAAACACAATGGACCAACACCAGCAGATGACATTGCACCCCAAATCATCACAGACTGTGGAAACTTAACACTGGACTTCAAGCAACTTGGGCTATGAGCTTCTCCACCCTTCCTCCAGACTCTAGGACCTTGGTTTCCAATTGAAATACAAAACTTGCTCTCATCTGAAAAGAGGACTTTGGAACACTGGGCAACAGTCCAGTTCTTCTTCTCCTTAGCCCAGGTAAGACGCCTCTGACGTTGTCTGTGGTTCAGGAATGGCTTAACAAGAGGAATACGACAACTGTAGCCAAATTCCTTGACACGTCTGTGTGTGCTGGCTCTTGATGCCTTGACCCCAGCCTCAGTCCATTCCTTGTGAAGTTCACCCAAATTCTTGAATCGATTTTGCTTGACAATCATAAGGCTGCGGTTCTCTCGGTTGGTTGTGCATCTTTTTCTTCCACACTGTTTCCTTCCACTCAACTTTCTGTTAACATGCTTGGATACAGCACTCTGTGAACAGCCAGCTTCTTTGGCAATGAATGTTTGTGGCTTACCCTCCTTGTGAAGGGTGTCAATGATTGTCTTCTGGACAACTGTCAGATCAGCAGTCTTCCCCATGATTGTGTAGCCTAGTGAACCAAACTGAGAGACCATTTTGAAGGCTCAGGAAACCTTTGCAGGTGTTTTGAGTTGATTAGCTGATTGGCATGTCACCATATTCTAATTTGTTGAGATAGTGAATTGGTGGGTTTTTGTTAAATGTGAGCCAAAATCATCACAATTAAAAGAACCAAAGACTTAAACTACTTAGTCTGTGTGCATTGAATTTATTTAATACACGAGTTTCACAATTTGAGTTGAATTACTGAAATAAATGAACTTTTCCACGACATTCTAATTTATTGAGATGCACCTGTATATAGTAGTAGTACTGCATTATTATCCATGCGTACGGTATTATATTTAATAGATTGATTTCAAGCATCCCGTTAGTCAGTAAATTACTGGGTCTGTAGTTAATACATTAGAAACTTCTCACACTTTCTGAAATTCCCAATTGGAGAATTCAATATAAGGGTAATCAGAACATCTATTTTAGAAACCTCTTTGCTTAAAGATTTTCTGAACCTCTGCATAGCATAACTTATCTGAGCAAATGCCAAAAATAACAAGTTTTGAGCATATTTGCTCAATTCAAGAATGTATTTTGCTGGTCTCAAGCAGATGCACAGCATATCGGTATTATTTGTCACTCGTGGCAATAAACCATGATGATCATAATGCAACTACTGCCATCAGATGGTGTTTCATTTTTAAAACTGTGTTGGGGTGTGTTGCTCCGTAATAATTGCTTTTAATCCCACAATTTTACCATTAACATGCCATCTGCCCTTGGTTAAAAAACATCTTTAATCATGACGCTAAATGAATATTCTGAGTTCAACACAAGTTAAGCTCAGTTAACAGCATTTGTTGCATTATGTTGATTACCACAAAAAATAATATCGACTCGTCCCTTGTTCATTAAAGAAAGGCAGAGGCTATTTGCACTAAGTGCAAATAGTGTTAGATGTTACAGAATAGTGGCATCACTGCAGTATGTTTATTCTGTTTATTTAGAGTCCCACAGACACATTACAGCAGGGGTATTCAGTTAAAGTTTCAAGAGGTCCGGTCTCTACATTTCCATCCCAGCAAAGGTCCGGAGCTTTGAAATGATTTTTTTTTATTTTATTTTATTTTTTTTTAAGTTTTAACTTTCCATGTTGGCAGCAGTAGTAAAAATTAAACAGTCAAAATAGTCTCTTGAAAGCAGAGATGAGGACACTGGCCCAGATACAGGGGTGTGAGGCAGTGTTTCCCAACCTTTTTCCTGCCACGGCACACTTTTTACGAATAGAAAATATCATTGGCACACCACTATCCCACATAACCATTGTCAATAGTTTTCCTTTCAAAAACTTGTCCGTGTTTTCTGTACATCTATGTAGCGTGTTTACTTGTTATGTTTGACATTCGGCTATGCAAAAAACAAGTCACATAGGTACGCTGTATGAGGTCACAAGTGGCAAGAGCGCTAATTGGGTAATGAAAAACAACAAATTTGCTGCTTTTCTAATTTGTAGATTTGTTCTTACAAGTTAGTTCTTGCAATGCCACAGCAAATTACAGGGATGCAAACTCATGAGGGGTAAAAAAAGATTGACTCAAGATGGCGCCAAGTATGGCTGCTGTGTTGCGAGCTCCGACACAACATTGTAGTTTTGTGTTTGTTTTGTTTACAATTCTTATGCTTTTTTGTCTTGGATGTTGTCTGCCTTATTGTCTACGACAGACAAACACTTTTGGACATTGGTTCTGCAATTACACACTGTAAACCGGACTTCAAATTCCTCAATGCTGACCCGCTGTTTATAAACACAGCAGCGGAGCCCTTTGTCTGGGCAGCTCGGCCGCGGAAACGCAGAAGGAAAAGGGGAAATAGAGCCGGTGTTCTCATCAGAGTAAGACATCGCGCAAATCGACCTCCGCTACCCAGTATTCTACTGGCAAATGTTCAGTCTCTGGACAACAAGCTCTGCGAGCTGAGAGCACGGATCTCTTTCCAATGAGAGACGAGGGACTGCTGCATTATCTGCCTTACAGAAACTTAGATGTCTGCTGAGATTCCAGACTCAGACATCGAACCCGCGGGGTTCTCCATGCACCGAGCGAACAGAGCGAAAGACCTCTCAGGTAAAAGCAGAGGTGGTGGTGTATGTTTTATGATCAACAAATCCTGGTGTGATCAGAGGAACGTACATTCTATCAAGTCTTTCTGCTCTCCTGATCTGGAATTTCTCATGCTTCTGTGTCGACCATTCTGGCTACCGAGGTAATTCACAGCGGTCATTATCACAGCTGTGTACATCCCGCCACAAGCCGACACAGACCGGGCACTCAAGGAACTGTATGGGAGTACAAGCAAGCAGGAAACCACTCACCCTGAGGCCGCGTTCATTGTGACTTTGAGACTGTTTTGATCACGCGGACTGGGAGATGTTTTGGTCCGCCTCTGATGACGACATCGAGCTTTACGCTGATAGCGTAACGTGTTTCATCAGAAAGTGCGTAGAGGATGTTGTTCCGACCAAAACAATACGGATCTACCCCAACCAGAAACCTTGCATTAATAGCGATGTTCACGCGGCACTTGATGCGCGGACCTCCGCTTTTAATTCCGGGAACGCGGAGGAGCATAAACAAGCCAGTTATGCCCTCCGCAAAACTATCAGAGCAGCAAAATGCCAGTACAGGAACAAGATTAAAGGACAGTTTAACACCACCAACTCTAGAAGCATGTGGCAGGGAATTAATATCATCACATACTTTAAAGGGAATAAAAACTCCGCCGTGAACACCGCTGCCTCTCTCCCGGATGAGCTAAATATTTTTATGCTCTTTTCGAGGGAAATAACACCGCCCTCGCGGAGAGAGCTCTCGCAGCCGAAGTTACAGAGGTTAGTTCACTCTCTGTCTCTGTAGCTGATGTAACCCGATCCTTCCGACGGGTGAATAGCCGTAAAGCCGCGGGTCCAGATGGCATTCCGGGCTGCGTCATCGGAGCGTGCATGAACCAACTGGCTGGTGTTTTTATGGACATTTTTAACCTTTCTCTCTCCTTGTCTGTGGTCCCCACATGCTTCAAAACGTCCACCATTGTGCCTGTACCAAAGCAATCCAAAATCACTTGCTTAAATGACTGGCGTCCTGTTGCTCTGACCCCCATCATCAGCAAATGCTTTGAGAGGCTAATCAGAGATTACATCTGCTCTGTGCTGCCTCCCTCACCGGACCCATTGCAGTTTGCTTACCGCAACAACTGCTTCACTGATGATGTCATTGCATCTACACTACACACTGCTCTCTCCCACCTGGAAAAAAGGAACACTTATGTGAGAATGCTGTTTGTAGACTACAGCTCAGCATTCAACACCATAATGCCCTCCAAGCTTATTGAGAATCTCTGGGCTTAAACAGCTCGCTGTGCAGCTGGATCCTGGACTTCCTGTCAAGCAGACGCCAGGTGGTTAATAACCTCTCCTCATCACTGACCCTCAACACTGGAACCCCACAGGGCTGTGTTCTCAGCCCACTCCTGTATTCCCTATACACACATGACTGTGTGGCAACACAGCTCCAATGCCATCAAGTTTGCTGATGATACGACATTGGTAGGTCTGATCACTGACAATGATGAAACAGCCTACAGAGAGGAGGTGCACACTCTGACACGCTGGTGTCAGGAGTACAACCTCTCCCTCAACGTCAGCAAGACAAAGGAGCTTGTGGTGGACTTCAGGAGAAGAGAAAGAGAACACAGCCCCATCAGTTCCTCGGTGTCCACATCACTGAGGAGCTCACATGATCTGTCCACACTGAGGCCGTTGTGAAGAAGGCTCATCAGCGCCTCTTCTTCCCGAGACGGCTGAGGAAGTTGGAATGAACCGCCACATCCTCACACGGTTCTACACCAGCACTGTAGAAAGCATCCTGACTGGCTGCATCTCCGCTTTGTACGGCAATAGCACCGCCCACAAACGCAAAGCCCTGCAAAGGGTGGTGTGAACTGCCAGTCACATCATCGGAGGTGAGCTTCCCTCCCTCCAGGACATATATACCATTCGGTGTGTGAAAAAAGCTCGGAGGATCATCAGAGACTCCAGCCACCCAAGCCATGGGCTGCTCTCACTGCTACCATCAGGCAGGCGGTATCGCAGCATCAGGACCCGCACCAGCCGACTTCATGACAGCTTCTTCCCCCAAGCAATCAGACTTTTGAACTCTTGATCTCTCATGATCAATATACAGTTGTGCTCAAAAATTTGCATACCCTGGCAGAAATTGTGAAATTTTGGCATTTTTTTTTGCATGATCAATCATATTTTCAAAATCACTGTCTTTTATTTAAGGATAGTGATCATATGAAGCCATTTATTATTATCACATAGTTGTTTGGCTCCTTTTTAAATCATAATGATAACAGAAATCACCCAAATGGCCCTGATCAAAAGTTTACATACCCTTGAATGTTTGGCCTTGTTACAGACACACAAGGTGACACACACAGGTTTAAATGGCAATTAAAGATTAATTTCCCACACCTGTGGCTTTTTAAATTGCAATTAGTGTCTGTGTATAAATAGTCAATGAGTTTGTTAGCTCTCACGTGGATGCACTGAGCAGGCTAGATACTGAGCCATGGGGAGCAGAAAAGAACTGTCAAAAGACCTGCGTAACAAGGTAATGGAACTTTATAAAGATGGATATAAAAAGATATCCAAAGCCTTGAAAATGCCAGTCAGTACTGTTCAATCACTTATTAAGAAGTGGAAAATTCTGGGATCTCTTGATACCAAGCCAAGGTCAGGTAGACCAAGAAAGATTTCAGCCACAACTGCCAGAAGAATTGTTCAGGATACAAAGAAAAACCCACAGGTAACCTCAGGAGAAATACAGGCTGCTCTTGAAAAAGACGGTGTGGTTGTTTCAAGGAGCTCAATACGATGATGCTTGAACAAAAATGAGCTGCATGGGCGAGTTGCCAGAAAGAAACCAATGCCACAAAAAAGCCCAGTTACAATATGCCCGACAACACCTTGACACGCCTCACAGCTTCTGGCACACTGTAATTTGGAGTGACGAGACCAAAATAGAGCTTTAATAAAATAGAGGGGTCAACAAGTATTGTGCTCCTTGAAGCAACTATTAGCTATTTTAGTGATTCAAGTATATCAAATTAACTGCACAGTTGTGCAGAATTAGCTGCAAAAATAAAGAGTATTTTGATGAGACATGCTTCTGTTTCACAAATGTGTTCAATTTTATTAACTGATTAGTTCAGTGACCCCCTTCTGGAGATGTCACTAGGCAACAAATGAGCGTCTTATGTGCTATGAGCGAGTCAGTGAATCATTTTGAGTCGTTCATGACTGAAATCTACCAAGAGACTTTATAGTGTTTAAACATTAAAAGAACAAAGCAGATCAATAATGTCCTTAGCTTCTAATTCATAAAAATTTGCATGACTGTGAATCTACTGACTTCAATAGAATGTTTAAGAATTATAAACAGAAAGCAGATCTACGGTATCATTTTCCTACGGTATTTAAACAGCTGAGCATGACTTATCAGAAAAGACCACAATAATAGACAAATAATAATAATTTTGAGTTTCAATAATGTTCTTTCCTCATTGTAAAGCGCATTTTACATGAGTTGAGTCGAGGCGTCAACGCTTCGTTCAATGCCATCGTCAAGAGCCGCATTGCCCTCCACATGACGAGTTGCTGAAAGAGTCATGGAGGGGCGATTTTACGAGTTTGCCATGATAGAAAGCGGGAGATGTGCACAATAAACATTGAAAACATGTATTTGGAAAAGAGAAAAAAAAACTGGCAGTTTCTTTTATAGCAGAAAGTAATAAAAGAACTCGTTTGTTTAGATCTAAGCGTTTTCTTGATGAATTTAAATCAGTTCAATAACTGGGGTCTCTGATATTCGGAAACGATAAGGTAATATTTAATTAAAAAATTATGAGACATTCAATATCTCCACAAATTTGGACAGTTTTTAAATATTTCTTGTTGCTTAGTACTCTCAATGACATTATTTGTGAAGCAAAAACGTGTATGAAAACACTTTTTAGTGTAAAGTGGCGTCATTTCGCTGACGCGAGTCATGTGATAGACCCTTAACGCATAAATATCAGTCACTTTTGCACATTAATCGTAGTTCTTCACTATCACAAAAGTGTCTGATTATGGTTTCAAACTGGCGAATTTCATCGAAAGGTGAATTTCATGCATTTATATATTTTGCGGAATTTGATAATTTTCCACGGCACACCTGACAGTCTTTCACGGCACACTAGTGTGCTGCGGCACAGTGGTTGGGAAACACTGCTATAGTAAAACCATGGTTAATTTTACCTGGATCAAACCTTTCTTTCAACTCCCTGACCTTCACAATGAAATCACTGCAAGGAAATCAACCTATATTCATTTTGATTTATTATTATAAGTAGTTCAAAAGGAAATATTAATAGTGGAAACAGGATTGGAAAAAGTGCGACAAAAGGCGGATTAGAAGCCAGGTTGTCCACACGAAATGAAGCATTTCCACACTGTTGTTACCCACTACTCCATTACGGTGACACAGAGCACAGTTTGTCTTCAATTGCTATGTTTCTAAAAAAAAAAAACCTCATTCACACTGTCTTAGGTCAGTTAGGATCACTATTTTAAGAATGTGAAATGTCAGAATAATAGTAGAGTGATTTATTTCAGCTTTGATTTCTTTCATCACATTCCAAGTGGGTCAGAAGTTTACATAGACTTTAGTATTTGGACATAGATGTTAGTATTTGGTAGCATTGCCTTTAAATTGTTTAACTTTGGTCAAACGTTTTGGGTAGCCTTCCACAAGCTTCTCACAATAAGTTGCTGGAATTTTGGCCCATTCCTCCAGACAGAACTGGTGTAACGGAGTCAGGTTTGTAGGCCTCCTTGCTCGCACACGCTTTTTCATTTCTGCCCACAAATTTTCTATCGGATTAAGGTCAGGGCTTTGAGATGGCCACTCCAATACCTTGACTTTGATGTCCTTAAGCCATTTTGCCACAACGTGGGATGTGCTTGGGGTCATTGTCCATTTAGAAGACCCATTTGCGACCAAGCTTTAACTTCCTGGCTGATGTCTTGAGATGTTGCTTCAATATATCCACATTTTCCTTCCTCATGATGCCATCGATTTTGTGAAGTGCACCAGTCCCTCCTGCAGCAAAGCACCCACACAGCATGAGGCTGCAACCCCCATGCTTCACGGCTGGGATGGTGTTCTTCGGCATGAAAGCCTCACCCTTTTTCCTTCAAACATAACGATGGTCATTATGGCCAAAGAGTTTCTTTTTTGTTTCATCAGACCAGAGGACATTTCTCCAAAAAGTAAGATCTTTGTCCCCATGTGCACTTTCAAACTGTAGTCTAGCTTTTTTATGGCAGTTTTGGAGCAGTGGCTTCTTCCTTGCTGAGCAGCCTTTCAGGTTATTTTGAAATAGGACTCGTTTTACTGTGAATATAAATAGTTGTCTACCTGTTTCCTCCAGCATCTTCACAAGGTCTTTTGCTGTTGTTCTGGGATTGATTTGCACTTTTCACACCAAACTATGTTCATCTCTAGGAGACAAAATGTGCCTCCTTCCTCAGCGGTATGATGGCTGTGTGGTCCCATGGTGTTTATACTTGCATACTATTGTTTGTACAGATGAACGTGGTACCTTCAGGCATTTGAAAATTGCTCCCAAGGATGGACCAGACTCATTGAGGTCCACAATTTTTTTTCTGAGGTCTTGGCTGATTTCTTTTGATTTTTCCATGATGTCAAGCAAAGAGGCACTGAGTTTGAAGGTAGGTCTTAAAATTAGAACCCGACCGATATGGGATTTGAGAGCGATACCGATTTTAGAGAGGGAAAATTCAATGATTACCGATATGGTGGCTGATATAGATAATTTTTGAGCTGGAATGAAAACAGACCTTTTCTATGTGGATTTTGCACTGATATGACTATGCAAAGGTACTCAGAAGGTTGCTTTCTTAAATATTTTTATCAAAGAATATTTGACATTATTATTATACATTGTCAACAAATTCTAGAAATGAACACTGAGAAAATAAAGAATAAATAAAAATACAATAAATAGCTTAATAAACGTAAGTACTGTTTAGTATCAGTCAAATGCTGACTATTTTAATACTGCCGAGACAAGAGATAAACAGTGGCAGCGGTGTTACACTGTATTCTGCTATGCAAGTTCAGGGGAAACTTTCAACGGTGGAAAACCAGACTTTTAAATATTACATTTTGTAAATGCAACGACAGGAATTGTTCGGTTGAAGGGGGTACCAAACAGTGAATGCTGAACAAAACAGTTTGGTGAATACACGTTTACTCATTAGCTTCCACTCAGCTGACAACAATGAAAGTAGCTTCGTGGTTAGCTGGTTAGCTATAAGCTCGTTGTCACGGAGAGTAAAAGATGGACCAGCATTGCGTCTCACCAACTAGGTAATAATATAGCGTGAAATCAACACTCAACTGACACAATCCACCACCGCACCGTTGTCTGCTGAGCTGCAAAAAGATGCTCTGATGCAATCTGTTACATTACTTACTGCACTGACAAACTATAGCTGGCTAACATAGCAAACAATAGCAAAGATAAACATGAGTGACATGGTTGTCAGGGACAGGGTTAACGTTATTGTTTATTAACTTTCCAGTATGTATTTCACAAACTAGTTAGCAACTTACCGTGAAGAGACTGCTCAACTCCGCCCTGTCTGCAGAGCCACCGTCAGCTCAGAGTCAGCGCTGTAAACAATGGAGTCGGAGCACGCTCTGCTGGACAAACTACGCTATGACACCAATTCTAAAGCATTGTTTTCTGCATTATATGTTCTGAAAAAAAGTTTTCATATCGGCGCATATCGGTAAACATATACGCCGATACGATAAATCGGTGAAAGGCTAATATCGGCCGACTGATATATCCGTCGGGTACTACTTAAAATACATCCACAGGTACACCTCCAATTGACTCCAATTAGCCTATCAGAAGCTAAATTAGAATTGACATCATTTTCTGGAATTTTCCAAGCTGCTTAAAGGCACAGTTAACTCAGTTTATGTAAACTTCTGACCCACTGGAATTATGATAGTCAATTAAAAGTGAAACATGAGATGTCCTAAACGACTTGCCAAAACTATAGTTTGCTAGTATGAAATCTGTGGCGTGGTTAAAACAATTTGTTTTAATGACTTCAACCTAAGTGTATGTAAACTTTTGACTGTACAAAAAGTAGACCTAACTGCTGAAAAAAAAAAAAAAAAAAAAAAAAATCAATAAAATGCAAAATCTTGCAAATCTCATACAGGGACCAGGGAGATACTCACTCACCATCCGCGCAGACGATTAAATTAACTGTCAGTTTAGTTTTTGCCATACACAATATATTTGTTTTCAAATTGATGAAGAGTGGGCTTCTCGAGAGAAAATACGTGGTTATCAGTAAACACAAGACGCTGTACATTAGACGTCACATCGTAATGTCTTTACAGTTGTCCAGGGATGCGTGTGAATGCGAGCACAGATTATGGAAAGCTCTTGCAGTGTGAATGAACAAATTTTGCAGTCCCAGAACAGTTGCCTGAACAACTTTACCCGGGATTAATTCAGGGATCTCTGTGTGAAAGAGGCTCTAGACAATTGGAGTGTAAATAGCCGCACTGTGTGGCAGGTGCTATTTACTCAGTGCAAATAGTCTCTCTGTTAAAAACAAAAGACACTTACAATGAAAGTTGAAAGTAGGGATGTGCTGAACGACGAATTTCACTGACGTTTAAATGGAAATTTTGAAGTCAACTAGTCTAAAAAGAAACCAACCTTCAGAAAACAATATAAAATTTATGCGACCCATTTAAAATACTTAATCTATTCCAAATCCGACGCTAAATTCCACTGAAAAGGGGCATTTATCTGCGACGTGCTCGCTTTGCATTATGATCATTGTACGTTAAATATAGAACATGACACGCATTCACTGAATTAACATTAGCGAATATTTAACAGACATATTTATTGAAAACAGTTGATTGAATAGTGCAGGACCAATAGAGCAACTCAGCCTGTTCTAAACGGAATTCACCAAGTAAAAGTTACTTAACATATTAAAATAGTCAGGACATTGTTGAAAATAATTAACAGGTAGACTAAGCCAAATCTACAAAAGAAAAAATATGCACTGAAAAGCTGCGCGTATTTCACGACGTGCAATCGTGCATTAGCCATTGATCTAATATGACCGTTGTTCGTTAAAAAACGTTAACCAATAACAGTTACGATGTAAAAAAAAAAAAAGAAAAAAAAAGTAGCCAGACAAAATAGGCCTTTGATGTAGCCTACAATAAACCTAATGTATTCTAAACATGACGTGCACACAGAATAAAAGATAGTTTAACCCGTTAAGCAGTCAGCACCTCACTGAAAATAAACAGTTATTTTCTAGTACTAAAAAGCATACATTTTTTGATGAGCAAAATTAACACAACAACATGGTCTGGTGAATGACGGGACTTGACTCACCTAAGGCTGCTATCCTGTGCTTGAAAAAGCCTGCACAGTGGAAAAATAACATACAAGCATGCGCAGATGTAAAGAAGACTCAAATGGGAAAACATCAATAGGGACTTTAAAACGTTTGGAAATCCGATTCTTGCACCACCACCGAAGTGATTTCATAACTACTTTGCCGAGTTTGCTTGACTAGCAAATGGACATTTTCCTGCGTGCGCCGCGAGTGAGAGGGAAGAAGCACATGCAGCCTGAGGTGAAATGAAACTTTGTATCTGCTCCAGATATCCTCTTTTTAAAATAATATTTGAATTATTAATTCTATTTAAAATATAACATTAATATGATATGAAGTAATTAAAGCGCAGCCTCTGTAAAAATATAAAGCCAAATGTAAATGTTGATCAGTTTAATGGGGGGATTAACTGACTAGTAATTCCAGTGTCAACTAGCAGCATCGGAACCGTTTAGTCGACTAGTCTCGCACATCCCTAGTCAAAACAGTGTTTTGTGGAAATCAACATTATGCCACAAATGCTGTTAATTTAGCCTAACTTGTATTGAACCTGGATAATTCCTTTTAACATCTATTACTTTCACAGGGTAAACTGGAGATGATTGTGGGTACCCCAGCTGCTTGTATGGATCTTGAGCTCTTCAGCACATCAAATAAGTTCTTACAGAAGCTAATGGACAATGAAGCCCTTCTCGGTTTCTACCCTGTGGAGGATGACTGCAGAATACACGTGAGTATCGCATCCTTTCTGACACCCCATCTACACTGTCAGTAAACAGTGGAGCAAAACTAGAATGTTCCCATTATAAAGCATTCCTTGAAGCTTCTAGTTCTGTTGCATCGCATCTCTCGCATGCAGTGTAGATGGGATGTGAGATTAACAGTTCAAATCTATGTTGTAAACTCACTGAGCACTTTATTAGGAACACTATGGTCCTAATAAAGTGCCAGATGTGGTCTTTTGCTGTTGTTGCCCATTCACCTCATGGTTTGACATGTTGTGCATTCTGAGATGCTATTCTGCTCACTACAGTTGTACAGAGTGGTTATCTGAGTTACCGTAGACTTTCTGTCAGCCCGAAACAGTCTGGCCATTCTCCGTTGACCTCTTTCATCAACAAGTTGTTTCTGTTTACACCATTTTTTTTCTGGCACCATTCTGAGTAAACTTGGACAATCCCAAGAGATCAGCAGTTACAGAAATACTCTGTACAATACAAACCAGCCCGCCTAGCACCAACAATTATTCCATGGTCGAAATCACTTGGATCACATTTTTTTACCCATTCTTATGGTTGATGTGAACATTAACTGAAGCTCCTGAACCGTATCTGCATGATGTTATGCACTGCTCTGCTGCCACACAATTGGCTGATTAGATAATTGCATGAATAAGTAGGTGTACAGGTGTTCCTAATAAAGTGTTCAGTTAATGTATGTTATTAAAACATTTTGATGTCATTAATGATTTGATTAATATGGGATGCCTATACTATAACATTTGTGTTAACTGATAGTGACAATTTTGTGTGCAGGTGACGGACCGCAGTGGGACTCGGAGTGGGGAGTTCACTGATTTGTCCAAGGTGGAGAAATTTGAGATTTCTGATGATGCCTATGAAAAAAGGACAGGTAAATTACATGCATCATCAAAACTTCTCTATACATCTTGATAGCTGTACAATTATGTATGAACTCACTTGCGTGCAAATGTGATTAGTGTGTTGTTGCAGTGACTGGGAGTTGCTTCAGCATTTAAAATCCAGTAACACAATACAGTAAGCTAGCCGGAATTTATGAGATTTTTTTTGGCCTGTGTTTGCGGTCTATTTAAAATTGAACATTAACCCTTTAAGCTCAGATGGGCCACGAGAAAAAAATAAAATAAATAAATATGAATTACTAATGTCTTGACCAACACAAAGTTGGTATTGTTTTAAAGCTAAGAAGCTGTACTTTACAATGCATGTAGGCATAATGACCAAAACTGAACAAGTGCTTTGAAATTTGCAGACAAATCAGAAGTATTCAATTCATTTATTTATAATTTTGCACTGCACGTATTATTGTAATCGGTAAAAACATCAAACTGATCGAGTAGCCATGTGTCATATGTTGTTGGAAAGCTCAAAAAGAGTTGAATACAATCAGACAATTCTTTTTTTACTCGCAGACAAAAAGTATATGTCTTTGACGTACATGTTACATGTAAACAGGTGTTGCTTATGTGTCGTGTTTTTGCTTACAACTTCACGAAAACGGAACATAAAATATCACATACCATTACATGGAGGAGGTAATTATCTTTAAAACGAGCCCACACACAACATAATCGGATGCATAGAGCAATAGATAATCCACACGAAGTCCAATGTGTACACGGCACATAATGTGCTAACTGGTAAAAACACAAGTTTTCCTGAATTAGATGACTTTATCGGAAATTATGTAGTACGTCGTACAGCATCATGGAACGCTAAATCAATGTATTAGAATTCAGATCGCGAAGGGGGCCTGTGTAGCTCAGTGAGTATTGATGCTGACTACCACCCCTGGAGTCGTGAGTTCGGATCCAGGGTGTGCTGAGTGACTCCAGCCAGGTCTCCTAAACAACCAAATTGGCCCGGTTGTTAGGGAGGATAGAGTCACATGGTGTAACCTCCTTGTGGTCACGATTAGTGGTTCCTGCTCTTGTGCGTGGATCGCGGAGTTTAGCATGAGCCTCCACATGTGGAGTCTCCGGTGTCATGCACAGGGAGCCACGTGATGAAATGCGCGGACTGACGGTCTCAGAAGCGGAGGCAACTGAGACTTGTCCTCTGCCACCCAGATTGAGGTGAGTAACCGCGCCACCACAAGGACCTACTAAATTAGTGGGAACTGGGCATTCCAACATTGGGAGAAAAGGGGATAAAAAAAAAGAAAAGAAAAAGAGAGGGGAAAAAAAGAATTCAGATCACTGCATCCAGAGGTGGAAGTCATCCAAATATGGTAAGAGAGGATCGTTCACTAAGTACATGACACAGACTCAATGATAGCTCAAATGACACAGAATGGAATTGAATGAGATCTCGTTACTCATGCCTGCATGCTTTAGAGAGAGAGAATACCTTTTATTCATTGTTGTATTTGCAAGTGTAATTAGTTTTATTTGTTTGGAGATGTTTTTAGTCAAAGCTACCTTATTTTACACCCTGAGATATATAATGTCAAAATGATACCAAACAATTCACACTTCTTGTTTTTCTGTTGAGTTATAAGCCTTTAATTTTGTGTATGCCACTGTAATAGGAAATCTTTACAAATCCCTTCAGAGCTAAAAGGGTTAAGTAATGTCTTTCCTCTTTATTAGTTATTGAAATTTTTTGTAGAGAATAGATTTAAGTTAGATTCAGTTTTCACTTTTTTTAGATTCAGTGCGAAACTTCAAGAAGAATATGAAGTTTGGTAAATTTAATGAGGAAAACAGGGCCAAGGAAGAAGAGGCTCTTGCTAAGAAAGAAGAGGAAGAGAAGGCAGCCACTGCAGCTATTGCTGTTGGTAACCGCTGTAAAGTTGCTGGGCAACCCACTAAGATTGGCACTGTTATGTTTGTGGGTAAGCTAACAGACATTTTCTTATCACACCTCTAGATTAAGGCTTCTTTTGTGTGGTTTGACTGATTTAATCACATGTACTGCTTTGATTCATCGCATAGATTGTATCAGATAGATGTTTGTGTATTCATAATAAAGCCAAAAATCTTAAAGGGATATTTCACCCAAAAATGAAAATTATCTTGTCATTTACACACTCCCATGCCATCCCAGATGTGTATGACTTTCTTTCTTCTGCTGATCTCAAACAAAGATTTTAAGAATTTATCAGCTCTGTAGGTCCTGTCAATGCAAGCGAATGGTAATCAGACCTTTCAAGCTCCAAAAATTACATAAAGGCAGCATTAAAGTAATCCATATGGCTCCAGTGGTTTAATCCATGTCTTCTCTAGCAATGCAATCGCTGTGGGTGAGAAATTTATCAATGTTAAAAAAAATTTTTACTGTAAAACTTAACTTTCACTTTTACTTTCAGAATGTGAAAGTGGAGATTTAATGTAAAAAAAGGACTTAAATATTGATCTGTTCCTCACCCAGACTTGTCATATTGCTTCTAAAGACAGATTTAACCACTGGAGTCATATGGATTACTTTTATGCTGCCTTTGTGATTTTTGGAATTCCAAAGATCTGGTCTCCATTCACTTGCATTTTATGGTCCTACAAAGCTAAAATATTCTTCTAAAAGTGAAAGTCATACACATCTGGGATGGCACAAAGGTGAGTAAATGATGAGAGATTTTTCATTTTTGGGTGCACTATCACTTTAAATTGAACTGCTATTGATTTTTATATTTAAATTGTGAGAGATGTTTGTAAAGGTAGTTTAGGCAACAATTTACTGTAAAGTCCTTGGTCTCTGTAATTTATTGCATTGTTTTCCTTGTTTGCAGGTATGACAGATTTCAAGCCAGGCCACTGGGTAGGTGTGAAATACGATGAGCCACTTGGGAAGAATGATGGCAGGTTAGTGCACGCACCAATTTTTATGCTTCTGAGTATGACCAGCATCTCTCAAATGACTAATGTGACCCTTACATGAACCTTTCAAGAAAGTCTAACTAATGCTCCATGGTCAACTATTTGTCTTGATTTAGTGTGAATGGGAAACGGTACTTTG